>NC_081318.1:17028304-17331334 GCF_026419965.1 Kogia breviceps | reverse complement strand
TGCCTGAGAATGTGTGAAGCTGTTTAGATTTGACTGGGAGTGGAACAGTGAGTAATTTGAGTTAAAAAATGTTTCTACCTACCAGCACATCTACTTATTTAGGCTGAAAAGGGCTGACTTCTAAGTCCTTATATCTTTACACATTTGCTTCTCAATTCAAGCAGCAAAATCTGTACCATAGTTGCTTCTTGAGGATTTGACAATGCTGGTATTTGAGAGGGGTATTCAAATTTTATTATTAACTGGCTGCTTGATTTTTTAAAATACAGCACAGAAAATACAATGGGCAAAATCATCAATGTTATCAGATAAGGTGGTTTTCTGTATTTTCTTAACAGACTGATTTTTAGTACTTTTTATTCTCTACAGTAATTGTATATACGACGTTAATCATTTTGACTTTCTTTTTGTAAAAGAAAGGTTGCTGCGTAAATCTTTGTTTCTCACTCATTTATCCCACACAATGAATGTACAGAGTGGTCTGAGACAGCTGTGTGTCACTAACATCAGAGTTGCAAAAGCATCGGTGGTTACATATTTCCGTTGTAAGGTTACAGCAGATATCCTAAGGAGGTAAATTCTTTGACACAGTATGAAGCAGAGAAATGATGGAAAACAAAAAAGCAAAGTTTCTTTTGGACTTTTGTCTCTCAGATATAGCTTAGTATATCACTAACAACAAATGGGTTTATAATAACAAGTATATTGTCAGTTTGTTTCTGTAATCTAAGAATAAAACAGTAATTATAACGTTTTAAAAACTTTCATTAAATTTTCAGTTCATGAAATTTGTGATTCTCATGCTGGGGTAATTTTTCTATTTATTTGTTTAAAAGAATTCTTGTTTTAATAGGAGGTTAACTGGTCATTTTTAATAGCAATATATAGTATATAAGGGACAGAGTATAAACCACACTAGAGTAAATGACTGAAAGCTTATCTGTCTAAATTCTAAATGATAGCAAACTTAAAGGTTAACTTGTATTGTCTTTTAAAGATGTTAAGTATTTCCCCACAATATCCTTTAGTGGATTATTTAGAAACAGTTTTCCTTAGAAAATAAGGATACTTGATCTCTTAAAATTCTTTATTATCAAAGGGATTACACAGACTATAAAGAATTTTAATAAGTATAAATATTATAGAAATTTGTTATATATTACGTACTATATACTATACTGTTAAAGGAAATGTCTAACATGATAGTGTATTAATGCTACAGGTAAACTATTATTTCTCTTAGAGAATTGTTTCTTTACACAGAAACTAGATGATGTCAAATTATATGTAACTGTGAAAAATAAATGAATTTTGGACTTATGAACATCCACTGGCTATAATATTATAGTTCAAGAGTACCACTTCAAGATTAACTCTCTTCTAAATAATGTGTTCATGCAACACTGCTATTATTCAGGTATTTGAGATTCTAATCAGGAAGATCAGTTCAGTAATATTTTTATACATCTTTTAAATATCTCTTTTATTCCAAAAATTTCCAGTTAAGATTTTTTTAGGGCAAAGAAGGAGGAACCTTATTCAACTGTGAGAAAATTATGATTCAAAATGACAGGTGCTTACACGGTCTGACTGTTTTTGCTTTCATAACATCAGGCTGAAGTCTGTTAGGCTTGGCCTTTTTAATGACTGCTGTGCAGCTGCCACTTCTTCTGTTTCATACTCTTACTTGGGCTTCTTACTCCCTGGGACCACTCAATTACCCAGGATGCTTCTCGAGCCTGCATTTTTTACCTGCTTCATCAGTTTCCTTTCACCAGTTTTACTAATGTTTCTCATGTACTCTGGATTTGGTGAGAATACCAGGAATTTTGTTCATTTCCCTTGCTTCTTATTATTTAACAGTTCTATAGTTTTAGCTTAATTAATTAATTAATCTATTTATTGGCTGCATTGGGTCTTCATTGCTGCGCGTGGGCTTTTCTCTAGTTGCGGCGAGCTCTTTGTTGCAGTGCGAGGGCTTCTCATTGTGGTGGTTTCTCTTGTTGCAGAGCATGGGCTTTAGTAGCTGTGACGCGCAGGCTCAGTAGTTGTGGTGCACGGGCTCAGTTGCTCCGCGGCATGTGGGATCCTCCCGGACCAGGGCTCGAACTCGTGTCCCTTGCATTGGCAGGCAGATTCTTAACCACTGCGCCACCAGGGGAGCCTGTTTTAGCTTATTTTAAATGTTCATGTTTGTTTTGTATTTCAATATTTGTTTAGATTTATTCACATACTGACTTCTTGCATACCTCCTTCAGTCTTCACCTCTGGGTCTCATCTGTTTCTTCCTGAAAGCACATCCAACTCTTCGCTCGTCTGTTCCTCAAGGGTACTGACCACTTCTGGGCTTCAAGCTGCCTTGGATCAACTCCTACCTTTCGCAACAGTCCTCTCTTGCTCATGTTTGGGAATGTTTTCTTCTTCAACTTCACCCCACCTGCTTTCCATCTCTCAAGGCTTCATTATAATTTCTTGTCTAATGAACCCTGCTGTCTTATGGTCTAAAACAGATGTTGATTCATTCATTTTAAATACATTTTTTCTTTCATCAGAGGGCAAAAAGGGGATAAGATGGCATGTGCTCAGACCTCAGTCTTCAAGTGGAAGTCCCACAAGTGTTGATCGCTATGTTTATTTTCATTCATGAATGTATCAATTAAACGTCAGGCCAAATATCTTTTACCTGCAGAAATATACATAATCATTTCTCATAGCTGTCCCTGACAGTAAGTCTGAAAGCGACTCTCAAGTAGTAGAAAGAACATGGGTTTCTGAGTCATATAACTTGGAGCAAATCTTGATTTCATTATATTCTGTTAGACTTCAGGTAGTTATTTAACCTCCTCAAGACAGATGGTCACCTCATCCACAAAATGGAGATGATTATACTTGTGTATTTGGAGATTATATAAACAAAGATTATATTAGATTTCCCACAGATGTTACTTTCCTCTTTCGCTATATGGACAATAAAGAATTAAATGTTTTAAGTTTTTACTTGTGTCCTAAACTTCATCTTCCATTGCATTAAAATTAAAAAAAAATAAGTCCAGTAAGGGATACAGCATATAGCAGAGTTTGATTTTATACATTCTACCATTCTTTTGTTTTCCGGAATTTTTGTTTTTCTCTATTAGTTGTGATCATATTGAGTTTTGAAATTTATTATTTTGGCTTTTTTCCTATGCTAATGATATACCAGTGGAATAATGTAGTCGACCCTTGAACAGCGTTGGGGGGTGGTTAAGGGTGCTGACCCTCTGTGTAGTTGAAAATCCACTTGTAACTTACAGTTGGCCTTTCATATCTGCAGTTCCTCCACATATGTGGATTCAACCAACCATGCCATCGTGCAGTATATGCAGCATTTACTACTGAATAAAATCTGTGTGTAAGTGGACTGCTTCAGTACAAACCTTTGTTGTTCACCAATCAGTTGTATATTAGAGATGTCAACGAATCTGGAAACCTTCTAAACTACATACTTTTAAAATGAATTAATAGTAATTGATAAAGAGTCTACTTTTGATAAAAGAGAATAAACCAGATTGCATAATACAAACATTGACTTTAAAAAAGTGCACTGGAATAGCCTTATTTTAGCAATTAAGGATTTTTAAAGAACATTCCTTTTTTTTTTTTTTTTTTTTTTTTTTTGCGGTACGCGGGCCTCTCACTGCTGTGGCCTCTCCCGTTGCGAAGCACAGGCTCCGGATGCGCAGGTTCAGTGGCCATGGGTCATAGGCTCAGCCACTGCGCGGCATGTGGGATCTTCCCGAACCGGGGCACGAACCTGTGTCCCCGGCATCGGCTGGCGGACTCTCAACCATTGCGCCACCAGGGAAGCCCTAAGGATTTTTTAAAGAGCACAATTTCCCCCCTCAAAAATTTGGTTAACAGAACTATAGGGTACACATTAAAGGAGCTTATGCAAAAATAAAATCGAAATAATTAATTTTGAAAAAAGAACTAAATTTTATGTTGCTTTCAAAAAGGTAAAAAAAAAAAAACACCTTTCATCTAAAATAAATAACAGCTCTACATGGTTACAAATGATCTGCCATCAATATAGCCATCTCTGGGACTTCCCTGGTGGCGCAGTGGTTGAGAATCTGCCTGCCAATGCAGGGGACACGAGTTCGAGCCCTGGTCTGGGAGGATCCCACATGCTGCGGAGCAACTGGGCCCGTGAGCCATGGCTACTGAGCCTGCGCGTTTGGAGCTTATGCTCCGCGGCAAGAGAGGCCGCGACAGTGAGCGGCCCCGCGCACCACGATGAGGAGTGGCCCCTGCTCGCCGCAACTAGAGAAAGCCCATGCATAGAAACGAAGACCCAACACAGCCAAAAATAAATAAAATTAAACTATATATATATATAGCCATCTCTGAATGTCACTTGTTTAGCTACAAAAATTAAGGTTCAGACACAAATGAAGGAATATTATGGGCACAAGTAAAATTTAAAAACTACTTAAAAGTCAGGAAACTCAACTTATATCCAGTAAGTCAGCAACACAGCACATATTTATAAAGACCCTTCTGGGATAACATATCAGGGGCCTGATGTACATTCAAATGAAGCCAGCTTTTCAGGAACTTATTTAATGTAGAAGATTCTTTAACAATGGACTCTTATAGCCACAAGGTCTCGGTCACCTAGAGCATCGTGTTTTGGGAATAAGAAATATGGGATAATGGTTTTGGCTCTCTCTATCAGAAGAATAATTACATCTTGTTCTGTTTGTCCTAAGAGGAAAGAGGCTTATCAGAAAGAAATACAGTTGTGATCTATAGTTTGAGATGTGGCTAGGAGGGAGGAGCTTGCTTAGGGGCATTTCATTTAGTAAATGACCAGAGCCCTAAGCTAAAAAGGATCCCATGGAGGTTTTTATTTTCAGAGAAGAAAACCCTTGGCTAGATAGAAAAGGTCAGGGAAAGAGGGAGAAAGAAGGGGAAGGAAGGAGCCATTCATTTCTTGTTTGTTTTTATTCTGGCTTATGAATTTATTAATTTGTAATTGAGATATAGCTGACATATACTATTAGTTTAAGGTATACAACATAATGATTTGATATGTTTATATACTGTGAAATGATTACAATAAGTTTAATTAATATCACCTCACACAGTTTAAAAATTTTTTTCCTTTGATGAGAATTTTAAAGATCTACCCTATTAGCAACTTTCAAATATATCAATAATACAGTATTAACTGTTTCTTTTGCTCTACACTTAGCAGGTAGATTGAGGCCAGGGGAATTAAGTCAACACCGAGGAAGAGAGCTGAGAAATATCCAAAAAGAAGTCAGATGCTGGTCACGTTATGCCCATGGACAGGCTGTGCCTCAACCGTAGACCTATGTGAGTCAACATGATCTCTTTAATGCTTAAGCCTGTCTGAGTTGGGTTTAGTTACTTGCAATACAGAGTCCTAACCAATAAAATTTTGAAATTATAAAAGTCTTTCATGAAATGTGAATTAATATCTGTAGCCTGTGACAACCAGTTTTTAACATAATATGCAAAAATATTCCCCCAGGGATGAAATTATCCAGTAGTTTTCAAAGGTACTTTTTAATCTTTTCATGGGTGTTGGGGAGGAATAGACAGTAAGGAGAAAGACAGTGGCTGGAAATCTTTGTGAGTACATCCTACCACAGATTCTGGATCCATTACAGTGGCAAAGAATAATATCCCCCTTTATTTTGGCTTTTCATATCAGTATGGTGTATAACATGGAAAAACTCCTGTTGCCATATGCCAAAACCTCCCACCCCCTCCCCCGCCCCAAACTTTCAAAAACCACCACACATTTAAAGGAATCTGGTAGTTGTGTTTAACATGAAGGTATGGGTAAAACCCCTAGTTTTAGAGGACCTGAATTAACTGCTTTCAGACAGTATCTTTGAAAAGCTGTCAATAAAGTGTTGAGACAAATGTGCTACTTTCTCAATGTTCTCCAAATCTTACTGAAGTTGAATCTATGAAGCATAAAATCCTCTTTAGTCTTAGAGGTAATAAAAGCTACTATTTATTGAGTACCTATTATGTGTCAGATACTGTGGCAAAACGCTTCATATACATTTTTACTCATTTAATTTCTAATTCTTTCTTGCTTCTTTTAGCAGGGCTTATTTTTAAAATTCCAAATGAAACGTTACGAATAGCACTTTCCAGAGTATGGCAATGAAATGATAACTTTGGGATTATTATTTTATGAAGATTTCTTGTCTTCCAAGATTTGCAGGTCCCATCTCATATACCTAGAATGGCTGCAACTGACTGGTTAATTTCTGAGGCTGGACGATGAACTTCACCTAAGAGCTTGTAATAGCAAAGGCAAAACACTGGAAAACTCCAAATTTACCATGATCTCAATCACATCAAGAAACCAGATGACTTGGAAAGCCATTACAGCAATCTGCCTCTAATAATCTTGCTTAGTACGTACTACAGAAAATGAAGTTTATACAAATTTCAAACCAGCGTTACTCAAAGCATGGTATGTGAATATGGTACCAGTCTGCAAACTGTTACTAGCATGGGGCAACATTTTCTATATTACTAATTATTAACTACAATGTCTAGTTTGGCTAACTTTTTTTAAATAGCAAGATATTCTTTTTTTTTTTTTTGTGGTACGCGGGCCTCTCTCGTTGCAGAGCACAGGCTCCGGACCCGCAGGCTCAGCGGCCATGGCTCACGGGCCCAGCTGCTCCGTGGCATGTGGGATCCTCCCGGACCGGGGCATGAACCCGTATCCCCTGCATCGACAGGCGGACTCTCAACCACTGCGCCACCAGGGAAGCGCCGCAAGATATTCTTGATGAAGGTCTGAGACTGTGGTGACTTATTTTCTAGCCCAATCTCTTTACCCACCATGAACTGGTAACAAACAGATTGTGGACCAGCTGTTTTGAGCAACATTGCTCTATACTTCAATTTTGGATATTACCTTTAGTTTTTCTGTCCCTGATGCCACACAAAATTTAAGTAAATTAACAACCAAATACTTAGCTTAAATAGTTACATAGTAATGGAAAAAGCAATAAAAATCAGCAATTGACCTCACCTTTGACAGAAGCAATTTCACACAGGAAACATGACCTTCATAGACGGCAGACAGAAGAGGTGTAATATGATGTTTATCTGGAGCCTATGAAATAATAGAGATATAGATCACCTCATCCATTTTTCATTTATTCCTTCTTTCTAGATCGAATTAGGGAATGCTCATAAATATTTCAAAATCACTGTTTACCCATTTTTAGCCTCTAGGGAGCTGCTAGAGGCCCAAGCCCACAAGCACTTTTTCCTTGGGAGTCAGCCTAGTGAAACAGATGGAGCAGGGCTTTGACCCCATCTCAAATCTGGGCTCAGCCACTTACTGCATGACTAATTACTTAACCTCTCTGAGCCTCAACTCCTGCATTACTGTAGACGTGCCAATGAGGTGCAGGAAGGGAATCTCGAGAGGGGTGGAACATAGCCAATGAAGAGGTAAAAGATTGCCACAATTGAGCCACGTGACATGGTATCCCCTGACATGTGAAAAGTTCATCTTACTTGCTGTCATGATTACTTAAACATTTTTCGAATACTCTGAAATGCAGTAGCTACAAAAGGCAAGAGTCAAGAGATGACTGCTGTCTGACTTTTGTCCAAAAATCCAGTTTAGATTTCTCATATGACTGCAGAGTCCTATGCTCCATTGGGTGATAGCTATTTGCCACCTACAGATAGTGCTAACTCTCACATTGCTTTAGAACTTGAAAAGGAAACATCTACCCCCCCCGTTTTATCAGTTAAAAAAAATCAATTTGTTCTGCTTATTAAAAAAAAATCACAAATATGTATTTCTAAGTTACAGAAATTTGGTATAATTTCAGACTATATTCTTACTTCATATGAGGTTTCCACCAGTAACTATTTTACAAATCTACAGAAAACAATTACCCAAAAGCATACAAGAATTTTTTCTAGAATGACAATGTTCTTTACATACATTAATATCTGCTCCTTTCAGCAGCAGAAATTCCAGGATTTCAAGCTGCCCACAATCTGCTGCATAATGAAGAGGCTTCCTTCCACCTTCTAGTGTCCGGTTGACATCTTCTCCCTTATAAAAGAAGCCAAATGAAAACAATATTTATAAGGATGGTAGACTGAAGAAGGGAAACGAGGCACCTGCTATTTTTACTTTCTTAAAGCTGCAAGGGTTTCATGAAAGAATTACATTTCTTGCAAAGTGAAATAAGTAACCAAGAACTTTAAATTCTGCACAAATAGCACACAGTATGACAGCAATTCAAATCATGATTAGTCAAGTTGAAAATAAAAAAATGCTAAATGTAATGAAATCTATTATTGTGCTCTATTTCTAAGGAGTTCAATCATCACGATGTCAAGATGTGGCCACCAAAGACTGATGAGTTCAAATACTTAGATTATACACAGATCATATGACATGTATTTTAATACTTCAGAGAAAGCATCACTACTTTGATGGTGGCAGACATCATCATCACAAGGTAATGAGTATTAGCTATTAAGAATTCATTTCGGGCTTCCCTGGTGGCGCAGTGGTTGAGTCCGCGTGTCGATGCAGGAGACACAGGTTCATGTCCCGGTCTGGGGAGGGGGGATCCCACATGCCGCGGAGCGGCTGGGCCCGTGAGCCATGGCCACTGAGCCTGCGCTCCGCAGCGGGAGAGGCCACAACAGTGAGAGGACCGCATACCACAAAAAAAAAAAAAAAAAAAAAAAAAAGAATTCATTTCATTCATTCAGCATTTAAGCGCTATTTTATGGCCGGCTCTGTGCACAGAGGGGACAACAGTGAGCAAAATCAGAAATGGCTGCTGACTGCATGGAGCTTACCATCCAGTGTGGGAGGCAGATTTTAATCAAATAATCACATGACTAAACATAATGGAGATAATAATACCTACATGTAATGGAGTTGTGGTGAGGGTTATACTAGATGATCCATGTAGAGCACTTAAGATATTATAGCTAATATTAACAGAAATATGATTAGCTATTATTATGTTATCTATGTACATATGAGATATACTCAAATTCTGAATGCAATCCATTACTCAGTCTTTTTAATGTTAAGGGTCACTATAAAGATAATGCATCAGTTTTTCAATGAAGTTATTAAATTCAAACAATTTGAAATCTTTAAATATATAGAGGTATATTTTTTTCCATTAAGGAAAAAGTTTAACTCCAGGGTTTTATATCCTCCAGTAAGTATTAGAGTGAGCTATATCATCTTACTTATTATTCAAGGGCTGGTACTTAAATTAAAAAAAAAAAAAAAAAAAAAAAAAGGATTCCAAGAGTTGAGATCACCTGCCTGTCACAACAATCAGTGGAGGCATCAGAGCTTTAAGTCAGGAAACGAAATCATGCAGTGTTCCCGAGTTCCAGGCCAGATGTATATTTCAAATATATTGTCTCTGTGGAGGATCAAGAATTTCATCAAAAATAATTGTCCTCTTTTGAATTACTCAATGATAAAACAACCCTCTTCTGTTAAGAGTACTTGAGTAATTCACAGCAGTAACTTTTAATGCATTGTTTATTCAAGCCAACATGTAATATTTACAGTAAAATAGGGTCTCTTATAAAGTATATGAATATAGAAGGAAGGTGTATAACATGCTTAAGATCAACAAAGGCTGGGTTAGAGCTCCAATTCTACCAGTCAGTTGTAGGACCTTAGACTAGTTACTTTCTAAATCTTTGTTTTCTTATCTGTAAAATAGGACTAAAAATAAACCCCACTGGGTTTTAGTGTATCATCAAATGAGATAATCCATGTAAAGTATCTAACACACTACCTCACAGGGTAATATATTTAACAGAGGTTAAGTATTATTACTGTGGATTCCTAATGTTGGTTTATACTGGTTCTAAAAGATTATCCAAAATTAGGTTAATGCAGGTTTCTGAATAATGGCTGAAATACAAAGATATGATTTATTATAATATACTTTACATTCAGAAACAAATTTAAATGTAAGGTCGACTTGGTGTACCACCTTAGTCTTTATTCACAACTGCAGAAATGTGAGGCTTTGAGGCAAAGAGGTATTCCTTCAAATGATTTGGATAAAACTAGTTTTCCTTTCATTATTTCCTTTCCATTATTTACATTAACTGGAGAGGATTAACTGGATAGGTCTTTTCAGTGAAATAAAGTAAATAAATAACTGCAGTAAGTATTCAATAAGATAGCTTTGTCAAAAAGATATTTTCCTGAGTCAAAATATGCAATATCTTCCTTCCTTACTTAGTACAAGCATGCAAAATGCATATGAAAAGGAACTGTTGTGAGTTTAAACTTTCTCCTTCATCCCTGCAGACGCCACCTTACAATTCTTATTTTAGCAGACAAAAATGACAATACTGGGGCTTCCCTTGTGGCGCAGTGGTTGAGAGTCCGCCTGCCGATGCAGAGGACACGGGTTCGTGCCCCGGTCCGGGAAGATCCCACATGCCGCGGAGCGGCTGCGCCCGTGAGCCATGGCCACTGAGCCTGTGCGTCCAGAGCCTGTGCTCCGCAATGGGAGAGGCCACAACAGTGAGAGGCCCGCGTACCACAAAACAAAAACAAAAACAATACTGGAAAGGCTTTGTGTGAATGACAGGAAAGAAAGGATTTTCTTCTGCAGGCCTTTGCAAAAGCAGTACTTACTGAGAAATTTATAGTACTAAATGCCTGTATTGGAAAAGTAGAAAGGTCTCAAATTAACGATCTTTGTACTTCTACCTTAAGAAACTAGGGGGAGAAATGACATATGGAAATCTCTGTACCTTGCTCAGATTTGCTGTGAACCTAAAAATAGCTCTAAAAAATAAAGTCTATTAAAAAATTAAATTCACAATAAGCAGAAATCAATGAAATGAAAACAGGAAAATAAGAGAAATCAAAAGCTGATTCTCTGAGATCAATACAACTGATAAATCTCTAGCCAGAATGATCAGAAAAAAAAAATGAAGACAGAAAGTGCTAATATCAGACTTTACAGACTATCTTCCCACAAAGAAACTCCCATGCCCCAGATGACTACACTGGTAAATTTTTACGAAACATTTAAGGAAAAAAGAGTAATAACAGTTCTATATACTCTTCCAGAACATAGAAAGCACCCAAATTCATTCTATGGGGTGAGCATTACTCTGATTCTAAAACGAGACAAAGACTCAACAAGAAAAGACCACCACAGGCTAATGTCCCTCACGAACACAAGTTCTAAACAAAATTTGAGCAAACTGAATCCAACAATATATACAAAGTATAATAGACCAATATATAGAAAGTATAATAGACCATGACCAAGTAGTGTTTACCCCAGGAATACAAGGTTGGTTGAATATTTGAAAAAGTCAGTCAACATAATTTACTATTTTAACATGTAAACAAAGAAAAATCATATAATCATCTCAAAAAGTATCTGACAAAATCCAACATCCTTTACTGATAAAAACTTAGTAAACTAGGAAAAGGAGGACACTTCCCTGGCCTAATAAGGGGCTTCTACAAAAAAAGTACAACTAACATCATACTTAATTTGTGACAGATTGAATGCTTTTCTCCTAAAATCAGGAACAAGACAAGATGTCTGTTTCTACCTTCTATTCCACACTGTGCTGGAGGTTCTAACCAGTGCAACTAGGGAACAAACAAACCCTACCGCTTTTGAAAAGGAAGCGTGTAACTGTCTTTATTTGCAGATGGTGTGATTGTCTATGTAGAAAGTCCAATGGAATCTACCAAAAAGCTACTAGAACTAATAAGTAATTTTAGCAATGCTGAAGGACAGAAGATCAATATATCAAATCAAATGCATTTTTATATAGCATAGCAATTAATAATTGCAAATCAAAACTAAAATCAATATTATTTACAATAGCATACAAATTTATGAAATACTTAATAAGTCTAACAAAAAGTGTACAATATCTATATACTGAAAACTACCAAACACTGTTGAGAGAAATTAGAGGATCTAAATAAATAAATGGACAGATACACAGCATGTTCATGGATTGGGAGACTCAATACTGTAAAGATGTCAATTTTCCACAGATTGATGTATAGATTCAATGCAATACCAGTTAAAACCTTAGCAGGCTTTTAGAAAAGAAACTGACAGGACTTCCCGGTGGTGCAGTGGTTAAGAATCCACCTGCCAATGCAGGGGACATGGGTTTGAGCCCTGGTCTGGGAAGATCCCACATGCGGCGGAGCAACTAAGTCTATGTGCCACAACTACTGAGCCTGCACTCTAGAGCCCGCGAGCCACAACTACTGAGCCCGCGTGCCACAACTACTGAAGCCTGCGCACCTAGAGCCCATGCTCCGCAACAAGAGAAGCCACCGCAGTGAGAAGCCTGCGTACCGCAACAAAGAGTAGCCCCGCTCTCCACAACTAGAGAAAGCCTGCACACAGCAATGAAGACCCAATGCAGCCAAAAATAATAAAATAAAAATTTAAAAAAGAAATTGACAAACTGACCCTAAATTTCATATGGAAATACAATCTATAACAGCCAAAACAACTTTAAGAAAGAACAATTTGGAGGGCTAACACCACCTGATTTCAAGAATTATTAAAAACTGCAGTAATCAAGAAAGCATGGTATTGGCATAAAATTACAAAATATGCAAACATATATACTGATAGAAAGGAGATTAGTGGTTGCTTATTTGGGGGTAACAGAAGGGAGGGACTATGAAGCGGCACTTGAGGGTAATGAAATCTACCAATCACTATCTTGACTATGGTGATGGTTTCATGATTGTATATGTGTCAAAACTTTGATCAAATTGCACTCTTTAAATATCTGCAGTTTCTTGCATTTCAATTACACCTCAGTAACATAGATTTTCCTAAATCAAGTCTCTGTGGCTCTAATTCTTGTAAAACGAGATGCTACCAAATCAATATTTGAAGTAGAATAGGGGTAGGAATAAGTAACAGTACCTTCACGGGAGACTTAAAGAGCAAAAGCTATTTGAGGTCAAGTTCCTTCATTGTTAGTGCTGAATGAAAAGCTCCTGACCTCTGTAACCAACAAACTACATGGAACAAGAAGTTTTTAAGTGGGATAAGAGTGGATGGATATGACTCCTACTAGCTTCAGAGATCAAAACAATTGTCTGGATTGCTGAAAAAAACCTCTTACTCGGCACCCCCAACTTCCAGCCCCATTATGCCTACTCCACCCTTTACTCTGTGGCTACAGGGATCTTGCTAAACACAAAATGTGGTCACATTATTCCCCCACCCCGCCTTTTTTTTTGATTTTTGTTTTTGTTTTTTTTTGCGGTACGCGGGCCTCTCACTGCTGTGGCCTCTACCATTGCAGAGCACATGCTCCGGACGTGCAGGCTCAGCGGCCATGGCTCACGGGCCCAGCCGCTCCGTGGCATGTGGGATCTTCCCGGACCGGGGCACGAACCCGTGTCCACTGCATCGGCAGGCGGACTCTCAACCACTGCGCCACCAGGGAAGCCCCATTATTCCCCTTTTAAAAGTACTCTGATGACCACCCATTGCTCCTAGAGAATAGGTCTAAACAACTAAACATGGTTTACAAGACTTGGAGTGATCTATATCCAGTGATTACCTTTCCAGCTTTAATGCACACAGCATTCCTCCCCACTGTCCTTTGTTCAGTTAATTCTTACTAATTCTTTAGAATCAAGCTTTAATCAAACTTCGTCTGGAAAGTCATCTTTTAACTACTGCAACTTTGAGTCATACAACCTTCACAGGGGTGCCCAAAGCACCTTGTTATTTTCCCTGTCACATTCTACTTAACCTGCCTCTGTCTGTATCCTCTGTGAACACAGGTCAGGTATCATGTCACTATTATTTACTTTTGCAGCTCCAGTGCCTAGTATACTTTCTGACACATACTAAATTTTACATAATAGAAGCTTTTAGACTGAACAAATGGTGAAATTGCTCAAGCAACAGACTTGGAAGTGAGTCATCTTCTATTTCAAGCAAATACTGATAATGCGTTAGTTATCCAGTAACAGCAGCAGTTACTTGAGATCAGTGGTATGTTTACTGATGTAGGGGTTTGAATGACAATTTCACCAGCTTTCCAGCAGTCTGGATAGGTGGTGAAATAGGGAAGTTAGATACTGCTCTATCTAGTTCCTTTCTCCTCACCCTTGGCATTAGTGAGTTACATCAGAAGAGAGGATGTTAGACACCTATTCTGGAATCTTCATTCTAACTTCATGAAACATTACCAGCTACAGAAAAATTTAACCCTTATTTTGTCTCCCAGATTCTGGGGATAGAAGAGAGAGATGCACAATTTCAACAGGTCCCTTAGCATTACATGACAATCTTACCATGTTCCTTTTTATCTTGCTTTTCTACCTTCCACAGCGACTATTTTAAATCTCTTTCATTTTTTAAAAGCCTCCTGCTTCCTTTTTATTCTCAGCAGATAACCTCATATCCTTCTTCAAACAGAAAATTGTCTTCGGACATGAACTTCTTCCTGAGCTTCTCTCTACCACACCTTCCTGCAGCTGACAAATCCTTTCCTATCTAAAGCCAATCCCTCACCTAAGTTTGGATATCATCCTTTCTTGTTTTCTTAAACTTCTTTCTTTATTTATCCCTTTTCTTGCCTGTGTTTTCAACCTCTCCTGCTGTACTGGCTCCTTCTCATCAGAATATGCCATTCGCAACTCTTCGGCAACTCTTCAGCTAAAAACGCAAACAGCAACCCAAAAAACAATCCTTAGACCTGATGTTCACCTTTTAGTTACTATTCTCTTTCCTTCCTTTCATGGCTGAACTTGCCAAAAGCATTGTCTATATTTGCTATCTCCAGTTTCTCACTTCTTGTTCTAATCTGGCTTCCACCCTCAATACTATACCACAGCCATTTTTGCTGAGGTCAGAGACCTCCACATTGCGAAATGCAAAGGTTCTCTCTCAGTCCTCACCTTAACTAACCTCCCAACAGCGACAAAGTTGATCACTCCTTCCTTTTTTAAACACTCTCTCTTCCCTTGACTTCAGGGACAGCACATTATTACAGTTTTCCTCCTGCTCTCTGGCTATTCCTTCGTTGTTTCCTCTTCTGACTTGTCCACTTCTACTAGATGTTTAAAACAAATTTTTGATATCCTGGTTATGAATTCAGATTATCATCATATATTTATAATTCAAACAGTTGCTAAAAATTGGTTAGGCTTATAGTCCTGTAATAGTATCTTTATAGGAATACCTTGATTACAGAATTTGGGGGGGTTTCCTTAGTGACAAAGTTTATGTGTTTTTAAAGACGTCATCATGCAGTAATATCACGTGTCACAGAGTTGGGCAGCAATAAATTCTCACCATGATATGGGTGTAAATAACCATGAAGGTGACAAATAACTCTGCACACAGTTTCTATTTGCCATATACAGTTCAAGTAAAGCAGGCTGACAAATCTAACTTGTCATCACATCCAGGCTTGTCTCGCTTCACCTTTCCCTTTTTAGCAAGAATAATTTAACCAGTTTCATTTTAATCTCCTTCCTGTCATTGCAATATGAAGCCTGTTGGTTGTTAAATATACAACAGATTTTTATTACATTAAAATTGTACTTTTTACCATATTTTTCTTGTACCAAGAAAGTTGTTTTGATGCTATTTTTATTTTTTTTCTAAATATGATATATTCCAGATATGTTATATATGTATATATAACATATATGTAATATTGGAGATATGAAATAATACTGTTTCATGATATTTTCTGGTGAGTAGTTTAAATTAATATACTCTATCCAGAACCACTATAGTGACCATGAATGAATGCTTTAGGATGTTGATTCCTGATGCTCCTCAATAATGACATTATTGGCATTTGAGAAAGCTAGTCATGTTTTTTTTTTTTTTTTTTTTACTTCTCAAGTACCATTGCTCTAAATAACCATGAGCCTCAGCTATACTGATAAATTCTCTTATCTGACTAGAAATGTATTGGTACAGTGATCTAGTTCTATCTTTAATATCAATAAATCAATGAGCATTTACTGAGAAACCATGTTCCTAGCCTTGTGCTAGGCATGCTAAGGGTACAAGAAAGTGGAATTGTGGGTCTCTGCCCACAAGAACTTTACTCTTCACTATTAACTAATTTGACAAAATATGTATGAATTCCTATCTATCTATTATCTATCTATCTATCTATCTAATATACTCACAAAAATATAAAATAACCTACCCTACTAACTCTCTACCCAGTAGTTCTCAAACTTTTTCACTGAAGTACTCCAAATAGCAAAGGATAGAAAATATATGCTTCTCTGAATCTGAAAGCAGAATCCTAAACAAATTAAAAATTCATTCAAATATATCTGCACAAATATGCATGTATCATATATACATATGTATGCTTTGTTTGTTTTAATATAAAAGCCACAGCTCAGGGCTTTCCTGGGGGCGCAGTGGTTGAGAGTCTGCCTGCTGATGCAGGGGACACAGGTTCGTGCCCCAGTCCAGGAAGATCCCACAGGCCGCAGAGCAACTAAGCCCATGTGCCATGGCCGCTAAGCCTGCGCGTCTGGAGCCTGTGCTCCGCAACGGGAGAGGCCACAACAGTGAGAGGCCCGCGTACCGAAAAAAAAAAAAAAAAAAAAAAAAAAGCCACAGTTCAAAACCCATAGCTACTACTATGGGTTTTGCCCAAGGATGCTTCAGGAATTTGGGCCATGTGTACTCTATGGCCTAGAGTAAATCCTCGGAAGACCATAAGCTGACTGTTGAAGAGCACAGTACAATTTAATTCAGTCTCATCTATTTCTGGTGCCATGAATATAGTATACTAATTTGTGTACCTTTCCTCTTGAGATCTACAGATCACCAGGCAATCAGTGAACAGACTTTCAAAAAGCTTACTAATTCTTTGTGTGTGCATAAAATTTTCTAGGTAAAGAGTCCATGCCACTTTTCAACAGATTCTCAAAGGGGGCCATGACCCCTGAGAGGTTAGGAACCCCTTCCTCTAACGTTCACTGCCTAGTTTTCTACTTTATGAAGAGAAGTAGTATTAAACAGTGGAAAGAACACTAGACAGAAACCCTCGGCTCTAAGTTACCTTTGCTACCGCCCACCATGGGGAAGTAAGAAGCTTGGAAGACCTTAGTTTCCTCACTGAAAAATCTGTGGCTGGAGGAGATGACCTCTAAAGTCTTTTATAGTTAGCTTACTTTTATGGTTAAATGCATCTGGGAACAACTGTTCCCCCCGCCCCCTCTTATATTCTTCTAGACCAGAGAAATAGGTGTTTCTGTACTTCTGGCCATGAGAACAAAGTAGTTCAAGAGACTGGATGCTGAAAATGGCTGCTACAGTAGGTACATTTAACTTTCCACAAAAGTTGGATCAAGCAAGAAGATTTAATACAACATGAACAATGTAAAAAATATATACATACATTTCAAAGCTAAAAAAAATTTTCTTTCAAATCTATTATTACTTTGAGTTGTTTTACTAACAAAAGTAGGCATGGATCTAAAAAAGATGAAATACAGTATTTGAAAAAGATACACTATTTACAATTAATTTAATTCAACAAATACTTACCGAGCCTACCATAAGTTAGGCACTGTGCTATGTGCTCGGGATAAAATAGAAAGGCCCAGCTCTGACTCAAAGAATTTGCTGCCTTCTTGGGAAGCCAGCATGCAAATAAATGAACGCCATTTAGTTGAGTACTACAAGATACAGAAGAGCCTTAATGAACAGAATGTTCAGTAACTTAGTGTGGGGGCAACTCATCTTTCACTGCCATTTAGTTTTTCACATGTATTTATATCTTGTGTTGTTAATTAGATTTTAAAGGTCCTTAGGGGTCAGAAACTACATCTTACACTTTTTCATTTCTACCATAATTCCAAATATGGTATTTTAAAACCTCAATAAAAATTTGTTTTGATGATTATAATAGCATAGTATAAAATGCTAAATAAGAAATAACAGGGCTTCCCTGGCAGTGCAGTGGTTGAGAGTCTGCCTGTTGACTCAGGGGACGCTGGTTCATGCCCCGGTATGGGAGGATCCCACACTGGGCCTGTAAGCCATGGCCGCTGAGCCTGCGCTCCTAAACAGGAGAGGCCACAACAGTGAGAGGCGTGCGTACTGCAAAAAAAAAAAAAAAAAAAAAAAAAAAAAAAAAAAAAAAAAAAGAACAGTATTCAACAGGGTGTCTACTGATTTGGAGAGTGTGGAGGTATGCATATGCGAGAATGATGCCTGGAGAAATTAACTGATATATTATGGTGTGTGGAATTCTCATAGGCCAACTGGAAATCCAAGAGGTGCTCATTTGGAAAGCATCTACTATACAGTGCTGTTTTGAGGCTTCACTGAAATGACATAATGTACCTGTACAGTAAGCACTCAATAAATGTCAACCAATATTATTATTATTAGAGGCCTCAATAGTTCTCATTTGAATAGTTTTCCACTCAATTTTTCCACCTTCAACAATTCAACAAATGTAAATCAAGTAAATTAAAGTTTCTAAAGAGTAACACTGACCACACCTCCTCATGCAAAAAAATTTCAACTGCTCCCTTTTGTTGAATAGAAAATCCTCACCATGATACTCAACTCATCTTCAATTCAACACCAACTTACTACTCTGGCTTTTTTCCTCTGAAACACTGTGCTCCCAACACACCAGTGCTTTCCCACATCTGGAAAACTTCATGATGTTGCCTTTCTTTGGCATGGTCACCCCACTTCCACTCATGTCTTGGTGTACTGAAATTCCACTTACCCTTCAAGATCTATTTTCTCTCTAAAACTTTTACCTGATACTCTCCTGCCCCCTGTCCACTATACTCTTGATATATAATTTCCTCCTTTTAATCCTCATAGTTCTTATTTATATGTCTCTTACTACATTTACGTTTATTTAATTAGGTATTTGTTATTTATGTATTTCAATGATATAACTCCGTTAAAGGACAATGCCTTACTTATTTATATATACTGTCTACAATGTCTATGGGTGACTTGTGCATAAAAGTCCAATTTAAAGAATAAGTGTTGGGCTTCCCTGGTGGTGCAGTGGTTGAGAATCCGCCTGCCAATGCAGGGGACACGGGTTCGTGCCCTGGTCTGGGAAGATCCCACATGCCGCGGAGCGGCTGGGCCCGTGAGCCATGGCTGCTGGGCCTGCGCGTCCGGAGCCTGTGCTCCGCAACAGGAGAGGCCACAACAGTGAGAGGCCTGCGTACCACAAAAAAAAAAAAAAAAAAAAAAAAAAAGTGTAATCGTTTATACCATTCTTGTCATAGTATGTAACCTGTTGTTTACCAAAACATATACAAAACAAATATAAAGAGGTACTTAAAAAACATTGTTGGGCTTCCCTGGTGGCGCAGTGGTTGGGAGTCCGCCTGCCGATGCAGGGGTCACGGGTTCGTGCCCCGGTCCGGGAGGATCCCACATGCCACGGAGCAACTAAGCCCGTGAGCCATGGCCGCTGAGCCTGTGCGTCCGGAGCCTGTGCTCCGCAACGGGAGAGGCCACAACAGTGAGAGGCCCGCGTACCGCAAAAAAAAAAAAAAAAAAAAAAAAAAAAAACATTGTTAAGAGTGTCTGAAAGCCACATAATCTCATTGTTGGAAAGGATTCTGTCATCTAATTCAACCACCCATATTGTGTTTGAGTCCCTGCTTGTGTATGCCCAACACATAACTGAATCTCTCTAATGAAAGGCAATTCAAGACCTTAAAATTAGTCTATTCCTTATTTAAATGCTGGAAAATTAACTGTTTACAGGTTCTAATCCTATCCTCTGGGGACACATGCAACAAGGAGTCCCTATTTTCATGTTAGATTATTAATTGTTTAGCAGTCAGATGACATAGTAACTAAAATGAAATCTTCTCTATACGACTTGCTGTTATCCTGAACTTGAATTACTGACTTTTTGAGTATACATGGAGAGCCATTACATTAACTGCTACTAAATTGCATCTTAAAATGGTCATCTTATTTTTCCAGGCTGCCAAGTTCTTTCTAGACTCTTATTAAAAGGAATTTGTTAGTCCTCATCTGCCCCTCCCTCCAGTTGCATCTCACCTATCTTCATTATGGTCACCTAAAGACATTACAATTAAATAAGAAAAGACTAGGGAATGAGCCCCACCAGTGTCAGGAAACTTCCTTCAGTTTGCTACATAAAGAGATAGGTAGTGTATTTGGGTACTACTGTTCAAACAGTCTTAAATCTAGTTCATCACACTCTCATCTAACTATCCTTTCCCATATGCCCCCAAGCATGTCATTAAAACATCCAAATTTCAATGAAATGCTTGAGAGTTCCTTTATCTAACAGTCTAGAAACTGCAAAAATGGAAATTAGTATGGCAGGACTTAGGTCTAAGTGATCTCTTTGTGTTACAAACAACCTTACTGCTAACATACACACACACTTAAAAAGTAACATGATCAATAAATAAAATTTGAAAAATAAGAGATGTTTCTTCTAGTGAATCCTGCAATCTAAAATATGACCATTATGGGGCTTCCCTGGTGGCGCAGTGGTTGAGAGTCTGCCTGCTGATGCAGGGGACACAGGTTCGTGCCCTGGTCCGGGAAGATCCCACATGCCACAGAGCAGCTGGGCCCGTGAGCCATGGCCGCTGGGCCTGCGCGTCTGGAGCCTATGCTCCGCAATGGGAGAGGCCACAACAGTGAGAGGCCCGCGTACTGCAAAAAAATAAAAATTAAAAAAAAAAAAAAAGACCATTATTACTACCTTGCTGTACTTGTTCAATTTTTTTCTATGAAAGTAGTTGCTTGAAAAAGTTATAATCACACTATTTATTATTTAATATATGAAATATCTTGCTATCATTCTTGAAAGCCACATAATATTCTGTCAAATAGATGTGCCAGTTTACTTAAATATTCTCCTAATTCTGGACATTGGTAGGTTAATACCAAATGCCCTATAATATTAAAGTTCTTATTTTACAGAACATAACAATCTCGTATTTCATCAATTCCAAAGCACACATTTTCCTGTATTTTTAACATGTCTGAAATCAGGTCACAAAATAGAAAATAAAGTCTTACTACTTTGCCTTGGTGAGTGGGGAAAGAGGTTATGGGTTGATTATATGCTTTGTAAAAACACTAACAGTCATTGCCTATGCCTGGCTTTGCTACAGAAACTAATAAATGACTGGATCAAGATGCTAAAATGTGAAGTACAGAATTAAATTATGCTGAATTTGGAGAACATAAAATGGTGAAATTCATGGAAAGTAGGACCTGTTGATATTATTCTTATGAAATCTGGGTGAGTGTGCCATCAATTAATTTTAGTTCAAAAATTAAATAGAATTTTCATACTTTAAATGTAATTTTATATGATTTTTATATAATGAAATATTAAATAAGTTAAACCCAATAGGAACACATTAAACCCTAATGCTAATACTAAATGTTTGGAAGTTCTGACATCATCTGAATTTTATGTTCACAAACTTAAAAGGAAAGCAAACTGAACGCTAGTATAAGTAATATATTCTCAGGGAAACATTCCCTGATATGTCTGTCCTAATTTCTGTGAAAACAGACAGAAAAAGACTACCCTAAAAAGCTCAGAAAACCAAGCGTATTGGCCAACTACTTGCATATTCATTCTTAGCTGCAGGGTCTGCTTCCATCAGAGGGAAAAAAAGTGACCCACTATTTCTCCACCCACAAAGGATCATCTTAAGCAGAGACAGAGTCAGAGAGACACAGGCACAATTCCTGCCTTAAGACAGAATTTTTTACACAGTGTATTAGAAGCAGGCAATAGAGAGTATAAAGATCTCACATCAGACCAACAAAGACACCCCAAACTAGAATTCTTCTAGCACATACGCAGGTGATAAGTGTGGTCAGAAGCAATCCTCACATCCTATCTGTTCATAGCCCTGAATCTGGATAGCTTTCCCTCTTTAATAGGTTACTGGAACTTCCCTGGCAGTCCAGTGGTTAATAATCTGTACTTCCACGGCGGGCGGGTGGGCAGGGTTCAATCCCTGGTTGAGGAACTAAGATTCCACATGCTACATGGCGTGGCCAAAAAAAAAAGTAAGTTCCAGAAGAAAATCAATATGGGGATGTATGAAAACTAATCATATAGCAAAAGAAAAGGAATATCATAATGAAAACTCAAGAAACAATTTCAGAAAGCACTTACAGAATTACCAAAATGGAATCCAAAAGACATGGTTTCTATGAAAAAGGTATTTTAAGAAGAAAACAGGCAAACATACAAAGTGAACAACTGAGATGCCAGCTGACAGGAAAAGGAAGCTGGCTAAGAAAGTAAAATATAGTAAGGAAATTAAAATTGCAATTGCAAAATTAAAATCTGCACCAAAGTCAGTAGAGTTGGGCAGCACTACTCAAATGAAGAAAATTTAATTAAATAAAGAATTGAGAACAATCTTAAGAAAATTTCCCATAATACAGAGTTGATAAAGAAAAAAAATTTTTAAAAAGAAGATGATTGGTATAACTAAAGTTCAAACCTATAAATAATACAGAACCAGAACAAAGGTAACCGAACTAGTTATAAAAGTAAACTTTTTTTGAGCTCAAGAAAGACCTGAGCCTCCAGATCATAAAAGCTCATTAGATTACAGACAAAATTGACTAGATCCCCTCCATTAATATAGCTTTACAATTTCTGTTTTATAAGAATAAAACAAAAATAAAAAGTAAAAAATACATTAACAGGAAAGAAAATTAAATTAGCCTGATCTCTTATTTTTGAGCTCCCTACAACACTGAATTCTAAAGAAGAGGGAGAAACTATCTACAATAATGATATCTGGAGGAGGCTTGGGTATCAGGTATAATCCCCTGAGGAGAGTTACTGACACTTAGACTAATGGGAAATGTGTGAGGTGTTGGATGTAGGCAGAAGGTTGAGAATTTCTGATTTGCAGTTTGGAAAGAATAAATTATGGAAATCAATATTCATGTATAAAGGCAGTCTTGGGTATCAGCAAATCAGCAGGTATGTCACCCATGCTCCCTTGAGAGAGAGAGGCAAACGTGAGGCAAACCTTAGACTTCTAGCGCAGTAATTCTCCAACATTTTAGTCTCAGGATCCCAGGGTTCTCTTTTTTTAAAAATATGGGTTATATCTATAAGTATTGATCCAATTTGAAATTAGAAAGCCTTTTAAGTGTTTATTAATTCGTTTAGAAATAACAAAAGACATTACATGTTAACAAACGAAATTTTAATAAAAAATAACTATACTTCCCCCACCCCAAAATTGAGGAGGATGGCACTGTATTATATTGGGTTGGCCAAAAAGTTTGTTTGGTCAGCAAACACGTTGTTCAATAAAGTTCTTTGAGAAAATGAAACATGTCTTTTATTTTTACTTAAAACTGAATGAACTTTTTGGCCGACCCATTTTTTTTGGTAAATTTTTTAAAATGTTCGCTTCAATAGAAGACAACTGAATTCTCATATCTGCTTCCATATTCAATTTGTTTTGACATACTGTTTTGGCTGAAATATATGAAGAAAATTTGGCCTCCCACAGATATGTAGTTGAGCAAATAAAAAATATTTTAGGTCAATTATGGATATTTTTCTTTGACACTATATTAAAAACTCAACAAGTGGCAGTTTGTTAAAGGTTATTTACAATGTGGAATCTGAAATTATATCAACAAACTTCATACTCTGTTAATTAAAATGTAACATATTCTGTATTTATTTAATGTATTTATTCATACTCATAAATACATTAAATGTATTTAATGTAACATACTCTGTTACATTAAAATCCATCCATCTACTTATACTTTGAACAGCTTTTATCCACGCAGCATGATTCTGTAATCTCATGCATTGGTAATTTAGAATATATTGGTTTACTGAGTTATGCAGATCTTCCAAATGTTGACAAATTTCTTCATACAATATCAAAACATCACATTCAATGATATCATTTCAGATCTCAATGGAAAAGTCTTTAAATACTGGGAAGCTGTCAAACTCAAAATGGCAGATATAAATGTTCCAAATTTGAATTTTCTCTTAAAGCTTGAATTTTGTCTTTGGCAATAAAAATTATCAGCCGTTTTCCTTGAACTGACAGTCTCACTAAATTCATTTTCAAGACGATATCTGCCAAATACCCAAGTCTGAATAACTGAATTTATAATTTGTCAGTTGGTTTTTTTTTTTTAAATGGTGTTTCATAAAAAAAGCAGCTAGTGCAAGCGAGCTGCAACCCCAACGAATGTAGTACTTTATGAACACTTTCCATTTCTTCACACAGAATACTAAAGAAGTGTACTCCACAATCAAGATTTAGTAGAAGTGAATTATTATTAATCTTCATCAAGGGGATATTTTTTAACTACACATGTGTGTAGGTAAAGTTCACAATGACTAGCAGTTACACAGTTTGGTGCCACTGCCTTGATTCACAGAGCAGTTTTACTCACCTTTGCTTTTGCACCATCAGTAAAAGTATGATCACAATCAAAAGAGAAAATAAAGTCTTAATAGTATTATGAAAAGATTTTTGACCTCATGGATCTCTTGAAAAGGTCTCTGGGGCCCCTGGAGATCTACAATACTTTGAGAACTGCTGCTCCAGTGAAACAAAAGAGAGGAATTCAAAATTAGAACACAAGAATGGGGAGTTCTGGCATAAAAGAATTGATAATGAAAAGTAAAATTAAGTGAGCCTTTACTTAAGCATATATGATTAAAAAATAAGTCTTGAGAGAGTAGATATACAATTTAACAAGTATAAACAATCACACATTTATATAAAGTAGATAGTAGGTGAGGAAATAAAAAGCCTACTAGATTGTCAGACACAGGTCTTATTAAGTGACACAATGACAACTAAATGCTGTACATGGGAGGCTTTTAAATAAATGATGGCATAACCTCCATGAAATACTATGCGGAATCATTCAAAATGAAAATGAAGAGTGGCTTATACTCCCTGAATGCTTACCATGTGCCAGGCACTGTTACAAGTACTTTTCAGGTATTAATTCACTTAATTATCACAAAAGCCTTAGGAAGCTAGTACTACTGTTCTTGTACAAGGAAACTACGGCACAGAGAAGGTAACTCATGCAAGTTCTGTATTGTTGAAATGCGAGATGACCATGCTATTGAGTCAGTAAAGCAGGTACGATCCTATTTATTTCAAAACTTAGAAAAATATGCTTATACATAATCATAAAATTTCAGAGAATACGTACAACAAATTTATTAGTAGTTACCTTTAGAGAAGAGGATTATGAGGATATTCATACTTTCTTATTTTAGTAGTATTACATTTTTAAAAAATGAGCATGCATTACTTTTATAATAGATTAAAGCAAGATAGATATTACTGTTTTGAAAAACTGAAATCAAAGGCTACTGCTTAGCAAAATCTAGACCTAAACATTTTTTTTTTCCGATAAATTTAAGTTCTAGTAACTTTTTGGAAGAAAAAGAAGAAAATAAATTCCGACAGCTAAAAAAGGCAAAATGAAAGCAAGTTTAAACAAAGTGAATTCAAAGTCTAAAACGCAGTTTAAATTGATCAGTTATATCAATAAATATGAATAGGTTTATCTATCAAAGATAAAGAATGAACCTTGGATTTTGTTAAATGACAACAAAAAGAAAAGTAAGCAAAAAATTCAACTAGAAGCTGTTATTGAGCAACACACCTAAGAAACAAAGTAATATGAGAAAATGTGAAAAATATAAAAGAATGGGCAAAAATATATCAGGCACATATATCTAAAAAACGAAGAAGAGTAATATTAATATACGACCAAGTAGAACTAAAGGCAAAGAAAAGTAAATAGGAAAAAGATGTTCATTTTACATTTTTAAAAATGTAGATGTTAGTCATGAATTTTTATCTGAAGCATATCAAGAAAACGACTGACAAAAAGTGTTGTACACAATGCAACATTTAAAAAAAACAAAACAAAGAAAAACCCCAACCCAATTAAAAAAGGGGTAGAAGAACTGAAGAGACATTTTTCCGAAGAGGAAATACAGATGGCCAACAGGCACATGAAAAGATGCTAAACATCACTAATCATCAGGGAAATGCAAATCAAAACCACTTCGAGATAGCACCTCACACCTGTCAGAATGGTTGTCATCAAAAAGAATGTAAATAACATGTTGGTGAGGATGTGGAAAAAAGGGAACCCTACACTGTTGGTGGGAATGTAAATTGGTGTAGCCACCATGGAAAACAGTATGGAGGTTTCTCAAAAGAAACAGAACTACCATATGACCCAGCAATTCCACTCCTGGGTATATATCCAAAAAAAAACCCAAGTACACTAATTTGAAAAGACACATGTACTCCAATGTTCACAGCAACACTATTTACAATAGCCAAGACATGTAAACAACCTAAATGTCCACTGACAGATGAATGGATAAAGAAGATGTGGTGTGTATGTATGTGTGTGTACACACACATGCACACACACAATAGAATACTATACAGCCATAAAAAAGACCGAAATTTTGCCATCTGCAGCAACATGGATAGACTTGGAGGGCATTATGCTAAGTAAAATAAGTCAGACAGAAAAAGACAAATACTCTATGATATCACTTATATGTGGAATCTAAAAAATACAACAAACTAGTGAATATAACAAAAGAGAAGCACACTCACAGACATAGAGAACAAACTAGTGGTTACCAGTGGGAAGAGGGAAGGGGGAGGGGCAATACAGGGGTGGGGAATTAAGAGGTACAAATTATTATGTATAAAATAAGCTACAAGGATAACTGTACAACATGGGGAATATAGCCAATATTTTATAATAACTATAAATAGAGTATAACCTTTAAAACTGTGACTCACAATATTGTACATCTGTAACTTATATAACATTGTACAGCAGCTATTCTTAAAAAAAAAAGTCTATCAATCTCCTATAACCATTGCTGAGGAAAGAGGAAGAAAGAATCAACAAAATGAAGTATACATTAAAAAAAACAGCACTGGAGTGAGGCACTATCATAATAATCTCAGTCTTTGGCAGGTAAGAATATAGCCGGGCTTGATTAATAATTAATGAGATTGAATTAATATATATCAAACTCTCGACTCTATGGAAACTACAATTGTATTTCCACTGAATATTAACAAAACTCATTTATAATAGACCAAAGAAAACCTCAATACATTCCCAAGTTTAGGAGCTTATAGAACCCATTCTCTAATCCCAATGCAATAAAACTAAAAATTAGTACCAAAAGCTTTAGCACAAACACAAAACAAAAAAAAACCAAGGGAACAAACAACAAAAATAACACACAAAACAACACACACATCCAAACCAACACTTAATGTCCTAAATTACTGATGGAGTAAAGAGGAACTCAATACTAGAATTACAGACTATTTTGAAAATAAGGTAAAAATGTTAATTATATTAAAGAATATTACTTATAGACAACCAAAACTGTGAAAAACCAAGTGAGCTTTTGTGAGATGGTTACTTAAATTAAAAGTATGGATTTTTAAAGTCTGCCACAATTCTTTTACTTCACATTAAATTTTGAAAACATTTGTAATTCTGCTTAATTCTTGAAACAACAACAAAAATTTTAAGTACACTAATTGTGATAACTTTTCATATAAGCTGAAAGGTAATGACAATCTTTACAAATTTAAAAGTCCATAAAAAGTCTGTATAGAAACACCATTCAATCCATCTTGCTTCCTAAGAAAATTAATCTCAGAACATCTGACTTCAAAGATCTATCCTTCTAGTTTTGTAAAAATCAGTGTTAATAAGAGTTCATTAGAGTTCCTAATGCTTGAGAACCCCCCCAATATTTATATATATTTATAAATATATATATATATATGCATACATATATAACATATATCCATCAATATTTCCTTTAGAATAATTGTTCCCAAACCTGACACTGTTCAAAATATATGTATCCTTATAAAAATGAACATTTAGAACAGAAGAAAAGAATTAAGAACAATATACATCAATTACAGCACTAACTGCAGAAAATCTCCAAGCTAATTAAAAAAAAAAAAAGTCTTAATATTTTGAATCAAAGTCGAGGAGCCAAAGTACTTGCTCATTTTAAACAAAACTGGCAAACTAATACGTGGCTTTGGTGGTCTTGTGTAGCAATTTGACTGTTTCCTCTTGAATAACAAATTAGGGGGAAAAAATGAGCAACATTCTGTGTCAAAGGTAAAGAAGTCTTACAAGGACTTAAATTCTTATTTAATTATGAAGCTTGAAATGCTGAACCACTTTTTTACACGATTAAGTCAAAGCGGCCTGGCATCTTTTTTATTTGATCTCCTCATCCTTTGTCTTACTTACACCTTAGAAGTGGTTAAAAGTATCAAAGAACACAGAACCCCCCTAATGCACTGGGTGACAAGAGTTAAATCCTATAAGGATGTTACTCCCCCCGCCCCTCCCCATTCAGACACCCTATCTGCCAGTCTGCTATCGTCAAGAAGGAGGTGGTTCACTTGGACTCTGCTAATGCCCTCTTTCCTATTCAGACTTTGGATGCTCTTCTTTACCTGTCATTTAGACTCTAAATTTTACCAATGACTTTCACCTTGACCTGATATTCCTTAATCTGATCTTGATTTTGCCTTCTGGATAGAGAATAGCTGCAAGCTCTTTCTACATAAATTCCTCTTACCCTGGTATACACAGCTCTAGATCTTTCATAAGACCTTCAAGCTGTAAAGAGTTTTTCATTCACTAGTCATTTATTTAGTCATTCCTTCATTCATTCAACAAATATTTATGAGCTCCCACTATGAGCTATACATTATTCTAAGTGGTAGAAATACAGAAGTGAACAAAAAAGGCAAAGTTCATCAGGTCAAGTAATGGCCTGTAACCTGCTCAGCATGAGCTGGACTATTGGTCACTGTGGTTCTAAAAGTTTCTCTTTTGACAATAGTTTGTGCTAAGTCAAACAAAGCTTCAAACTCCATTCCTCCTCTCCCTCCTTAATTAAAAAAAATAATAATACTCATGTTCCTGTAATGGAACAAGAGTGGTTTCTGGAATCTAACAGATCCAGAAATAAATCCTGGCTCTGCCATTTACTAGCTTGGTTACCCTGGGCAAGTTACTTGAATTTCTTCAAGTCTCATTTAACTAATCTGCAAAAACAGTCTTTTATGGTCTTTTTTAAAACAAAATTTTCTGACAATTAAACAAAGAAATGTAGACCAAGCACTCAGTAAACAACCTCACATTAAACAGTGGCCATTGGGATATTGTGATTATTGTTATTTCATAGCACAGTGCAAAAATTAGGACTCTAGTCACAGAAAACAAACTTATGGTTACCAAAGGGGAAGGGGGGTTAGGGATAAATTAGGCATATGGGATTAACATATTCACACTACCATACATAAAATAAACAACAAGGATTTACTGTATAGCACAAGGAACTATATTCAATATCTTATAATAACCTATAATGGTAAAGAATTGAAAAAAATATATGCATATAAACCGAATCACTTTGCTGTACACCTGAAACTAAAACAACATTGTAAATCAACTATACTTCAATAAAAAAGAAAAAAAAATAGGTCTCTGGTTTGCTTTAACCGTGTTCTAGGGATATTACTAGTCTAATCACTTATATGGTCCAGAGAGTAAATTTTCTTCTGGTAGGCTGCTGTTACTACTTCACTGCAAGTGCAGCTACCAGAAGTTTAAGGCAAACAAAGGGTAATTAGGTTAGGTACACCAGTAGTAAAGAAATTTCAAGGGGCTTTATGATAGGAAGTGTTCTATCGAGCTTTATGATAGGAAGTGTTCTATCTCTAACACCCACAATCCAAATACAGAGTAAATCAGGAGAGTCTAGTTTACTTAGTATTTCTATTTTTTTAGATGTCTAACTCTTCCTTTCACTACATTTCCCCTAGTTTTTCTCAATCGTTGCCTTCCCCACTCTCTTACATGGCTTTAATATGGAATAAAAACATATTTTTAATAGTTTCAGATTTCCTATCCTTAATAGCAACATTTTAAAAATACATCTCAAAAGTATAGTTTGGTGGAGATAGTTACTATAGATCCAGTACTTCTTACAGGCCTCTACTACACAGGATGAGGTTCATTTGAATAATAAACATTTGGATGGGATAGTGCTCTTTAAAATATTTCTAAATGAAATGGTTATCTGGCTCCTGCAGAGAACTACCATTTTAGGCTTTTCCTACTTTTTTTAGGCTTTTCTTCAGGTGAAAAGAAACGAATAATTCTCTTCCTTTGATCTCTTATGTACACGTTGCTGCAACTGAGCTCTAAGGCATAAGTACATACTCTACTGTCACAAGAAACCAGTGTCCTCAAAAGCTACTTAGCAAAGAGTAGATTAAATTAGCATATGTGTGACCATTTTGTAGTGCAGCACGTAAATTAATACTGGACACCTGACTGTAGAATGCAGCAAAACTATTGAATTTAACAAATTCTATACAGTTGAGTCAATGTCCTCAATAATTCAATTACAGCTAAGTATTACCTGTCCCCACTTAGAATTCAGAAGACTGTTAAGACTCAGGAGTTGAGTATTTTTATGACAACAGACCCTTCTGGGAACTGGATGAATGCTATGGGCCTTCCTTTCCTACGACCCTCCCACTGTCCTCCTCCCTCCCCTGCCACTCAAGGTTAAAAGTCCTTACCTTAGGATATTACTTTGCCAAGAAAAATCATATATTACTGCACTGGTGACATTAGTGGGTAAAACCAGTACCAGAGTTATAAATACCAGTAGCAGAGTTGCATATAATATTATATGAAACTTTACGATACAGAAAATAGATAGATGGCACAACAGAAAGGTAGAAAGTCTGAGAAGAGTATAAAATAAAATCAGCTTGCTCTTAGTCTACATAGTTTCTACAAAGTTAACAGTAAAGTTCTGTCACACCAAAAGCATCGAACTCTCAATGTTATAAATAAGAACTCATTTCAAAGTAATGAACAATGATACCCATAACAAATAATCATTTAATGAGCATCTCTTTAATAAATGTAAAATATGAAGATACAGCTTCATAAAACACTTTAAATGTTTTAAACAATAGTTTCTTATAACTAGTTAAAAATCCATACTAGGCTGATCCTGACCAAAGTGATCACCTTCTAATATCCAACAGATCAGTCACCTCAGATATGTTCCCAATTGAGGGTTATTTTTACTGACAAAATTACTATGAGTGGTAGTAATTTTGACACACTTCACTGGTTGTGATGGCTAAGCAGCTGGCCAAAATGAAAAAAAATTGTTTGCAGTAAAAAACAAACAAAACACATATACCTTGTTTAAGGATGAGAACTACAAAATAAAACGAAGTCCTGCGTTTTTAACACCATTTTACAAATAATATGTATCTCTGTCTCTGGGACTCTTAACCTAGGACTATTCAAGGTTCTGAAAGTATGTATTCAAAGTGTAGGTTCATTTTCATTAATTTATTTATTAGCAGCATCACACAGAGCTAACAGAAGGCAAGGAAATAAAATGTGCACCAGAAAACATGTTAAGTGCAAATGTGTAAGTCTTTATAAGTATTTTTAATACATAAAAGTGTTAAGCATCTATCTTTCTCACTAACAAAAAAACCTTTTAAAATGGAAGCCTGCAATAATTAAGGTCCCAAATCTTAAGGTATGTTACCATATATACCATCTATACATCTATCTGGAACTTTCAAGTTTTTTTTTTTTTTCTTTCAAAATGACTACTTCAGGCATTTAAATTAGTTTTATATAGTTGACTTACTTATTAAAAGCACACTTTTCTTCTTTGAAAGGTCTAAAAGTAATTAGACTTAGACATTTTCTAATTGAAAATGGTGAAGTATTAAAATTTTTACTGGTGGTATAAAATTACAATTTTAATTTAACAAACTACATATTTCTATATGAAGAAAGACTACCAAAATTAAGAAAATCCATCCAAAACATTATAGCAGTATCTCAATGGGGAAAAAGATTAATATATCAAAAAGTAGCTTCATTTTCAAGAAACTAATTCATGGCTCCATAATTGGCATAAATTCCTAAAAATATTATGTAGCCTGGGAAATCCCTTGTACTCTGTTCCAATGGTTTATATTCTTAAAGGCTGTATCTGTAAATAATCTCATGATAAGGAGAGAGAGGGAGAAAAGGAGGAAAGGAGAGGGCAAGAGAGAAGAAAGGGAAGAGAAAGAAAAATTCAGTCCCTAAAATTTCAGGCATGAGCTCTGTAGAAATCTGCTAAGTGGGAAGGGGGTTATGTATTTCTTAAGATTGATTTTTCGTCGCCACCATACATGAATGACAACTTAAATATACTTCTTCATATCTTTTATTCCTGACAGAACTGCTTATCTCACTGTTTTCCAGTACCATCATAGAAAATAATCTAAAGGTAAGATGATTTTTTTTTAACGCCTTGGGAATTAATGTTATTATTTTGCCCAGAAGCTTACAGACTAAAAAAAAAAAAAATCATAGTTAATGATTTTAGCCAGCATGTATCTTACTCTTCATTTGGGTTTATTAATTTTGAATAGAAGTGTAGGGACCATCTATTTCCAATCTGGGGTCTTTTTCCTGAAAACTTGTATTTCTGTATCAGTTCAAACTTTTATGTTCTTCCCTATCTTCTGCTGGTTTGATCTCAATGTTTTACCTACTGTAATACTTAATCTTGATTTTTTTTTCCATCTAGTATTTCACATGTAGTTCTGAAACATTCATTGCAAATGATGCGGAAAGAATACTCTTCTACAACGAATCAGATCAAATCCAATCCTTCCACTCATTAGTTGTAGGATTGCAGGCAAGTTACTTAATTTCCATTTCCTTAACTATAAAATGGAGATAAGGCCTACCTGGGTAGATGTAAGGATTAAATTTCATACATATCTGTATGTATATTTATTTATTACGTGGGACCATACCTGGCATAGAGTACTCAAAGGGAAGGCATTCTGTTCTCGTTATCTTCCATTTTGAATGTGATGTTCTATAGCGTTCATTCTCCTCTATATTGCAACCAAATATGACTTCTTGGCTCTTACAGCAGTCTATTCTTTTTATACAGTTGTATGTTTTCTTAACACGTTTGTATAGTTGCTTTCTAAGTTCTTTTCATATGTCACATATTAAATAGGGAAATAATTTATTGAGAACCCATACAACTATCTTATTTGTTGTTTGTCCTGTACACCCTTTTATCTGAACCTACCAAAGAAAACTCATCCTCAGAAGAGTTATTGAATACACTGGCCAGCACCATAGGTCTCAAATGATATTTGATGAATGAACTGTGAATGAACCAGTGAGAACTGTGCTAACTAGCCTTCTCTTTCACTCCTAGAGTTGGAAATCAAGCCAGATCACACGACTGGCACTAGGGCCGGAAAGAGAAGAATTCTGGCACGTTTTTGGTGATGGATGACCTTTGATAGCTGAGAAGATTTTGTAAAATTCCCTTTCACAGTTTAAAGATCTAAATTAGTTTCTCTTTGCATGTTTATAAGTAATGATTCCTAATTTTCAGAATTTTAGGCCTCTTGCCTAAAGGTTCAAATTTACTCTAGAAACACTATACTTTTTCTTTTAAAGAATTTCATTCAGCCTCTCTTCTCTCCTCCCCCTATCTGTACATGGCTTTCCATGCCTTGCTTTTCCTTACAGTTCAATACCTTCAAACCATAAAGATCGTATTTTTGGAAAGGCTGGTCCCCAAAATAAGTTTTATATTTGATCATATATTTTAATTATTTTAGATTTCAAAAACTCAAGGGGAAAGAAATGAAATTTTGTTTATCAGACAACCTGGTTTTTGTAACTTCAATGTTATGCAGGAGTGAGCAAACTGACCAGTGGGGCCAAACCTCCTCTGCTGCCTATTTTTCTAAATAAAGTTTTATTGGAACACGGACATGCTCATTTGTTTACATAACATCTATGGCTGCTTTTTAACAACAGCAGAGATGAACAGTTGTGATAGAGACCGTATGGCTTACAAAGTCCAAGCCGTAAGAGAGCCTTGATGTCTCTAAGCCTCCTCTTAGGAAAGGGTCTAAATAAAAACAACACAAATAGCAAATATTTACTACACAGTTAACAATATCTTAGGCACTGCTTTGTTAAATTTTACATTAACTATCTCTTTTAAAAATTGGGTAAAATTTTTGCATAAAATTTATGGCTAAAACATGTGAATTGGGTACTATATTGTAATCCCTATTTTCAGATGAGAAAGCTGAGGTGTTTTTTTAAAAAATTTATTTATTTTTGGCTATACTGGGTCTTCATTGCTGAGCACGGGCTTTCTCTAGTTGCGATGAGCGGAGGCTACTCTTCGTTGCAGGGCATGGGCTTCTCATTGTGGTGGCTTCTCCTGTTGTGGAGCACGGGCTCTAGGCACACAGGCTTCAGTAGTTGTGGCACACAGGCTCAGTAGCTGTGGCTCATGGGTTCTAGAGTGCAGGCTCAGAAGTTGTGGCTTGTAGGCTCTAGAGCGCAGGCTCAGTAGTTGTGGCACACGGGCTTAGGTGCTCTGCGGCTTCTGGGATCTTCCCGGACCAGGGATCAAACCCATGTCCCCTGCATTGGCAGGTGGATTCTTAACTACTGCGTCACCAGGGAAGTTCTCTATCTTTTTTTTTTTAACAATTTAAGTTATATTGGGATTAAATGACAACTTAAGGCAATTATTAATATATATAGTAAATAAAATGGAAACATTTACATTTAAGACATTTATAGATTTTAGTATTTTCCTAAGTGAGTAACAGTATTTTCACATGTCTTTATTCAAAGCACTCTTCATATAAGTAATCTTATTTTTTGTTAATTGAAGTATAAATGACCTACAACACTATGTTAGTTCCAGGTGCACATCATAGTGATTTGATATTTCTATACATTTCAAAATGATCACCATAATAGTTACCATCTGTTACCATACAAAGTTATTACAATATTATTAACTATATTCCCCACACTGTACATATCATTCCTGTGACTCATTTATTTTGTAACTGGAAGTTTATAACTCTTAATGTCCTATTTCACTCACCCCTCTCATTCTCCTCCCCTCTGGCAACCACCTGTTTCTTCTCTGTATCTATGCATCCATTTCTGTTTTGTTATGTTTGTTCACTTATTTAGGTTTTTAGATTCCACATATACGTGAAAATCATACAGTATTTGTCTTCCTCTAACTTATTTCACTTATAATACCCTTGATACCCATCCATGTAGCAAATGACAAGATTTCATTCTTTGTTATGGCTGAGTAATATTCTACTGCATATACATATACCACATCTTTATCCATTCATCTACTGATGGACATTTAGGTTGCTTCCATATCTTGGCTACTGTAAATACTGCTGCAATGAAATTAAGAATTTAAAAATTCTTAATTGAAATTCTAAAATGATGGCCACGAGAGGTTACAAGTGGAGTTTGTGTTATATTTATACAATTGCTATCACTATTACTGTATTTCACAACTATTACAGTAGTGTGGAAAAAGTGAACAGAGTAAGTTTGAAAACTGAGCTTTTTTTTAAGTGAGGAAATGGAGAAATATCATTTACACTAAGAACATCTGTTTTAAAGAGGTATGTGGTAAAACAACTTTGAAAACAAAGCAAGGAAGGGTTAATTCCTAGAGATATGGCTTCAACTCAAATTTAACTAAACTATATAGGTGGATAAGAGACAATGTGATAAAGATTGGGAATACAAAGATAACTTCTAAAAAATTCATAGCTCAACAGGGGACAGGCAGGTAAAAATTAATATGGGGTTCTTAACTGCAAACAACAGAAACCAATTCATACTGATCAACAGAAATGTAATGCATTAAACAGGTATTAAAAGTAGCTCTCAGAATTGCTGGGAAGTTTGAAGAACCACACTCAGTAAATGGGCAGGAACTGAGCGAGGAGGCTTAAAGGCAAGAAATAAAAATCAAAATCTGTGACATGAACCACCTGGGTACAAAAGAGATGTCACGATGGGCACATCACTACTTCTCCTTTTGGAAACTGGATGCTTTATTGCTGCCACTACATCTTTTACTGTGCCCACACAGGCTCTAGATAAAAGCATCCAATTAGCCATGTTTGGGTTATAGGTCAATTTCCTAAAGTTTGGGCATGAGAAAGCAATTTATTTGTCCTTTTTTGCTTTTGTGTAGGGGAGCCAGGGCTTGCACTTCACCAAGATTCATTCTATATAGCAGGCAACTCCTCAAACACAGGAAGGGGCTTCAAAGGCTGGGAAGCCCCACCCCCAAGAAAACACCCCCCCCTTCTACAAACACTGTATCTTTTTTTTTTTTTTTCCCCCCGGTACGCGGGCCTGTCACTGTCGTGGCCTCTCCCGTTGCGGAGCACAGGCTCCGGACACGCAGGCTCAGCGGCCATGGCTCACGGGCCTAGCAGCTCCGAGGCATGTGGGATCTTCCCGGACCGGGGCACGAACCCGCGTCCCCCTGCATCGGCAGGCGGACTCTCAACCACTGTGCCACCAGGGAAGCCCCAAACACTGTATCTTAAATCAAGATTTGCAGAAATATTTTGAGGGCGAGTCTCTGTGTGCTCAAATACCTATTCAAATACTTAAATAATAACAAGTGATATACTCCTATATATTCACCTTTGTTTTTTTGACCGGTCATTAAGACAAAACTCTTTTTCAACATTCAAAACTTAAAGCCACATTTCACAGAGCAAGATTTGAGTTTCTTAAGCCACTCAGTTTTTCAAACTCAAGTCCAGGAACTTGTCAGTCAAGTCAGGATCCCATAGCTCTCAAGTTTAAGAAACTCTACACTAAAATATAATATAATAAGAAAGCTCTATACTAGATACCATGTTGGCACAAACGAGGGATTAACTACAGTCAGGGAATGCTATGCAGAAAACTTTAAAATAACCAGAAATTTACCAAGCGAATGAGGTGGAGCAAAAAAAGAATACTCCAATAGGGGTAACAGCTAGTATAAAGCACTTCATTAGAAAACACCGTAGTGTAGTGAAAAAGGCACCTGTTCAGGTCAGGAAAAGTGAATTAAACTCCTAATCCTAATTAGCAGTATAATCTGGGTCGAGCCCTTTAACATCTAATTTTTCCTCATCTACAAAATAAGGGAGGTGGACTAGATGATCTTTAAGTAGTTTTGCTTCTAAACAAATTTCTGGTTATTATTATTTATCACAATGGTTAACATTTATTGGCACTCACCATATGGCAGGGAAAATAGTATACAGTTTACATATATTAAGTAGGTATCATTATCCCCATTTTCCCCAATTGAGGAAACTCAAGTTCTGAGCAGTTAGCTAACTCATTCAAAGTGATCCAGTTAGTAAGAGAGCCACAGCTGGAGGATTTAATTGCAAAGCCAATACATTCAATCATAGTTAAACCAATCACAAAATTCCAAATTCCCTAAGGACAGGGAATTTGCTACTATGGCTTTTATTATGCTATGGGTAATATGTTTATTATCTCCCTTTTTCTGATATCTAAATTTTTCAGAGGGCCAAGAATTTAGACCCAAGTATCAAAATATTCATTACTTTATATGGTCAAATAGAAATCTTTCCAAAATATATCATACACATCTCTGTTTAAATAAGAGAAAAGTAGATCAAATTTTAACTTTTCTTGAAGCTCAAGGTTACATTTATACATATTAATTATTGTATGGGTCTGTGGAACTTTAAGGTAATGTGACTCTTTTCTCTTCATTTTCTTGGGTCAGCTTATGTTTTTGTTTCTTCTCTCACCGCTTTATTAATCACAGGTCCTCTACACCCTTATAATGGTTTCTGGACTAAAAAAATAAATCAAGTTGCAAAAAAATTACTTCCAGCCATATTTCTCATTACAAGGTGGCTTTTGATGTAGTACCATAAAGTAATTCTTAATTATCAATTCAGCTGTGATTTGATGACCTAAGCACAACTTTATTGTTTCAAATACTTTGACACAGAATATTGCTGTACTGTACCATATCCTCCTATATTAAGATAATTAATAAAGAATTAAAATCTAAAGCATCATGTCTTCACATGCTGCCAGTGAGCCAGAAAAAAAAAGTTTAATGTTTATGAAGCCATATGGATTAAATGTGAGGTAGGTTCCAAAAATGCTCCTTGTTTCCCTGAAATGATAGAAAAAAGGAAAAATCCTTATAGGAACCCTCATGCAAAAATTCTAAAGAGAATATAAGACAGAAAGTGGCTCTATCCCATACTAAAACATATGAAACTACCATGAAAACAGTTTAGTATGGATAGAAAAAGAGCAAGAAATCCAAACACATATTGAAATTTTCTTTATGATAAATAGTTCACATTAGTAGGTAAAGAGGAATTACAATAAATGTAGAAACTGTTAAAAAAAATACACAAACTATATTCCTATTTCATGTCTTACTTCAAAATAAGAAACAGAAGGATCAAATGCCTTAAATGCAAAAAAATGAAAACCGAAGTTCTGGAAGAAAGACCAAGTTTATTCATAATCTGATAGAGGGGAAGAAACAGGTCTCTTTAAATAGGACACAAAATCCAAGTCACAAAAGGGGGAAAAACGGATATATTTCACCACATAAAAAGTAAAGACTGTTGTAAAACAACAACCAAAAAAATGACACCAAGAGACAAACTGGAAAAAATATTTGCAAAATATATGATAAAAAAACTAACTTCCTGGACTTCCCCGGTGGTTCAGTGGTTAAGAATCCGCCTGCCAATGCAGTGGACACAGATTTGAGCTCTGGTCCAGAAAGATACGACATGCCGTGGAGCGACTAAGCCTGTGCGCCACAACTACTGAGCCTACATGCCGCAATTGCTGAAGCCCGCGCGCCTAGAGCCCGTGCTCCGCAACAAGAGAACCCACCACAATGAAAAGCATGCACACCGCAATGAAGAGTAGGCCCCGCTTCCCACAACTAGAGAAAGCCCACACGCAGCAACGAAGACTCAACGCAGCCATAAATAAATAAACAAACCCAAAAAACTACCTTAATTTATAAAGGGCTCATACAAATCAATAAAAAACAGACCAATTACCTACTAGAAAAATAACCAAAAGATATAAACAAGAAATCTGAGGAAATGAATACAAATGCTAATAAAGTTCTGATGTTTGATTTCCTCATTAAAGAAATGCAAATCACCTATTCAAATGGCAAAAATGCAATGTCTTAGGGAATGATCAGTCTCAAGTGCTACTGATGTGTGTCTAAGTTGATAAAATTCATCAGGAGGGTCATCCAGATATAGCCTGAGAAGCTGTCAAGGATATGTACAAAGGTAATCATGATAACATATGCTAGAAAAAGATGTTTATCATGGGGCATTAGTTAAATAAATTATGGTATATCCATAAAATGGAGGTATGCACCATTTTAAAAGGCAGGGGGATGAATAAATTTCAATGTAGAATCTAAAATAAACTATTAAGGAATTTTAAAAAGCAAAGTGCACAAGTGTGTATAGAATTTTTTTTAAGTGGGGAAATGGATGAGTAAGCGGGTTTTCCAATGTTTCTCTGGAATTAATTATGTGAACCTGTTAAGAATGGCTAACTTTGTTCACAGGGACTAGGGCAGAGAGCCACAGGTCTTGCATTTTCTAATCTGTTCCCGAGTTAATGTCACTTTTTAAAGTTAACAGAGTAGAATTGTGGGCCAATTTTTGCCTTTTTTAATACTTTTCTGTCTTAAAAATACCTAATAAAATCTATATTTTAAATTAAAAAAACCAGCTGGGTAGGGAGAATGGGCAATGGGACTCTTGTTGCACTTTATTCTATCAATACAGCTTTAGCTCTTAAATAATAAGCACATATCATTTTAAAATTTAAATCAGCTTTAATTTATTACACTTTAAATTGTTTGCCCTAGTTTGATAACGTTTAAAATCTCAAAGCAAAACACTACGTATGGACATCTGAGTGAAAACTTGTCTTCCAATGTTAAAAAGATCTTGCATTATTTTAAATTCAAAGTAAAAGACTAATAGAAAAGTATCTATACTAAACTTTCTGTACCTACTGAGGGCACCTTCTTATAAAAGCTGACCTATTGGCTTTCCGACTGGGTCACAAGCCCTGCTGCAGAAAGGGCATAACACAGTGACAAAGTTTTATAAGAAAGAAACTGATAATTTAAAAAAGCAGCAAACAAACAAAAAGAAACAACAAAAAAGGAAACTGCATAGAACTGATACATGCAAGATAGTGTGAATCAGGACCTCTTTTCAATTGCCTATTTTATTAGGAAAGTGAAAAGTGATCCCAATAAGTCATTCAATTTCTAAAGATTAGAGATGATACTTTTCTCTCAGGTTCAAGAGATCATTTTCTCTCACAAGGTGAACAATTGTTGCTTTTCAAACGTACCAGAGTGTCAAAGGCAGGTGTAATTAGATTGGGGGCTGGAGAGGGAAAGGAAACCACAGAGAAAGGGAAGTTAGAGGCCTGATGTATAGTATTTCACAGTAGGTGAAACAGAAGCACATGTAAACAAGAGAGTATATATATCAGACCTACTGTAGATTCTAAGGTACTACTTATCAATATAACTCACAAGCATTCACCTCTCAGAGTTTGTTCCTCAAAACTAATCACAAAGCTCACCTCTAAGTAGTCTCAATGGATAATTACCATCCTGCTGTGATTATTTTTAATACTTACTCAATAATACAGTACTCCCTGAGTTACCTAGCATTATTGAGAAATGAAAGTCAATGGTATGCTGACATAAATAGCAAGGAGCTTTGAAGTCAGAGAGATTAAGTTCAAATCTCAGCTTCATTACTCAAGAGCTTTATGACCTTGGGCAAGTTATTTAATCTTTGCCTCTATTTCTTCATCTCTAAAATCTCTAAAATTGGGTTAACAATATTAACTATGTTCATGGGTTGATGTGATAAATAAATGAAACTATACCTGTACATGGCATCACAGTACTCAAATATATAAAGTTTTAAGAACATACCTTTTGAAAAAAGTGCCATTTGTTTAATTTAAACCATTCTGAAAGAAGTCTCAATACTTCAGTTAACTTTTATTTCTTCTTAAGGCAAACAGACACAATTTAACTTTTCCTGTACTGTACGAGGTCGTAATTATTAATACAAATTATAAGATTACGCATGACTACACATACAAAAAAGTTTCCACAAGCTTTCAATCAATCAATCAATCAATCAATCAATCAGTTTCTTTACAGACACTTTGAGAAAGACAGCACCTGACAAGACTTAAAGTTTATAGAGATGTCTCCAGGCTAATTATTTCCAAATGTAACAATTTTACAATTAAACAGTTAAAAATTTAAAAAACTGTAGCCCTTTTACTACATCCTTACTCAGAGAGATAACTTGTGCTTGCCTCTTGCAAGCCCCTTTCTCATTTTCTCAATGTGCTCATGCTAAGCAACTGTGAGCTAAGAAGCCAGATAACCATTTCAAGGCAGACTGATCTGGTGAAAAATATATGGGCTGTAGATTCAGACAGCTCTGGGTTTAAATCCCAGTTGTGCTACTTATTTTGTGACCCTGTTAAATTACTTAACTTCTCTAAGCTTCAATTTCCTCATCTTTAAAATGGGAATACTATTACCTATATTGAAAGGCTGTGGTAAAAGGCAAATGAAAATTTACGTAAAAATCTTACAGAATGCTTTCTAGTACCTGGCAATATAAGTCATCCTGTCAATGGTAATTATTATTATATAACTAATGCAAGATGTTGAAACTATAGTGAAGTGAAGAATAAAGAGAATTTCTTACTTGGAACATATGCTTTTAATGTGTGAAAATTCCTTGGCACTATACTGGAGACACAAAGATGAAAAAGGATATAGTATCTATCCTCCAGAGGCTCACAGCCTTTAATTAAAGACAGACATATAAACAAAATCACAGCAATTTGATAAGTGAAACAAGTAAAAGCAGCAGCACTCCAGTTGAAGTCAAAATGATTCTCTGGAAGAGATGATATTTAAGCTAAGAGGAAAAAGAGCTCACCAGGTTTGGAGTTAGGGACTGAGGTGAGCTGACTTGGTCAAGAAGGATGAAAGAGCACACGTGAAGATACACAAGTAAGAAACAGCCTAGCAGGGTCTGGAGCAGAGCGTGTAGAAAGAGTTTAAAAAGGCAAGCATAGGCCAGATTTTCACGATCTAGTACACCAAACCAAGGAGGAGTTGGCTCTTTTTTTAAATAAATAATGGGGAATCACAAAAGCATAAAGGCAGTGAAGAAGGATGGCTGAAAATAAGATGCTCAGATTCGTATTAGAGAGAGATCCCTCCAGCTGAGATGTTCAAGTTGACCAAGAAAGAGGGGGAAACTACAGTCAAGGAAAATACACTCCAGTCGATTAAGCAGCAGCAACTAATCTAAAGTAATCTAAAGTAGTGATGATAAAAATGTAGAGTAAGGAATGTATGAGAGAGACTAAGAAAGGGAGTCTTGATAACACTCAGAAATTTGGGAAAATTCCCCAATTTCTAGTTTGGGCAAATGATTTGGTCATGATGTCATTAGTCAAAATGGGGACAAGAGAAATAGAAACAATTTTTGAGAAGAAAACGTGAGCTCCATTTGGAATTTATCTGAATGGTGCTATCCATTAGGCAGTCTGGAGCTCAAGTGAGGGCCGAATTAACTCCAATGGGAGAAATTAACATAAAGGCAGAAATAGGAGGCAAAAATAAGGCACCAAGAGGAATCATACAGATTGAAAATGGGTGAATATCTACTATTACTGTTCATGAATATCTTACTTTGCGTCTTTCTCGTTTTCCAACTGGACAAACTACTTACGTAAGTGAGACGTTACTTTTACTTTGCATGCTACTTTAAAAGCATGAACGCTTTTCCACATAGGTCTGCTGACTATAGACATTTGAGTTTTCTGAGCATTGCATCTAACTTCTTCACTATTATGCCAGGCTTAGCAACGTGCTGGGGGCCTGAAAGGTGCCCAGGAAAAATGGATGAATTAAGTAAATATGGTCTTTTGGTCAGTCAAGAAACCAATTTGTTTCAGATATTGTTTCAATGACACAGATGAATATTTAATATGGAGTAATCTAAGTTTTCCTTTATATGCTGCTTTTTCCATTTAGGAACATACAATTTTCAATGGTTTTGGAACTCTGAACTTATTTTTCAGAATTCAAGAAGTTACCCCAAACCAACAATTTATGCCTATCCATACTCCAGATTTCTGTATAGAAGTCAGAAGCAGATAAAAAATACAATTATTGTTTTTTAAAATATTAATTTTAAAAAAGGGAGATACTAAAATGCTTCACCCACAGGTCCATTCTTAAATGTTAGCAATGTGAAGATATTCACAGGAGTACTCAGAAGAGAATTTTAAAGATTCTCACCCCTTAGAAGGAAAACTAGACAAGTCCAAATGTTTCTTTACGTACTTTCTTTGTACACACTCAGATAAATGCACATTACATAAACTTAGAGAATAATAATGTGTGCCTAAATTGGTGGATGAAAAAGGTAAATCAGTGAATAAGCAGGGAAGATAGAGGCTGAGCAGAAGAAACTATGTTATCAGGACTCGAAATGTGAAAAGGCACAATAAGGGAGCTCAGTCAGAAAAAAATGGTGAGCTAGTTTTTGGTTGTTTTGTTTTTTATTATTTTTCATTAACAAAGCAAAAGATATTTGAAGAGACTCAAGTTACCCAATAAAAACTAAGAAAGGAAAAAGCTCAATGGTCTGTTCATAGAATTACTTTGGAGTCAAACCTTTTTGGATAAATCAGTTCTTAATACTTTCTTTTACTTTGCTTTGACTGTCTATCCTTCCCTCTCATGCACATCTTTTTTTGTTAATGAGAGTAAGCAGTATGGTAGTAATTGGGAAAAAAATCAAAATCAAACTGAATAGAATGACCTAATTTAAAAACTAACTGAAAATAAATTAATCTACTGGTATTGGCACGTATTTTTACAAAAATATTTTTGTGTGATTGAAAGCTATGCATAATCTGCCTGGATGTGGACCTTGGGAATGTCCTGCTAGAAATCTTGATATCATAAGTTTTCACAATTACAGTTTAGATTGTGCGAGACTGCACGGAGCAGTTAAGGAGTCTAAGTTTGGGAGTCAGCAGCTTAGTTCTGCCTTCGTTTGTTCTCTCTATAACTTTGGATTTTTTTTTTTCTCTTAAGTACCCTGCATCTCAGTAATCTTATCTGTAAAATGGGACTAATAAAAGGACTTACTTTACAAGACTCACAAGGATGATACTAAATAATATAACAAGAAGACACTACATAAACTGTTATTTTTGTAGCTGCAAGCTCAGTACTTAAGAACTTTTCATATCTCAAGAATATCAAATAACCTAGGTTCCACCATTAACAGAAAAACAAAAGCCCACTCACTTCCAGAGTACTTCAGTGTCCCACCACTGGAACCATAACATGGACTGAAGTGTTCCAAGTAATTTCCTTCCTTTAATCTTAAGGGAAACATCCAGAAAGTCCAATTTCAGACTATGCAAAAAGTCTAAATTGTAATGGTACTAAACAGAGTAAAAACTATCAGTTGCTTGCCTTGCACAATCCTGTAAGTTTTAAGAAACTCTGCTTCTGGTTACTGGTTTCTAACAGAACTCTGAAGCAAAAACATAGCAACATACCAGTGGTCATATCCTTTGAAGAACTAAAATCTGGATTGGCTTCTTACACTTTTAGAAGGTGAGCAAGATGCCCTCCCTGATCATGTCATAAAGCTATACTTTTTAGAAGCAAGATGTGCTCCATGCTTAGGTAATAAAGTCATACTTTTGTTTTGGAAGATTTCTTTTTAGATCATCACCATATTAAAATCACATGTAAGTTCTCTCCTAATTACACAATGCACAATTTCAGGGTCCAAAGGCAGGCCAGCTTGGAATTTTAAGTTTACCACTTGATCACAACGTGGATTCACATCTGGGTTTAGGTTTGAGATTCGCTTTCTTCATCATGATTTTACCCCCAAGAGTACTGTGACTAAACTGCCTTACTATTTATTACACATGTAAGCATTTCTGATGGAATCAAGGAGAAAGACAGAGTAACCAAAGTTCACACGCTTGTTTGAAAACTGCTCAGATAACTTAAAGACGCCCAGATGCTAAATGACAACCTTACCCCTGGAAGCAAAGAAGTTATTTCTTTTAGCGGGGGAGAGGGAAAAGGCCACACCCAAAGTTAAGGCTCCACAGTGAAGTGATACCAAGTTTCAGAATTTTAACTATTGCTATTTTCGGTACTCTTTTTCACAGTCAATGAATACTTTAAATTCATAACTGGCCCAAAGTTAACGAAAACGTTCGTCTGATCCTGATCACTTGTTACTTCATTCAGTAGTGGGCAGGTTCAAGACGGACAATTACCTCGTCCAGAAAAAGATTTAAGTGTAACTCTGGCGTAGAAGAGGGCCGAACTCAAGTCATCAGGGTTCATAAGTGACTCTAAAAGAGCAGGTCACCACTCTCCCCTCCCCCAAGAGGTCGGGAAGGCAATGAGCCTGACTGTGTCACCACGGCAGTTAGCAGACACAGAACGCGACCGCGTTGTGTGGACCCATCTTTCAGTTTGGACGCTCCCTGCCTCCCGGCTCTGTCGGTGCCGCCTTCATCCGGGAGGTCTCCCCCACCCCCGCCCCCGCCCCCGCCAGCCCAGCTCCCAGCAGCTTCCTCAGCCTCCCCTCCAACCCACCTCCGTGCTCTCGCCGACTCCACTCCTCCCCACGTACCTTGGCCACATAGTCTTTCACCTCATCCAGGTCTCCGTTTTTCAGGGCCCACATGAACTCCTTGTCGCACATCACTGCAGCGGGGCGGGCCGGCTAGCCGGGCAGAAAACGAGGAGGCGGTGGCAGCAGCAAGCGGATACCGCCGGGCGAGCGGGAGACAGGGCCGCGCGGAGCCGGAGCGAAGAGAAGGCGGGGTAGGCTGGCAGGCGAACGAGGCAGTTGGCCGCGGCGACCGTTGGGGCGGGAGAAAGAAAGTTTTTTGCGGCCACCGGGCCCAGCAGAGAAGGTTCCGCCTGGCCGAAGAGAAGCTGGAGCGCTTGCACTTCCGGTTCACTCCCAGCTAGGGCCCTCCCCCAACTTCCTCTTCCTCTTCCCCTCGGCGGAACGCCCCGCTCGGGACCCCGCCCCGACGGCCCGCGGCCGAGCGCCCCGCATGCGCAGGCGCAGTGTCTGGGACGGCTGGTGAAGATTGCAGGGGCAGGAGTGGGCGGGTCTGGGAGGCGAAACAAGGGTGTCAGAGGTCAGGAAGGGCAGAAAGCATGTGGCGGGAGATTTAGGGTATTCCTGAGGGGATCAGGATGTTTCTGCGCCCCATAAACGGGAAAATCTTTAAAAAACCCCACAGCCTTGGAGGGCATGTTGCTCACCTTCGTAGTGTTCAGTAGGCATGTTTGACTTGAATTCCTTGCCTTCTCTTTTCTTTCCCTCTTTCCCTCTTTTTCTTTCTCCTTTCCCCGCTTCCTTGCTCCTTCCCTTCCTTCCTCTACTGCCAAGCAACCTTTAGGCTCCTCCTGCATGTCAGACTCTGCTAGGCACAGAGGCTACAGTAAAAAAGATGGCATAAACCAATTCTTGCCCTCAAGGAACGCTTCCATACTTATGACAACAATGTGAATTGAGTGTGGCAATACTACGTGTAATGTTCAGTGGAGGGAAAAACTCTACTCATCTCCCCGACCAGCAAATGATGTCCAGAGACAAGGAATTCAGTCTGATGCCCTAGGGCAGAGCAAACTTAACTGACCGGTACAATTTGTGTTTTTAAAATTTTTTTGTTCGTTTGTTTTTAATGCTTTGAAGCTTCAGGACCGTTCTAGTGAAACCGGTTCTACTCTTCCTAGAGTTTGGCTGTAATACCCTGGGGCACAGCCACCAAGTGAATTGTGCCTCAACCCTAATGACCCAGGCGTGCACACATGAACATAGAGAGAGCCAATAAAAATGCTTATTGGAACTATTATATATATATATATGTATAGTCCATTATTTATGACCCACTAAATGGATAAATCATAAACCAAACTACTTTACTAGGCTTGCCATATAGAATAGGGGTTCAGAACACAGACTGGAACCAGAATGCTTAGTTTTGAATACAGGACCCAATCTTTATTAATTTTGTGTCACCTCAATCAAGTTATTTAACCCTGCCCTGTTCAGTTTTCCATATCTGTTAAGGGGATATGACAGTAGTGTTCAATAAACGCATATATATATATGCCTGTGATTTAGAACTAGCAAACAGAGATAGGATTCAAATCAAAAGAAAAATCTCCAAATATTTAATAGCTACCTTGATTGTTATTCTGTTAATTTTACTTTCTGACAGAAATACAACTTCACATACCTAATGATGATACATTTCTGGGAACAAATCTCAAGGATGAATTTGCTAGGTAAATCCTGGAGTTCCTATCTCTTTTCTAATTCCCACCTGTGTGATCTTTGAGTTACATCCTACTGACAGCTCTTGGTTTATGTCTCTAGCCCAGACTTCTCTTATGTGATCCATTTTGATATTTAACTTCTTACCCATTTGAATGTCTCAAACTTAACATGTCCAAACTAGGATTTGGTCTCTTCTAGATTCTAAACCTAGTTGTCCCCTGCACCACGCCTTCTCTGTGAATGACATCACCAACCACCCTGTCACTAAAATCAAAGTCTAGCCAGGCCTCTGTGAGCCCTCTTGACTAGGCCTCAACCTTCGTCTATAAAGACTTGAACAAACATGAACGTAGGCTCTATCAGCTCAAGGCCACATCCTAAAATAATGCCGGTCCCCCTTAAAGTGCCTGCATGAGAAAATTCAAGGCTGCCAAGGCCCCTGTTTGTTCCAGTCAACACCTGAGGATGGGCCCTCTCTCTCCCACTCTGTGTAGGAGGGTAGAACCCTAACTTCAATGTTTGCCACTAGCAGACCCAGCTGGCCTAATAGCATTTACGCTGACTCATCTTTGGTAATTTTTTACTTCCCTGACTCTACAGAACCCCCACTCCACCACCCCTCCCTCATTCTCCCTTCAAAACACCTATTCATCTCTATACAAATGGAAGTTTTGTTCAGTTCACGTTGGACTCTTTTTCCCTATAGCAATATTTCTTACCCATAAAAATCTGTCCTTACCACTTTAACTAGTGTCCTGCTTTGTTCATCCTTGACAATGGGAGTCATATATAACCCCTGCTGCTCCCAACCTTTCTCTTATTCCATCCATCAGTAAGTCCTTCAAAATATATCTTAAATTGTTCCCTTCTCACCATCCTCCCAGCTTGCTGGCACCCCAAGACCCTTCCCAGCCCTGTCATCTCTGCACTGATACAGTCACCTCCAGCTGGTCTCCCCAGTTTCACTCTCACCCTTTTCCAATTAATTCACCACATAGCCAGTTACCTTTTTAAAACATAAATCAAAACATAAATCATGCATTTCTTGTCTTAAGACTCTTCAATGGCTTCCTATTGCATTTTAGGATAAAATTCTAAATTAGTTGCTATGGCCTTCGGGCCCTCTGTGATCTGACTCCGATGGTCTCTCCCATCTCATGACACTCCCCTCCCACCCCATTGCTTCTTTGTTTCCCATAGATCTCATCTTCTGTCAGTTTCAGAAAAAAACAAGCTTATTCCACCCTAGGGCTGTTATGCTTGTTGCTTCTTGTCTGGAATGTTCTTTTAATTTTTGCTCACTCCTGAGGTCTCAGTGCAAATGTTACCTCTTCAGAGAGGCCTCTCAGACCATCCACTTTAAACAGGTCCCTCCATCATGTCTACCATATAGTCCACTTTTTTTTGTTTTTAACCTCTTTAAGTTCGCTTATCATAAATATTTTCACTATTGTTTTTACCTATTTTGGCAGGTATCCAACAAATATTTCCCTTTGTCTGCCATCCTAGGCATAAGAGAGAATTGCTCTTCCTGGCTTCCTTGTGGTTGGATAATGTCATGTAACCAATTCTGGCCTATTAGTTATGAGCAGAAGTAACATGAGTCACTTCCAGGCTTGCCAATGCAAGACCCTTCAGAGTGCTTTGTTCCCTCTCCCACAGCAGCCAGCAATATTCAAAACAGTGGCTGCAGTCAGCCTGGGTTCCTGAGCAACTTACAATGAGCAGAACTCTTCCATTCCATAGTGGATATCCAGTAAAATAATAATTAAACTTTTGTTGTTTCAAGCCAATGAGATTGTGGTGTTTATTACTGCAGCAACACTGAGTCAATCTTGACTGACACAGAAATTATTGTCAGAAGTGAGCTGTTACTTGAACTAAAACCTTAAATAGATGGCACTGGTGTAGGGACTAGGTAGTACGCAACAAAGGAAGTGATATTGGAAACCATATGGATAGTGAATCATATTCACAGGAGTGAAACATTTGGCAAAACAGTCTCCTGTGATAGCATGGTGATGCATGGAAGACAGATAATGTACCCTATAAACTTGTAGCTCTAGAGGAAGAGGCTGGGAAATGGAAAGCTGGTGGCATGTGTTGGGAGCTATTTTTGTGTGTTGCCTGGGGTGGAGGGGAAGGGGAGGGGGAGGGCGGGCATGTTTTTATTTACTTTCTTTCCAGTTTTACTGTGATATAATTGACATATAACATTGTATAAGTGTAAGATATACCACATGTGTATGTATTGCAAAATTATTACCTCAACAAGGATAGTTATCCCATCCATCACCTCACAGTTACTTTTTTTTTTCTTTTGGTGAGAACTTTTAAGATTTACTCTTTTAGCATCTTTCAAGTATACAATGCAGTATTGTTAAGTATAGTCACCATGCTGTATATTAGATTCCCCAGAACTTATTCAACTTGTAAATGGAATTTTGTACCCTTTGACCACCTTCACCCATTTCCCCCACCTCGCAGCCCCTAGTAACCACCAATCTACTCTCTGTTTCTGTGAGTTTGGGTTTTTTTAGATTCCACATGTAAATGAGATCATACAGTGTTTGTCTTTGTCTGGCTTATTTCACTTAGCATAATGCCCTCAAGGTTCATCCATGTTATCACAAATGACAGGATTTCCTTCTTTTTTTTATGGCCCACTGTATACATATATCACATTTTCTTTATCCATTCATCTGTCAGTGGACACTTAGGTTGAATCTATGTCTTGGCTATTGTAAATAATGCTGCAATGAACATGGGAATGCAGACATCTCTGATATCCTGTTTGAATTTTATCATGAAAGAATGTTAAATTTTTTCAAGTGCTTCATCTGTGTCTATTGAGATGATCATATGATTTTTATCTTTCATTCTATTAATGTGATTTTTCACATTTATTGATTTGTGGATGTTGAGCCATCCTTGCATCCCAGGGATAAATACCACTTGACCATAGTGTATGATCCTTTTAATGTATTGTTGAATCGGTTTGCTAATATTTTTTTGAGAATTTTTGCATCTATATTCATCAGGGATATTGGCCTGTAGTTTTATTTTCTTGCAGTGCCCTTATCTGGCTTTGGTATCTGGGTAATGCTGGCCTTATAAAATGAGTTTGGGAGTGTTCCCTCTTCTTTTATTTTTTTTGGGGGTGTGTGTATGTGATGGCGCATTTGTGGGGTCTGTGATGGGAGGTCTCTAGAGTCAGTGATGGGGGAATCTGTAGGGTGAATGATGGGGATATTTGGAGTGATGGGAGGGTCTGTAGGGTGTGTGATGGGGGGAGGGTCTCTGGAGTCTGTATTGGGTGAGAGTGAGTGTTGGGAGGTTTATGAGGTCTGTGACAGGGTGGTGCTGTTGAGTGATGGGGATCTGTGTGAAAAACAAATGTTCTTGCCCATTTTTCTTGGCTATAGCATGGCCATTTTACCAGCTGGCATTTATGTATTTCTAGCCTGATGATTTGGTGAACTCTCCTTTTTTTTGAATTTTTGAATTTTATTTATTTTTTTATACAGCAGGTTCTTATTAGTTATCCATTTTATACATATTAGTGTATATATGTCAATCCCAGTCTCCCAATTCATCACACACACCCCACCACCACTTTCCCCCATTGTGTTCCCTCTTTTTCAATTTTTGGTAAGAGTTTGAAAGGATTGGTATTAATTCTTCTTTAAGTGTTTGGTGGAAGTTGCCATTGAAACCATCTGGTCCTAGACTTTTCTTTGTTGGGAGATTTTTGATTACTGATTCAATTTCCTTACTTCCTTACTTGTTATTGGTCTGCTTTGGTTTTTTATTTCTTCATGATTTGGTCTTGGTAGGTTGTATATTTCTAGGAACATATCTATTTCTTTTAGGTTGCCTAGAACAACCCAGGCATATAATTGCTCATAGCAGTCTGCTATGATCCTTTATATTTCCATGGCATCTACTATAATGTCTCCTCATTCATTTCTATTTTATTTGAGTCCTCTTTGTTTTTTTTCTTGTTGAGTCTAGCTAAGGTTTTTCAATATTGTTTATCTTTTCAAATATCCAACTCTTATTTTGTTAATCTTTTCTATTGTTTTCCTATTCTCTAAGTTTATTTCTGCTCTAATCTTTATTATTTCTTTCCTTCTGCTAACTTTGGGCTTATTTTGTTCTCTTCTAGTTCCTTGAGGTACAATGCTAGTTTGTTTGAGATCTTCCTTTTTTCATGATGTATGGGTTTATATCTGTAAACATTCCCACTATAACTGCTTTTGATATATCCCATAAGGTGTGGTATGTTGTGTTCCACTTTCATTTGTCTCAAGATACTTTTAAATTTCCCTTTTGATTTCTTCTTTGACCCATTGGTTGTTCAGAATTGTTTTGTTTAATTTCCACATATTTGTGAATTTTCCAGTTTTCCTCCTGTTACTAGTTTCATGCCACTGTGGCTGGAAAAGATACTTGATATAATTTATATCTTCATGAATTTGTTGAGGCTTGTTTTATTGCCTAACATATGATCTATCCTAAAAAATGTTCCATACATACTTGAGAAGAATGCATATTCTGCTGCTATTGAATGGAAAGTTCTGTATATGTTTGTTAGGTACATTTAGATGTTGGTAATTATTGATTATGTAAACTATTATAGGAAAAGATGAATCAGAAAATAGTTCTTGAGCTTGCAACTAGAAATGGAGGAGATTACAGAGAGTCCAGAGATTTGGAGACTTGCACTGTTGGAAGATACAAATGATTCTCATCTTTAACTGAGATGAGCAATAAAGGCTGATTAGAACTCATCCATGTGTCAAGGATCAAATCAAGGATATGATGGTCATAATCATGACTAAAACCTCTAAGTGGATTAAAGTGGTTCCCAGTAAGTTTGTTTTTTTAAAAATTTTTTCGTTTTATTTAATTTATGTTTTTCAACAGCAGGTTCGTAATAGTCATCAATTTTATACACATGAATGTATACATGTCAATCCCAATCGCCCCATTCATCACACCACCACCCCTACCCTCCTGTGGCTTTCCCCCCTTGGTGTCCATATGTTTGTTCTCTACATCTGTGTCTCAATTTCTGCCCTGCAAACCGATTCATCTGTACCATTTTTCTAGGTTCCACATATATGCGTTAATATACAATATTTGTTTTTTTCTTTCTGACTTACTTCACCCTGCATGACAGTCTCTAGATCCATCCACGTCTCAACAAATGACCCAATTTCGTTCCTTTTTATGGCTGAGTAACATTCCATTGTATATATGTACCACATCTTCTTTACCATTCGTCTGTCAATGGGCATTTAGGTTGCTTCCATGACCTGGCTATTGTAAATAGTGCTGCAGTGAACATTGTGGTGAATGTGTGTTTTTGAATTATGGTTTTCTCTGGGTATATGCCCAGAATTGGGATTGCTGGATCATATAGTAGTTCTATTTTTAGTTTTTTAAGGAACCTCCATACTGTTCTCCATAGTGGCTGTATCAATTTACATTCCCACCAACAGTGCAAGACGGTTCCCTTTTCTCCATACCCTCTCCAGCATTTGTTGTTTATAGATTTTCTGATGATGCCCATTATAACTGGTGTGAGGTGATGCCTCATTGTAGTGTTGATTTGCATTTCTCTAATAATTAGTGATGTTGAGCAGCTTTTAAGGTGCTTCTTGGCCATCTGTCTGTCTTCTTTGGAGAAATGTCTATTTAGGTCTTCTGCGCATTTTTGGATTGGGCTGTTTGTTTTTTTAATATTGACCTGCATGAGCTGTTTATATATTTTGGAGATCAATCCTTTGTCCGTTGATTCGTTTGCAAATATTTTCTCCCATTCTGAGGGTTGTCTTTTTGTCTTGTTTATGGTTTCCTTTGCTGTGCAAAACCTTTGAAGTTTCATTAGGTCCCATTTGTTTATTTTTGTTTTTATTTCCATTACTCTAGGAGGTGGATCAAAAAAGATCTTGCTGTGATTTATGTCAAAGAGTGTTATTCCTATGTTTTCCTCAGTTTTATAGTGTCCGGTCTTACATTTAGGTCTCTAATACATTTTGAGTTTATTTTTGTGTATGGTGTTAGGGAGTGTTCTAATTTCCTTCTTTTACATGTAGCTGTCCAGTTTTCCCAGCACCACTTATTAAAGAAACTGTCTTTTCTCCATCGTATATCCTTGCCTCCTTTGTCATAGATTAGTTGACCATAGGTGCGTTGGTTTATCTCTGGGCTTTCTATCTTGTTCCATTGATCTATGTTTCCTTTTTTGTGCCAGTACCATAGTCTTGGTTACTGTAGCTTTGTAATATGGTCTGAAGTCAGGGAGTCTGATTCCTTCAGCTCCGTTTTTTTCCCTCAAGACTGCTTTGGCTATTTGGGGTCTTTTGTGTCTTCATACAAATTATAAGATTTTTTGTTCTAGTTCTGTAAAAAATGACATTGGTAATTTGATAGGGATTGCATTGAATTTGTAGATTGCTTTGAGTAGTATAGTCATTTTCACAATATTGATTCTTCCAATCCAAGAACATGGTATATCTCTCCATCTGTTGGTATCATCTTTAATTTCTTTCATCAGTGTCTTATAGTTTTCTGCATACAGGTCTTTTGTCTCCCTAGGTAGGTTTATTCCTAGGTATTTTATTCTTTTTGTTGCAATGGTAAATGGGAGTGTTTCCTTAATTTCTCTTTCAGATTTTTCATCATTAGTGTATAGTAATGCAAGAGATTTCTGTGCATTAATTTTGTATCCTGCAACTTTACCAGATTCATTGATTAGCTCTAGTAGTTTTCTGGTGGCATCTTTAGGATTCTCTATGTATAGTATCATGTCATCTGCAAACAGTGACACTTTTACTTCTTCTTTTCCAATTTGTATTCCTTTTATTTCTTTTTCTTCTCTGATTGCTGTGGCTAGGACTTCCAAAATTGTGTTGAATAATAGAAGTGACAGTGGACATCCTTGTCTTTTTCCTGATGTTAGAGGAAATGCTTTCAGTTTTTCACCATTGAGAATGATGTTTGCTGTGGGTTTGTCATATATGGCCTTTATTATGTTGAGGTAGGTTCCCTCTATGCCCACTTTCTGGAGAGTTTTTATCATAAATGGGTGTTGAATTTTGTCAGACACTTTTTCTGCATCTATTGAGATGATCACATGGTTTTTCTTCTTCAATTTGTTAATATGGTGTATCACATTGATTTGTGAAAATTGAAGAATCCTTGCATTCCTGGGATAAACCCCACTTGATTATGGTGTATGATCCTTTTAATGTGTTGTTGGATTCTGTTTGCTAGTATTTTGTTGAGGATTTTTGCATCTATATTCGTCTGTGATATTGGTCTCTATTTTTCTTTTTTTGTAGTATCTTTGTCTGGTTTTGGTATCAGGGTGATGGTGACCTCATAGAATAAGTTTGGGAGTGTTCCTTCCTCTGAAATTTTTTGGAAGAGTGTGAGAAGGATGGGTGTTAGCTCTTCTCTAATGTTTGATAGAATTCACCTGTGAAGCCATCTGGTCCTGTTTGTTGGAAGATTTTTAATCACAGTTTCAATTTCATTACTTGTGATTGGTCTGTTCATATTTTCTATTTCATCCTGGTTCAGTCTTGGAATGTTATACCTTTCTAAGAAGTTGTCAATTTCTTCCAGGTTGTCCACTTTACTGGCATAGAGTTGCTTGTAGTAGTCTCTTAGGATGCTTTGTATTTCTGTGGTGTCTGTTGTAACTTCTCCTTTTTCATTTCTAATTTTATTGGTTTGAGTCCTCTCACCCTTTTTCTTGATGAGTCTGGCTAATGGTTTATCAATTTTATTTATCTTCTCAAAGAACCAGCTTTTAGTTTTATTGATCTTTGCTATTGTTTTCTTTGTTTCTGTTTCATTTATTTCTGCTCTGATCTTTATGATTTATTTCCTTCTGTTAACTATGGGTTTTGATTATTCTTTCTCTAGTTCCTTTTGGTGTAAGGTTAGATTGTTTATTTGAGACTTTTCTTGTTTCTTGAGGTAGGCTTGTATAGTTATAAACTTCCCTCTTAGAACTGCTTTTGCTGCATCCCATAAGTTTTGGATTGTTGTGTTTTCATTGTCATTTGTCACTAGGTATTTTTTGATTTCCTCTTTGATTTTCTTCTTGGTTATTTAGTAACATATTCTTTAGCCTCCATGTGTTTGTGTTTTTTACATTTTTTCCCTATAATTCATTTCTAATCTCATAGCATTGTGGTCAGAAAAGATGCTTGATATGATTTCAATTTTCTTAAATTACTGAGGCTTGATTTTTGACCCAAGATGTGATCTGTCCTGGAGAATGTTCTGTGTGCACTTGAGAAGAAAGTGTAATCTGCTGTTTTTAGATGGAATGTCCTATAAATATCAATTAAATCTATCTGGTCTATTGTGTCATTTAAAGCTTCTGTTTCCATATTTATTTTCATTTTGGATGATCTGTCCGTTGGTGTAAGTGAGGTGTTATTAAAGTCCCCCACTATTATTGTGTTACTGTCGATTTCCTCTTTTATAGCTGTTAGCAGTTGCCTCATGTATTGAGGTGCTCCTATGTTGGGTGCATATATATGTATAATTGTTACATCTTCTTCTTGGATTGATCCCTTGATCATTTTTTAGTGTCCTTCCTTGTCTCTTGTAACATTCTTTATTTTAAAGTCTATTATATCTGATATGAGTATTGCTACTCCAGCTTTCTTTTGATTTCCATTTGCATGGAATATCTTTTTCCATCCCCTCTCTTTCAGTCTGTTTGTGTCCCTAGGTCTGAAGTGGGTCTCTTGTAGACAGCATATATATGGGTCTTGTTTTTGTATCCATTCAGCAACCTTTGCCTTTTGGTTGGAGCATTTAATCCATTTATGTTTAAGGTAATTATCAATATGTATGTTCCTATGACCATTTTCTTAATTGTTTGGGGTTTGTTTTTGTAGGTCCTTCTCTTCTCTTGTGCTTCCCACTCAGAGAATTTCTTTTAGCATTTGTTGTAGAGCTGGTTTGGTGGTGCTGAATTCTCTTAGCTTTTGCTTGTCTGTAAAGCTTTTGATTTCTCCATCAAATCTGAATAAGATCCTTGCCCGGTAAAGTAATCTTGGTTGTAGGTTCTTCCCTTTCATCACTTTAAGTATATCCTGCCACTCCCTTCTGGCTTGTAGAGTTTCTGCTGAGAAAGCACCTGTTAACCTTATGGGAGTTCCCTTGTATGTTATTTGTCATTTTTCCCTTGCTGCTTTCAATAATTTTTCTTTGTCTTTAATTTTTGCCCATTTGATTACTATGTGTCTTGGTGTGTTTCTCCTTGGGTTTATCCTGTATGGGACTCACTGCACTTCCTGGACTTGGGTGGCTATTTCCTTTCCCATTTTAGGGAAGTTTTCAACTATAATCTCTTCAAATATTTTCTTGGGTCCTTTCTCTCTCTCTTCTCCTTCTGGGACCCCTATAATGCAAATGTTGTTGCGTTTAATGTTGTCCCAGAGGTCTCTTAGGTTGTCTTCATTTCTTTTCATTCTTTATTCTGTCCCACAGCAGTGAATTCCACCATTCTGTCTTCCAGGTCACTTATCCGTTCTTCTGCCTCAGTTATTCTGCTATTGATTCCTTCTAGTGCAGTTTTCATTTCAATTATTGTATTGTTCCTCTCTGTTTGTTCTTTAATTCTTCTAGGTCTTTGTTAAACACTTCTTGCATCTTCTCGATCTTTGCCTCCATTCTTTTTCTGAGGTCCTGGATCATCTTCACTATCATTATTCTGAATTCTTTTTCTGGAAGGTTGCCTATCTCCACTTCATTTAGTTGTTTTTCAGGGATTTTATTTTGTTCCTTCATCTGGTGCATAGCCCTCTGCCTTTTCATCTTGTCTATCTTTCTGTGAATGTGGTTTTTGTTCCACACGCTGCAGGATTGTAGTTCTTCTTGCTTCTGCTGTCTGCAGGATGAGGCTATCTAAGAGGATTGTGTAAGTTTCCTGATGGGAGGGACTGGTGATGGGTAGAGCTGACTGTTGCTCTGGTGGACAGAGCTCGGTAAAACTTTAATCCACTTGACTGCTAATGGGTGGGGCTGAGCTCCCTCCCTGTTGGTTGTTTAGCCTGATGCAACCCAACTCTGGAGCCTACCTGGGCTCTTTGGTGGGGCTAATGACAGACTCTGGGAGGGCTCACACCAAGGAGTACTTCCCAGAACTTCTGCTGCGAGTGTCCTTGTCCCCACGGTGAGGCACAGCCACCCCCTGCCTCTGCAGGAGACCCTCCAACACTAGCATGTAGGTCTGGTTCAGTCTCCCCAGGGGTTACTGCTCCTTCCCCTGGGTCCCGATGTGCACACTACTTTGTGTGTGCCCTTCAAGAGCGGAGTCTCTGTTTCCCCCAGTCCTGTCAAAGTCCTGCAATCAAATCCCACTAGGCTTCAAAGTCTGATTCTCTAGGAATTCCTCCTCTCCTGTTGCCAGACCCCCAGGTTGGGAAGCCTGACGTGGGGCTCAGAACCTTCACTCCAGTGGGGGGACTTCTGTGGTATAAGTGTTCTCCAGCAGTTATGGGATTTGATTATACTGTGATTGTGCCCCTCCTACTGTCTCATTGTGGCTTCTGCTTTGTCTTTGGATGTGCGGTATATTTTTAGGTGAGTTCCAGTGTCTTCCTGTTGATGATTGTCTAACAGCTAGTTGTGATTCTGGTGTTCTCACAAGAGGGAGTGAGAGCACATCCTTCTACTCTGCTATCTTGGTTCAGGGCTGGTTCCCAATAAGTTGGATAAAATGGTCCAGGTCTTCCCATTAACAAAGCCTGATGGGCTCAAGTTACCCACAGAGAGGAATAAAAGAAAAAATTTATGTCTCAGAAAATATAGTGGCTGTGACTATGGCACATGGGACTGACTTGAATCAAATATAGAAGATGACTAAACTTTTTGGGTAGTGCCAAAATATCTACCAGTAAGTGCTAAAGGCAACTGTGAATGAGACTTAAAATGACCCTTGGGCCTCAGCTTTCTGTGGTCAGGAAGTAGTCTGAGAAAGCTGCTCAAAATCTAAGGAGGACTTATTCTTTCTGCTCACTTAATATAAGGACATGGGGGGATGATTGAAAAGAACTTCCCTAGAAGGTGGAAGGTCAGCCTAAGGATCACAGAAAAACAACGCAAGGGGGGAGGGGAGCCTACCATGGATCAGGACTGGGGCCTAATCAAGGAACATTCCCCACACTAGTGGAGAGGATCCTTGCAACGTCTGCCTGGTAGGATTCCACAATTGCCATAGACTAGTGATTGCTATCTGTATCCCATTCTTCACCATTTCAAATGGGAGCATTTATGTCAGTTATCCTGTTCCTACTCTGCCATTATCTATTAGGTATGGGGTGTGGCACAGATTTTTTTTTTTTTAGCTCATACGTCTCCAGATCAAGAGAGGATACAACTAGGCCTGACTACTGTGAGATGCTGGACCTTGAGCTTGATACTGTGATAGGATAAAACTTTTTGTGTTATTTCTCTAGAAGAGAGGATGCATGTATTTTGCATGTGGGAAGAAATGTAACCGTAATATCTGATGATCGGGGTGGACTGTGGCGGTCACTAGTCTTGCCTGCTCATACTCCCCCTTTTGGAGCACTTTCTGGCCCCCTAGTGACTGGTTGGGGCTATGTGACTAGTTCTGGCAAATGAGTCATGAACATAAGTGATATATCACTTCTGGGCCAGAACATTTTTTTTTTTTTTTTCCACTGTGTAGTGCAGTGAAGCTTGCGGGGTCTTAGTTCCCCGACCAGGGATTGAAACCAGACAACAGCAGGGAAAGTGTGCTGAGTCCTAACCACTGGACAGCCAGGGAATTCCCAAGAACATTTAAACATTTAATTGGTATCGTGAGTTCCTCCAATATGCTTTTTCACTAGGGTGGCAACCCTCAGCCTGTGTTCCTGAGTAACTATGAGAAGCAGATTCCCCTGCCAACCTGTGATAGACATGTAGTATCGATGAGAAATAAGTCTTTTGTTTTAAGTCACTACAATTTTGGTGGCTGTATATTACTGCAGAATAATGTAGCCTATCCTGAATAATACCTATTTATTGTCTGCCATTTGCATTATAAAGTAGGCCTAATGAGGACAAGAATCTTGTCTATCTTGCTGTAAGTTATATAGCAGATATTTATCACTACACTGGCTCATAGTAGGTGGTCAATAAATATTTCTTGAATTAATACATGGGTGAATTCTCTTAGCATAATTAAGGACCTTAATTTTAATTAACCAAGATTCGTGCCTGAAGAGTCACCTCACTTCTGCATGATGATGAGCCAAGATAATGCCAGCAAACAGGGCCTAAAGAGTTTTCAAAACGAATTTTGAGGTTGCTTCAAAATACACACAGTAAGAATAATCTTAAGTAGGGCCATGACAATTTTACCTAAGGCCATGTTCTTTAATTTCCATTTAAAAAGTACTACATGAACGCATACTTATTTTTTAAATTTTAAGAAAACATCACTGTACATGGAGTAAAAAAGTGAAAATACCCTTTCTTGCAGTCTCTGATCTCCCTCTTACATCATTCCACTTACTTTCGCATAGGTAAGCACTGACAGAGTTCAGCAGAACTGGTATGCACTTTAAATTTGAGATAGTAAAGCATATAAAAATGGATTTATAAGATTATTGTGATACTGTGATTTATAATTAGAAATATATATTTGGTCTTTGTCTCTGACACAGAGCTCCTGAAACCTTTGGAATTTCCTGAGTGGTGAGAGCTATAAAGGTGAATTATATTATGTTAATGAGATGACTTCGGGACCCCATCTAAGGATGGGGGCTGGTTGCCAGGAGAACCAACCATGTGATTAGAGGGTTGGAACTTTCATCCCCACTCCCTGACCTCAGAGGAGGAAAGTGAGAGCTGGGGGTTGAATCAATTGCCAATGGCCAATGATTTGATCAATCATGACTCTATAATGAAGCCTCCATAAGAACCAAAAGGATTAGGTTCAGAGAGATTCTGGGCTGGTGAATGTGTGGAGGTACTGGGAGAGTCATCTACCTGGAGTGGGCTTGGAAGCTCCATGCCCTTTCCCTATACTTTGCCATATGCATATCTTCCATCTGGCTGTTCCTGAGTTATATCTTTCTATAATAACCTGGTAATCAGGAAAGTAAAAATGTTTCTCTGAGCTCTGTGAGCTGCACTAGCAAAGTAACTGAACCTAAGGAGAGGGTCTAGGCACCCCTGATTTATAGCCAGTCAGTCAGAAGCACAAATAACCTGGGCGTTCGACTGGCTTCTGAAAGTGAGGGGGGCGGGGTAGTCTTGTAGGACTGAACCCTTAACCTCTGGGATCTGATGCTATCTCCTGGTAGATAGTGTCATGATTAGGTTGAACTGTAGGACACCCAGCTGGTATCTGAACATTTCTTGTTGGTGTGGAGAACCCCTCTCCCACCCTCCCCCCACCTCCTCCCCATAGACAATGGAATTGGATACAGAACCCTTAATTGTGTGTGTGTTAATTATGCCATTCTCTGAGTTATGGGAGTTTGGTTGATTTCTTGCTTTCTTCCCTATACTTTCCTGTATTTTCTAAGTTTTCTATCAGCAAATGTTAATTTAAGAATCAGAAAAATAAAATTACTTGTATTAAGTCATATATCTAGGTAGAGCAGAACTTATGTCCAATTCAATTAAATGAGTTGCAGTCATTGTGATAAAACAAAAGTGTATAAAGTGAGATGACAAGAAAGAGTAATGAGGTGGACATAGCTTTATCAGGTATTCAAACATAATATGAATTTACAACAAATAATTAATTCAATAAATATGCCTGACACTGTTTGGAGAATTGAGAAGAAAGTGGTGACTAAAACAGATAAGATACGTGTTCTCAGGGAGATAGTCTAGCAGAGGATAATAAACAAGTAAATTAGTAAGATAATTTAGGTAGTATTTAGTGCTATGAAGAAACTAGAGAAAGGTGTTATAATAGCGAATGCTGTTGGAGGGGGGCAATGTTAGCTAGATAAGGTGGTGAAAGGTAGTTTCTTTGAGAGCAGAGTATTTGAGCTGAGACTTGGATGAGGAGTGAACCACTCAAGCTTCTGCAGGGAGAGCATTCCAGACAGAAAGAAGAGCAATTGCAAAGACAGGTATAGGCTTGGCAGAATCAGGGATTGGGTGTGCTAAGCTAGTAGGTGTGTGTAAGTGAACAGTCAGGGCAAGTCCTAACAGTAATGTGGACTTGCTGAATGTGTTGCAGGGATTTTCTTGGGGGAGAAGAAAGTCTGACCTACAGAATATTACTGACAAACTTTTCCACTGTGGTAAGGACAGTGCAGTGCTAAAATGCCACTAACATCACCTAGAAAATCTAGTGAGTATAAAATTCAGTTTCCTATTTCTCTTGCTTCCCTCAAGTTCTTATTTAGGTTATGTGCCTCAGGTAGCTTCCACGTCATGAAGAGTTAAGATCCTTATAGTTAAACAGCTTCAAGATGAGGTTTCAAGGAGCCCCATTTTCTTCACCATGCCCTGATTAAGTGCTCTAAGATTAACACATGGTATCAGCACTGAGTTCCAGGTAGCAGGTGCCGATGACTGATAGTCCAAGACCAAAGTTGGGCCGGGGGGCAGCATACCGACCATGCTGTGTGTGCTTTTGTGTGGGCGAACGGGGATGGCCATGAATCTGGGAGGTCATAACGTTTGGGCTGGGCACACAACTCGAGTTATCAATATGGTGCTAGAGCCGTCTAGATGCCTCCACTTCAAAGGATCTAGATTCATTTTTAGAATGGGAGTCATCTGAACTTGAACAGCCTCAACCATTTTAGGAAGATGGTGAGTTAACTTGACCAAACAGAGATGTTTAGTTTAGAGACAAGGGAAGATCCTGACTTACTGCAGATGTTTATTTGTGAGAATTTACTGAGATATTTAAATTTATTCTTTGTTCTGAATTATGTTTCACTTTATATTTAATTATTAAAGGATAATTTATTGTTACTGCCTTGGTTTATAGAAGCAAATATATTGTTATAAACAAAATACAATCCGTTGGAAAACATGCTGTTTTTCCTTTTATTAATCCATACCTGTGGATCCTAGCACCAGGCGCCACTACTCGCCTTTGGCAGTACCTGAATTTTCAGGCACATCCCTGGGTTGAGACGAATACTCTCTGAGGTGTTACTTTTGCAATCCTGAACCAAAGATAGAAAAGGCAAATGTCATGCTGCCACAAGTGACAGCAATCGCTGAAATGGACCCTTAGGGAACTAGACGAGACAGGATGGATTAAGAAACAGATTTAGCTTGCAAAGTCTGCCACATTGAGTTGAGTTCATGACACAACTAATGACCTCTTAAAGGAAGAGCTGAAATCTCAATGGACTATTAAACAACAATCTGCCTTCAGGAGCAGCATCAGTAAATGGCCAGTGCTGATTTAGGTCACAATATGGAGACACAGTATAAAGTCTGATCATATGCATCAAGAATAATTTCCAGAAACAGGCTTGTAGCTGCAGGGAAGTGCATTTTCCATTCAAGACACACACATCAAAATATCTGCATTTATAACATTCCTGACTAAATGATCCTGAAATGTCTTCTTCGTATATACTTACTAAAGAATACATATAGGGGAGAAGGAATCAAATTTTATAAAATTGAAAGTAGGTTTACTAGGAGATAGAGACAAATAGATACTAATGTGTGTAACTGGATAGTTGACCCCCATGATTCACTTTGTTGTGAATAGACTCACTCATTCTGCAGGCTCGGGACTAGTGTTTCATGCCGCTGTCTCTGAGCAGTAACTTGGAGGAGCGACATGATGAGGGGAGAGGATGGGTCTCCATGACCTGCTGCTCAAAAGGCTCTGTCATCAACAGTCGACTCATTAATACCCTCCAATGTTTACAGCCAAAGGACTGGGATTGTCCTCTATGCCACTCATTTCTTTATAGCTTTCCTTATGGGGCTGGTTTTCCCATCCAAGAGTGGAGGACAGAGGCAATGAGGAGCTCAAGTTCTTTGGGAAAGCTTCAAATGCTTAGATACTGCAGTGACTCAAGGCCTTCCAAGGTAAATGGATTATTTCTGCTAAGTTTAGAGAAACTTACTAAGGGAAAAGGAAGACAGTAATTCAAACTTTCATGAGCTGTGTTTTCATAACATAAACTATCCAAGTCATCAATAAAAAACTTTTATAAATGTTAAGACTAACACAAATATTACTCATCAATCTGAATGACACATGTATGTTTATTTTCTATTGGCTGGAGTAAATTTCTGTTTCAAAGATTATAGAAGTTTGTTTATTGTTTGTTCTTTCTTAGATTTATTTGATGCCATTTCCCCCCCTAAACCACAAATCATGATTGTTCCTAAGAGAAAATATTGTATTTTGTAGTGATTCATTTTATTTTCTATCCCCAGGTGTCTTATAGTAAAAATCCTGAACAATCTATAATTTTTTTTTCTACTAGGTTTGGGGAGGGTCCAATTGCAGTGTCATGCATTCTCTGCTCTTCAAAACATAGCTTTGTAGATTCACTGCCGATATGGGTAGGAACAAGGGTAACAAAAAAGCATGTTACAGATATGCTGATTTTGTTGCTAAAAGCAAATGTTTAACTGGCATGCTGTGTGATGTCCTTATCAAGGAGGCCTACACAGATTAACCACAGGGCAGTAGGGTATGGAAACGAGTTGGCAAGGAAAAGAAGAATAATGGCAGAAACATTCTACTGTTTCATCGATTATTAAATGCTTCTACTTTATTTTATCTGAGCATCAAACTACCTTGTGAAGTTACTTTTATTATATTATCTTGCAGGTGTGGAAATGAAGTAGGGAGAGCCTGTATGACTTTCCAAGTCCACATGAGCTTTAGGTGGAGAAGCGGGATGCCCATAGAGGACTATACTGGTCAGAGAAACAGGGGGGCAGATGTGTATCTTTGGTGAGAACAGGAGTTAAGTGTGTTAGATTTCAGGTTCAAATACACATAACTGAGTGTTTCAGAAAAGGCTCAAAACTAAGGAGTGTTTACTGAGGTAACTTTGTTCACAGAATTTTCAGAATGGAAGAGCAGGGTGTAGCGTCATTTACTACAGTTTAAGCTTGAGGATGAGCTCTGGGGTGACCACTCAGAAAGAATTTTGCTTCTTCAAAGACCTGAGAGCCAGAAGAGATCTCTAGCCAGGAAGAGAAAGGACTAGGGAGTGAAGAAGGAAAACTGGAAATGCCTATGAAAGTCACTGTGTTCACATTAGGATTTCTCAACCTGGGCGTTATTGACATCTTTGGTGGAATGATTTTTTGTCTGTCGCAGGGAGCTGTCTTGTTCATTGTAGGGTGTTAAGCAACATCCCTGGTCCCTACCCACTAGATGTCAGGAGCATTGCCCCTCTCTGTCCCCAGCTGTGACAAAGAGAATATCTCCAGACATTACCAAATGTCCCCCAAGGGGCAAAGTCGCCCTGGTTGAACCATTATTTAAGATGAGTCAAGCTGGGACTTCCCTGGTGGCTCAGTGGTTAAGAATCTGCCTGTCAAATGCAGGGCACAGGGTTTTGAGCCGTGGTCTGGGAGGATCCCACATGCCACGGAGCAACTAAGCTCGTGCGCCACAGCTACTGAGCCTGTTCTTTACAGCCTGCGAGCCACAACTACTGAGCCCGCGAGCCACAACTACTCAAGCCCGTGCACCAAGAGCCCATGCTCCATAACAAGAGAAGCCACCGCAATGAGAAGCCTCCACACTGCAACAAAGAGTAGCCCCAGCTCAGCTCAACTAGAGAAAGCCTGCGAGCAGCCATGAAGACCCAACACAGCCAAAAATATAAATAAATAAATAAATAGATTTATTTAAAAAAAAAAAAACACTTTACAACAGTGTGAAAAAAATGCTGAGAAACGATTCATGTGCAGGTTGGTAAATTGAAGTTTAAATCTTCATTATCTAATTCAGCTTGACTCATCTTTTTTTTTTTTAATAAATCTATTTATTTATTTATTTATTTTTGGCTGCGTTGGGTCTGTGTTGCTGCCCGCGGGCTTTCTCTAGTTGCGGCGAGCGGGAGCTACTTTTCATTGTGGTGCACCGGCTTCTCATTGTGGTGGCTTCTCTTGTTGCAGAGCACAGGCTCTAGGCGCGCGGGCTTCAGTAGTTGTGGCACACGGGCTTATTTGCTCCGTGGCATGTGGGATCTTCCCAGACCAGGGCTTGAACCCGTGTCCCCTGCATTGGCAGGATGATTCTTAATCACTGCGCCCAGGGAAGTACTATAAAGCATTTTTTAAAGCAACGCAATCAACTTGCAAAATGTGTGCTTTTTGGCTAACCCTGTAGGATCAGGTAAAAATAAAAGGGGAAATTATGGTCTCAAGGTAAAAGACTAGAGAAAAATTCCAGATTCTTGAGATAATGGCAGTAGAATATTACCTGGAACAGAAATACTCTGTCTCCTTCTTTTACATAAAATGTAAGCTGTTGGTAGGTATATAAAATGACCTTGACTTTGGTGTCAGGGGCTCCTTCTTTAATATGTGGAGAGCCTCTATTTCATATCAAGCTCACTGGTGCTGAATCACAAGGGTGAAGAGCTATACATTCTGAAGTTTCCAATGAGACAAAGTCTCATGACTGACTTCTAGAAAAATAAAATTAAAATACCATAAGCAATAAGATTTTGAACTTCTTCCAAGGAGGTCACGGATAGAGACCATTTAATTTTTAAAGGGCAAGAGGCTTGTAATATCACAGCTTCTGAGTGCAGAAAGAACACTAGGATTGCTGGAGAAATATAATATGCAATTAATGATTTACTGGTGAAGGAAAATCCACTGGTGAAAAAATGGTAACTCAAATACATCAGTAAACAATTAGTATTTTGATCAACCTTTCATTTGAGCTCCAAGACTACCATTATGACTTTGAAAGAAATATAATGAGGGATGTAAATCCTTGAGAGAACTTCCAGGCAGGAACTTCCTGAATTTTTAATACATGGATTAAAAAATCATGCCCATCATAGAGAAATCATTAATGACCACTTTAATGGACATTCTCCTTTAAAAATTATTTTGGCAGTCCAGCATTGCAATGCTCATTTTATGTTTTAGAAATTCCCCTTCTAAAGAATCTTGGAAGGAGCCAGGCTTAGCCACAACCATAGAAGAAGATGCTATATCTTTGCTATTCTGGCATCTCTCTGAGACCTAGCCTCCATCAGTCAGATGGTGCCAGCTGAGAACCCAAGCCAGCCACGTGGGGGATATGAGACTTGAATTCTGTGGTGGTGACAGCCGAAGGAAGACCAAGGTCCTCAGGGCAGTTGGCTGTATGCAGCATCTGGAACTGGGGCTGCCAGTGGTGCAAGCCATAATGTCTGAGGTTCAGCGGTGACAGTGGTGTAGTGAGAAAAGAGGGAAAAGGGGGGGTCTCACCAGACAGGTTCCGCGTCATAATTTGGGGTGTTGTTATCGATTGCACAGCCCCACACCAATTCTTTAGTTCTTCCAGGGATTCTGGGCGTCACTCCCTATGTCTTTAATAAATCACATTTCCTGCTTAAGTCAGGTGGAGTTGGTTTTTTTTTGCCTGCAACTAAGAACCCGAGTGATATGATCTTTAACTTATAAGAACCTCATTAACAGCAACAAAAGCAGAAAATTTATTTTCAACACAAAACTCAGTAGTAGTAGCAGTATTAATAAAAATAATAACTTCTTGAGTGCTTATTCTCTGCCAGGTACTGTTCTAAATTCACCACATCTATTAATTCAGTGAATCCTGACAACCATTCTATGAGCAAGCCGAGTCACAGAGAACTTATGGACACAACTGGGAAAAGGCAGAGTTGGGCTTTGAACCTGAGCAATTTGATGTGAGGGCCCATGCTCTTAATGGTTATCAAGTAGAGACCTGCCTAATTTGGTAAGAAGTTTCCTTTTCCATTGCTCTTTTAATTTTTCATATTTCTTCAGGGAAGGATCCCCTTATCTTTTCTTTGATCACTTCAAGAGACTTTACCCTGCACAGTGAGAAATAAAAGTGCTGCACCTGGGGCTTCCCTGGTGGCGCAGTGGTTGAGAGTCCACCTGCCGTTGCAGGGACATGGGGTCATGCCCCGGTCCCGGAGGATCCCACATGCCATGGAGCTGCTGGGCCCGTGAGCCATGGCCGCTGAGCCTGCGCGTCCAGAGTCTGTGCTCCGCAACGAGAGAGGCCACATCGGTGAGAGGCCCGCGTAACGCAAAAAAAACACACAAAAAACAAACATAAAAGTGCTACACCTGGCAAAACCACTCAGCCAGAATAGAGTCTTCATTCATTCACTCATTCATCCAGAGAACATTTAATAACCACCTGTGGCAGGCAGACCTCCTCAAGTGGCCCCTAATGATCTCTGTCTCCTGGTATTCACGTACTTGAGTAATCCTCTCTCGTTGATTGTAGGCTGGCCTAGTGACTTGCTTCTAACCAACAGAATGCAGCAAACGTCATGAGATGTCACTTCCATGATCAATTTACGTAAGATTGCAACTTCTCTCTTGCTAGCACAATCTCTTCATTTCCTTCTTGGCTTGAATGTTTGATAAAGTAAGCTAAGATGGAATAAGCTGCCATGTTGGGGAGGCCTACATAGCCAGGGACTGAAGGCAGTTTCCAGGCAACAGCCAGCTAGGAGAAGACTCTCCTTCTAACAGCCCTTAGAGAACTGAACTCTGCCAACGATATGAGATTGGAAGCAGATCCTTCCCCAGTCAAGTTTTCGGGTGAGACCCCAGCCCTGGTTAACACCTTGACTGCAGACCTGTGAGAGACACTGGAGCAGAGCATCCTGGTTAAGTCATGCCCAGGGTCCCTGACTCACAGAAGCTGTGATATAAATGAGTGTTGTTTTAAGCTGCTGAGATTGTGGAAATTTGTTATACAGAAATAGATAACCGATACCGTGCCTTTTCTGGGTCCAGCACTTTTTCTAGGCAGAGTGGATCCCTGCCCTCATGGAACTTATGAAAGAAATGAACATAGCTTCAGGTAGTTATTAGTGCACTGAAAAAAAGAAAATATGGTGATGTTATAGAGCTGTACGTGGGACTGTTCATATTAACATAAGTTAAAATTAAATAAAATGAAAAATTCAGTTCCTTAGCTCAATAGCCACATGGGGCTTGGGGCTTGGCCACCATATTGATCAGCACTGGTTTTAGGACATTTCCAACATTTCCATCCCAGGAAGTCCTGTTAGGCAGTACTATTGTAGAAAATGACTGGGAGAATGAGGGACTTCTGTAAAATGAGAAGCTAGAGAAGGCTTCTCTGAGAGAGAAGTATTTAGGCATGACTTGAGGATGTATAGAGAGCAAAAGAACAGCCATCTTGAGTGGCCTGACCATACAGGTGCATTTGAAGACAGTGTGGTGGGAGCTTAGCAATACAGGAGGAGAAGAATAGTAGGAGTAGTAGGTAAGGCAGGAGAGGGAAGCTAAGTGGCCAGTAAGGTCTCATGTGCAGAGTCAGGAGATTGGATTGTATTCTAAGTGCAGTGGGAAGCACTGGAAGGCTTAAGTAGGGGAGTATTATGGTGTGATTTGTGTTCATACTCTCAACAGATCACTTTGGCTGGTGCGTGGAGAATTGATTGTCAGGGATAACCATCAACGAATGATTAATGGGGGAAGTAGGTAGGTCATTTAGGAGACTATTGCAGTAGTCCAAGTGATTGTAGTACAAGTGACTATTGTAGTCCAAGTGATTACAGACTGACCAGGGGAGAGGGATGGCTGTTGAGATAGAGAAATAGATAAGGGATCTACTTTAGAAGTACTGTTGTTTTTTTAAAAAATAAATTTATTTATTTTTTTGACCGCGTTTGTTCTTTGTTGCTGTGCGCAGGCTTTCTCTAGTTGCGGTGAGTGGGGGCTACTCTTCGTTGCGGTGCGCAGGCTTCTCATTGCGGTGGCTTCTCTTGCTGCGGAGCATGGGCTTTAGGTGCATGGGCTTCAGTAGTTGTGGCACGCGGGCTTCAGTAGTTGTGGCTCATGGTCTCTAGAGCACAAGCTCAGTAGTTGTGGCGCACGGGCTTAGCTGCTCCATGGCATGTGGGATCTTCCAGGACCAGACCTTGAACTTGGGTCCCCTGCATTGGCAGGCAGATTCTCAACTACTGTGTCACCAGGGCAGTGCCTAGATGTACTGTTGATAGGACTTGATGGATTAGATGGGAGAGGGCATGAGAAAGGGTCAAGGACTTTATCTGCAATTTTGATTTGAATAAAGATTGGATGGTGGTAAAGAGGGACGATGGGGAAGAACAGGTTTGGAGGGCAAAGATGAATGTCTCTCTTCTGGTCACATTAAATTTGAGATGCCTATTGAACACCCAAGTAATGAGGTAGAGCGGATCCTTTGTTAGATATGCATCTGGAGCTCTGGGAGGTCAGAACTGGCTATATAAACTGGAGTCACTGCCATATCAATGCTACAGAAAGCCACGGAATTGAAGGAGATTATGAGGGAAAGCATGGATGTAGGACTGAACCGTCAGGGAACACCACCATTTGAAGAGAAGGAAGAAAACAGAAGAACATTATGTATATCACACTGTCCAGCTCTCCTTTTCCCTTCTTTATTCCATAAGGAACTGGATTAGTAGTAACGAGATTAATTCCTAAAATGGAGATCGACTAGACTTTTGTGTAACAATACCTAGCTGTTATTTAGAGAACAAAACTGGGGCCTAGAAGTGGTAGTAGGAGGGAAAGAAATTAACTTATAAGAAAGAGCCAAACCATTTCTCACGTAGGTCTAGAAGGTCTACTCTCCAATCTCATTTTGTGCTACACCACCCGTGGCTCACCAAGCTCTAGCCGCTGTGGTCTTTCAGACCCTCAAACTTGCTAATCTTTCCCACCTCTGGGATATTTGCTCCTTCCTCCTTCCTCTGGCTGCTTCTGGTTTCTTGACCACTCTACCTATAGTAAGGTCCCTATGTTTTTCTAGCTCACCAATAATACTTATCACAGTTGACATTATTTTACTTTTTAATTGCCTCTCCTGATGGAATATAATCTTCACAAACGAAGAGACCAATTTATGTCTTTTTTTTTTTTTTTTAAACCTTTGTACCCTCAGTGCTTGCGGATAAGTACTGGTTGGGTAAATATCCTCAGTGCCTGGGGATAAATATTTGTATGAACGAATTTAGTTATTGAATGTTAGACCCTAAAAGTTGTATAAGAGGTAAAGCTGCTCAGGTCTACAGTGTAGATATTTCTATTCTTGTTTTACAGATGAGACTACAAAAGCTGAGAAAAGCCGAGTAACTTGGTAAAACTCACACAGTAACACATGGTAGAGGCAGCATTTGAAGCCAGATCCAGGTATCCTAAAACGTGTGCAGTAGAGGGTTGCAGGAAGATGAGCAACGTGGAGCAGCACACCAACAGTGAGGCCGCACTGCCCTCTGGGTGGCAGAACCCAGGAGAGCTGCTGGTTTACATAGAGTCAGGGCCTGGGCTGAGTTTCAAAGGGGCAGCTCTGAGATGGAGGAAGCATGAGATATGGGTTCTACTGCTGAATAGGGCTGTTCCACACCAAGTTGGGGAGGAGTGGGAACCAGGTCTTTTCTTGGAAATATGGCACAAAGGAATCAGATAAGCAAGTCATTACTAGTTCACTGGTCAGTAACCAAGCAGACTCCTTCCTGTCACCTGGAAACAACAGAGGAACTGCAGGTACTAAGAACTGTGGTAGATAGACTCATGATTTTTAGGGGGGCAGTCATCCCTCATGCATGTATATCATGTTTATTATTATATATTTGTGAGATTATTTGATTTGTGTTTGTCTCTCTGTAGGTTCCATGAGGGCTGTTTCTTGTTTGCTTTGCTTAGGGTTGTATTATAATGCCTAGAGTAAGAGCACTAGCAGAGACCAGTAAATATTTAATGAGTGAATAAAAACAAAAAATGATAGTAATACTAATAGGAACACATCGGGCATATGCTATGCACCAGGCACTCTTCAAGTATTTCACGCATATTAACTCAATTACATCTTGCAACAACTCTATGAGATAGGTACAGTTATTTCCCACATTTTATAGGTGAGGAAACTGAGGCACAGAGAGGTTAAGTCACCCAAGGTCACAGCTAATAAGTGGCAGAGTTGGGAATGGAAGTTGTTCTAGAGATGGTGCTTTTGCCACTTGGTTACATCATCGCTAAAGGAATGAACTTATGCACAAATGATTGTTCTAAGGACCACCTGGCATCTCTACTTTTGGACAGGGAGCATGCTAAGGCTATTTTTGAAGTCGGATTTTTCTTTTGAGGATGAAGATATCCTGTCTACCTGGTCTTTCATTAGTTCCACGAAGGGAGCAGTTTGGCCTGCAGATAACCAGGTGCACAAAGCAAACAGCTGGATGCAGCTGGAATGGGATAGGGCCTGGCAGGAGGGGCATGCTGCAAATAACAGCAGATGTTGAGTAAGGAGATTCTGAGGATTTAGTTCAGGAATAGTGTAAAGTCAGAGGAAATGGGGGTGGGTCACCCAAACATGTGGGTCACAAGGACCCTACAGGTATACATGGAACAGCATTTCCTAAATATGATATTTTTTTAAAGCATGAAGATAAGATACAGGATGGAAGAAATTATAAATTAGCATCAAGGTGAACACATATACATTTATTTCTTGGTTATGAAAAAGAAAACCTTGGATTAAAATCTACACTTAAAAATGTTATAATAACAGAGTACAACTAACTGTAGGTAGGAATATTATATAATCACTGTGTGGTCTTCTTGTGGTTTATGGAATAATGGTAGAGCTTAAGGTCCAATGCTTCTAAAGTTTATTTTTCTTTTTTCTATGACTATGCTTCTATTTCCTAATCTATTAACTGATCCTGAAAGTTTTACCTGACAAACAAGCATTTAAAATAATATAATTTAGTCTTCCATATTACTCTGAACCAAATAAAATGAAAACAATTATTTCTTAAAAAGCAATTGCATATTTCTGTGCTTATTACTTGCTCCACATATATTATAAAAGTTGAGGGTTTTATGTTAGAGGAGTTAATCTGAAATCATTCTTAGCTAAATTCATTGTTCTCTGTACTTGTTAGAACACGTAAAATAAAATGGTAGGAACATCAAAGTTAGAGCATTTTTTGGTAAGCTTGGCAAACTATGAAAATTAACATTTGAAAATTACTTCACTATGTTGACATTTTGTTATTGTTTAGCCATAATAAAGGTGGAAATATGAAAATATTCCAGATGGTTATAGCTTATGAACAGAGGAGAAAATCATATAAACACAAAGCATAGTAATAATAATGTTCATTTGGGATTTTGAGAAATATTTTTCACATATATTATTCTTATTGAATACTTAAAACAACTCTAGAAAGTTGATAACATTATTATTTTCATTTTAGGTTTGAGGGCATAGATTCCAAGGAATAACTTACCCACAGTAGTAGATGGGGAAGGTGGAATCAGAATGCACTTTTCTGACTTCCAATTCTGTATAATTTTCATCCCACAAAGCTGCCTCTGTGTGGAAGAGCCAACAGATCTGGATCTCAACAATGAGTTTAATGTGATTTTAGGATTTTCAAAAATAAGTGTTTTGTAAGTGGGTATAGATATTTGGTTTGCTGTCTAGGGAAACTGTCAAAAGTGGAAGTGAGTCCTTCCCAGCCCAGGTACTTTTTACTCTTTCCAGGTAGAAGACACAGAGCCACAGCCAGATGCTCTCTTCTTTAATGAGAAGCATACTTTGTGAAGTGTGGTACTTTGCATAAACTTTGGAGGCAGACCTGGGATCCAATTCTCAGTTCTGTCACCTCCTAGCTAAGCGACCTTGGACAAGTGAATTCACTCTTCTAAAACTCAGTTTTCTCATCCGCAGAATGTGGATGAATAAAATACCTATATGAAAAAAAATATATATATATATGTATTTTTGTGGTACGCGGGCCTCTCACCGCTGCGGCCTCTCCCGTTGCGGATCACAGGCTCCGGACGCGCAGGCTCAGCGGCCACGGCTCACGGGCCCAGCCGCTCCGCGGCACGTGGGATCCTCCCGGACCGGGGCACGAACCCGTGTCCCCTGCATCGGCAGGCGGACTCTCAACCACTGTGCCACCAGGGAAGCCCCGAAAATATTTTTTATGAAGGAAAAATGAAATAGTTTAAGTAAGGGACCCAACAAATCACATTAGGTATATTATTATTAGGTATATCACATTAGGTATATTATTAGCTACCATCTTAATGTCCCACGTTTGGGGGTTAAAATGCTCCCAAAGAAAGTAAATTGAGTGCATGCAATATTTCGATAGTTTACCCATTAAGACATGATCTCAGCAAATTCAACAAGTCCAAGTCCAAATGTGGATGAGCATTAGTCGTGTGACTTCTAAATTTTCTGAGGACACTAATTCAAATATTTTGTCCCATTGTTCCCATAAGTCAACTTAGTTTTGACTCAGTGGATATGGTCACTATAAGTCTGAAAGGAAACTCTCCCGTGACACACAGACAAGAAGGTGAACATGTGGCTGGCTTCTGGCTGAAAAGGTGCAGAGGACAAAACATGTAAGTTGTTGGGGGCTAGTGTGAAATTTGAGCAACTTCCAATATTGACTTTCTGGCCTTAAGCTGGGACTATTTTGAGTAACTGCTGATTCGCTCAAAGTATCATAAGGAGTTTTAGCAAGAATGAGGACAATGGATTTGTTTTTACTATGGTTAATTAGCTAAAACAAGTTTTAAGAACTGGATATTATTTGGAAAATGTTGCAATGGGTAATTTCTACTCATTGATTTGCATATACATATCAATATATTATTTATTAATAGAAGCAATTTGCCCTGTTGACTCCTTGGTGGTTTTTCTTTTAGTATGCTTATTATTTGAATCAAAAGACCCCTTATAGTTATATCCCTAGATACTGGAGAATATGTGCTTCAGGACAATGAAATGTCCCCAAGAGAGCACTGAATCTCTAGGCACTCATTGATCCATTTGGACATAGTTAACCCTGAGCTCAGGCCCTGGGATTTTGAGGTGGAGAGAGCGGTGTTTGGAATTTCTGGGTTGATTTGTATTGGATCATATTGATGAAATGTCTTGATTTTTCTTTTCCAAATAAACTCATTCTTTAGATTGGAGAACTGGCTAAACTGAAAAAGCCTTCCATAGACTGAAATGGCATGAAAGGCAGTTTTTCTTTTAGTTGTTCAGAGTGATTATTCTTTATTCTCTCATCTACAGATAAAATGTTTTCTGGGAAATGGACATATTTTGTATCTGCATACATCCCACTCAATGCTTTGTACTCACTGCTTGTCAGATTAATTTGAAATAACTTCACATTAGACACCACATTTTAGGATCTGGGTGGGATTTGAGGAGAAACTATGACATATGGAAAATGGCTGAAAAATTGAGGGTGTTTAACTTGGAAAAGAGAACTGAAGTTATGATCATTGTTCTTGAATAACTGCAGTGCAACCCTTTATACAGAAGCAGAAAACAAAACTAGAAACAATGAGAAGTTGTCTTTGGGCCCAATGTGTGATTTTATATGATGGGAATTCTCAGGATGGAGTGGGTCCCTTTGAGGGGTGGAATCTGGACAGTTAGCATTCTGTCACTGCTTAAATGATGTTTTTTCAGAGGGGCTCCTGAACTGGCTTTCGCTTTGGGCAGGATGGATTGGTTTTAAGATGTGTTTTAACTCGCAGAATCTCTGATTTCACAATCTTTAAGAACTAATCCTGAAAAAAGATGCCCTGAGAACTCACTGTGTGATGTGGACAAGTCCTGACTCCTCGCTGGCCTCTAGATCCCTAATCTGCAAAATGAGACAGCTGGACACAGGATCAAGGTACATTCCGTGGCCCTGAAGCTGTGCCCAGCCTGAAATGTTAAGTAGAAAGATTAGAAGCTGCCATCATGTTTTGCCCTTCACATATGTTCTCATGTTAATGTTTTACTGGTTCCTAAAACAGTACCAATCTTCTCATTCACATGTAAAAAATTTATTAAAGTGGATAATCCAAGTTGTAGGAATGGTTTCCTCCCATGAGAAGCAATGATGTCATTATCATTTGGAAGGAAGACAAAAATGTAATCTCAAAAATCTTGATTTTTCTTGATTTGGTCCTGTATAGAACCATTTGATGACCATTGTACTAGATGATGTTTATGATCTCTGCATCTTGAATATTGTTTCTAATCCCCTCATCGCTTTTAGAATAATAGACTCTAAGACTAGAAATTTGAAATTGTTGGCACAGGAAGCTTCTACCTCTAGATCAGTCATTTCCTCTCAGAATCCAGCATTGGCTGGATCTCAGGAGAAGCTATCAAAGGAACAGAGGCAATTTCTCTTTGAGTTGCAGGAGGGAATACATCTCTCAGAGTACAGAGGAGAACGAAATCAAATAGAATGTGTACTCCAAGTCTTTTCAAAGTACTTACTTTCTCAGCAACCGGAATCATCCCTTCCCCAAATGAATGTCCTAGTAATAAAAGCTTTTACATAGGAAACAGTGATTATTTCCAGTAGAGGTAGCTAAAAATTAGAAATCAGATTCTAAGTTCCCTGAGAACAAAGGCCTCCCTACTCTATTCCTGGAAAGTAACATAATTTGGCAGTTAGTAGGAGCTCAATGATATTTTGGTGAATGAGCAAATGAATGAATGAATGAACAACGGAGTGAATAATTTAAAATAACTTTTCCCATCTATACTTCTAATGATGAGAGAGCCCCCTGCTGGAAGAATGGATATTCTATGCACTGTCTATAGCTATGTGCAGTGAACTGAAAATATTTCAGTTAATCAGTCCTGTTTCTAGACCAGGTCACAGAGCAAGGGTGGCACCTTATCAGACAGAATATTGTAAAAAGCTCTGTGAAGAATCACTGAATAGAATAGGACTCAGTTTGCACTAACTGGATATGTTGTGGGTCAAACAACGGATTTCAAAACTGAACCTCATATACCAAAACTTTTGATATGATGTTACAAACCTATAACCTGTAATATGCATAATACAAGGAGCTGTAGTCATCATTGTCAAATGAAATTTATAATCTGATATATACAAACATATTTATGCAGCACAAAATTATATATAATATACATAAAATATTCATGCTGCATAATGATTATGCAAATAATAAACAATTTATGAAAATCACTTGGTATTACTTTTTATGGAATCAAGACGAGATGTTAGTTTTTCTTCCCATTAGTTATTCAAAATGAAAACCGCTAGTACTTTTTACACATGCAGTTTAAAACACACATACACGCGCACACACTCCATCTGGAACTAACCTCTCGATTCTTTGGGGGCTTAGGCAGCTGTCTTCTTCCTGTGTTTCATTCCATGTCCTCACTTACACCCTCTGAGTGTTTCTGGTGCCGCTCTGCTCTGGGTGTCTTGGATGTTGGAAGCCTAAAACAGAGACTGGGCTGAGGAAGTGGGAATGACCTTTCCAGAAAGCAAAGCACTGTCGCCACACTTTGGGAGGGGGCTAGGATGGCGTAGAAGAGATTTAGGCAGCAGCTTCTATTACGAAGCAGGGGGAGAGCTCAGTGAGATGGTGGACTGGATCCTGGCAGCTTGGAGGCTCGGGTCCAAAGGAGGACACAGAAGCCCTTGGAGACAGTGACTAGGACAGGGTGCCGTTCACCCGAGAATGGAGGAAACAGTCAGGGTTGAAAAGTATCTGGAAGTAGGTGGCAGCCAACTGGGAGAGCTGCAGATCCCTTAACCTATTAGGAACACGTATTTAATCAAAAACCCACAGAAAGAGGTCTTCACTAATCACCAAGTACCTACACCATGGGTTTTCAAACTTGGCTGCATATTGGAGTCACCTGAGGAACATTAAAGAATCCTGATGTTTCCCATGTTCAGAGATTCTGATTTAATTGGCATAGGGTGTGAACTGGTTATTGGGAGGTTTTAAAGCTTCTTAGGTGGTTGTAATGTGTAGCTAAGGCTGAGAATCACTGGTTTGTCCTCTGGTGAAACAAGGAGTTTCTAACCTCAGATGTATGGAGTTAACAGACACATTGTTATCTCTATTGTTCCTTTATCTTTCTCTTGCTCTATTTTATTCTTTCCCCCTTCATCACTATGGTAGGCAGTCTAATCGCACCTTCCCCGTCAGAGATGTCCATGCCCTAATCCTTGGAACCAGAGAATATGTTACCTTATATGGCAAAAGGGGATTCTGCAGAGTGATTAAAGGTTTTGAGATGAAGAGGTGATCCTGGTTAGCCCCAAGTGTAATCTCGAGGGTCCTTATAAATGAAAGGAGGGAGGAGAGTCAGAATCAGAGAAGGGGATTTGATGACAGAAGCAGGGGTCAGGGGTAGTGAAATTGCTGGCTTTGGAGGTGGAAGGTGAACACGAGCCAAGGAACGCTGAGGGATTCTAGAAGCAGGAAAAGACAACAAACAATTTCTCCCTAGAACCTCCAGAAAGAACACAGCCTGGCCAACACCTGGATTTCAGCCAAGTGAGACCCATTTTGGCCTTCTGACCTCCAGAACTAGAAGAAAATAAACTTGTGCTGTTTTAAGCTGCTAAATTTTTGGTAATTTGTTGCAGCAGCAATAGGAAACGAATACAGTCACCAATCCCATTTCTCTGTAATTGCTTCTTCTACCACCTTAAGCAATCACTGTAAGGAGTTTACGATATATGCTTGGAAACGCATTGTCCTTAAAGAACGCATACATTTTACCTAAAGGGAACGACCTAGTGTGACTATGGAGGGTTTCCCTAAGCTTCCCAAAGCCCTTAATAGGAAACAAATCCCTTCTCTTCTTTATTTTTATAAAAGTTTAAGTGACAAATGCTTGCAATGAGCGTTGGATCATTTTTACTAATGCACACCAGACAGGTGTGAGTGAATCATGCTGAGTGACTTCCGGTTTGGAGCGGAGGGAGTGGGATGGAGGAAGCGTGAAGGGCTGTGAGGCAGGGAGTAAGAAAAGGAATAAGAAAAGGGGGCCAGGGAACCCCCAAACAAACTTCCACTGCTGCACAGTTAACTATCTTCAGTTGGATGCTGAAGATAAAGATGCAGTTCCATTATCAGAAGCTGCGTCCAAAAGTCTTCCCCCGAGCACAGCTGCACATGCACAGAATTTAGCAGGAATACTGGTTTGTACAGCATAATTACCCTCCTATTCAACATTTCGCTTTTCTTTGGTCTGCCTGTTTCACTAAATATAAGATAATCTCAATTAAAACTGTTTGTGCACTTAATGGGGTGGGAAAGTGTTGACTATATGTGGTAGAAGGGAGTTTAGATTTAGTGCAAAGGACAGAACTGTTTAAATATAATACTAGCTATAAATCAATAAGTGACAACAGTTTGGGTAAAATAGAGGACTCCTTTAAAATGTCATTTCTTTACACTGAAAAAATTGTATATATAAACACCAGAATCAAAAGAAAATTACTGATTTAGAAATTAACAGTTAGGGACTTCTCTGGTGGCCCAGTAGTTAAGAATCCACTTGCCAAGGCAGGGGACACAAGTTCAAGCCCTGGTCCGGGAAGATCCCACATGCGGCAGAGCAACTAAGCCTGTGCGCCACAACTACTGAACCTGCACCCTAGAGCCTGCGAGCCACAACTACTGAGCCCGTGTGCCACAACTACTGAAGCCCATGTGCCTAGAGTCCATGCTCCACAATGAGAAGCCACCGCAATGAGAAGCCCACGTACTGCAACGAAGAGTAGCCCCCGCTCGCCACAGCTAGAGAAAGCACACACACAACAACGAAGACCCAATGCAGCCAAAACTAAAATAACTAAATAAAATTTTTAAAAATGAAATAAAAAGTTAATCTGGGCTTCCCTGGTGGCGCAGTGGTTGCGAGTCCGCCTGCCGATGCAGGGGATACGGCTTCGTGCCCCGGTCCGGGAGGATCCCACATGCCGCGGAGCGGCTGGGCCCGTGAGCCATGGCCGCTGGGCCTGCGCGTCCGGAGCCTGTGCCCCGCAACGGGAGAGGCCACGGCAGTGAGAGGCCCACGTACCACAAAAAAAAAAAAAAAAAAAAAAAAAAGTTAATCAGATCCCTGTCCCTCTCTGTCCTTTCTTTCTTTTAATACATGTAAATACAATAGCCATCTGAAAAAGTTTTGGTGTAATGAGTTATATAATCTTGGAACCCTCTCTCTCTCATTGAAATTTTTATTGACATTACTGTAGATTCACAGGCAGTTGTAATAAATAATATAGACATTCCTTGCACACTTCACCCATTTTCCCCCAATGGTAACACTTTGAAAGCCTACAGTATGATACTACAACCAGGATATTGATACTCATACAATCCATCAATCTTAATCAGATTTTTAAATGACTAGTCAATTGACTCAACACCCTGGTTCTTCTTTTACTGAGGGATTTGCAATGCCTTTTTATCAGACAATAAATTCCTTTGTATATTTTGAACTCTGTTTTCCCTCCACTGACCTGTTTTTCCCAATATTTTGTGATGCATTTTAATAGCTGGTATATTAGAACTCTGCTCACTACATTCTTCTTTAAGAAATTTACTGTTTATTCTTCCGGATTAGCTTTAAAATAATTTTGTCAAGTTCCATTTTGAATGAGATTACCTAGAACTTAGAGGAAAAATTGGGAAGAATTTATATTTCTCCAGTGTTGTCTCCCTACCAAAAAATCAAAGTATGTCTCTATTTATTTAATGTTATGTTCCTACATATGTTGTTTTTATGTTACTACTTAGAATCAATTTTTAAAATACAGATTCTTATGTTTACTTTCCGTATTTATTTTGTAATTTTACTAAACCCTCATTTTAAAAAATAGACTTTACTTTTTAGAGCAGTTTTAGGTTCACAGCAAAACTGAGTGGAAGGTACAGATTTTCTATTTACTTCCCTGCTCCCACCATAGCCTCCCCCATTATCAACATCCCCACCAGAATGGTACATTTGTTACAACTGATGAACCTACATTGAGACATCACTGTCAGCCAAAGTTCATACTTTACATTAGGATTCACTCTTGGTGTTGTACATTCTATGAGTTTTGATCAATGTAAATAGCTTTACTGCCCTAAAATTCCCTCATGCTGTATTCATTATTCTGTCTCCCCTAACTCCCAGAAACCACAGAATTATTATTTTATTTTTATTTATTTTTTTATTTCATCTTTTCTGGAATGTCATATAGTTGGGATCTTATAGTATGTAGCCTTTTCAAATTGGCTTTTCCCAGTTAGTAATATGCATTTAAGTTTCTTCCATGTCGTTTCATGGCTTAATCATCTCTTTCTAGCAGTGAATAATATTTCATTGTCTGGATGTGCTATAATTTATTTATCCATTCACCTACTGAAGGACATATTGGTTGCTTCCAAGGTTTAGCAATTATGAATAAAGCTGCTATAAACATCTATGTGCAGTTTTGCATGGACATAAATTTTCAACTCATTTGGATAAATACCAAGGAGTGCAATGGCTGGACTGTAAGGTAAGAGTATGTTTAGTTTTGTAAGGAACTGCCAAACTGTCTTCCAAAGTGGCTGTAGCATTTTGCATTCCCACCAGCAGTGAATGAGAGTTCCTGTTTCTCCACATCCTCGCCAGCATTTCATGTTGTCCGTGTTCTGGATTTGGGCTGTTCTAATAGGTGTGTAGTGGTATCTCATTGTTGTTTCAATTTGCATTTCCCTAATGACCTGTGACATAGAGCATCTTTTCATATGCTTGTCATCATTATATCTTCTTTAGTGAGGTGTCTGTTCAGGTCTTTCGTCCATTTTTAAATGGGGTTGTTCATTTTCTTATTGGTGAGTTTTGAGTTCTCTGTATATTTAGGATAACAGTCCTTTATCAGACGTGTCTTTTGCATATATTGTCTTGCAGTCTGTGGCTTGTCTTCTAATTCTCTTGACAGTGTCTTTTGCTGAGCAGAAGTTTTAAATTTTAATGAAGTCTAGCTTATCAATTATTTCTTTCATACATTGTGCTTTTGGAATCATCACCAAACCCAATGTCATCTAAATTTTCTCCTATATTATTTTCTAGGAGTTTTACAGTTTTGTATTTTACATTATGGTCTACAATCCATTTTGAGCTAATTTTGTGAAGGGTATAAGGTCTGTATTTAAGTTCTTTTTTTCCTCACATGTGGATGTCCAGTTATTACAGTACCATTTGTTGAGAAAACCGTCTTTTCTCCATTGTATTGCCCTGGCTCCTTTGCCAAAGATCAGTTGACTATTTTGTATTGGTCTATTTCCGGGCTCTTTATTCTGTTCCAATGATCTATTTACCTAATCGTTCACTCTTACCACATTGTCATGTTTACTGTGTCTTTATAGTAAGTCTTGAAGCTGGGTTTAGTGTCAGTTCTCCAATTAAATTCTCATTTAAAAAAAGTTTTTTAATCTCTTATTTAAAAAGCTATTTAGCTTTATCTGGGGGCTCTGTAAGTGTACAATCATATCATTTGCAAATATTTGTCCCTTACTTTTCTAAATTTATAGCTCTTATTTAATGTTTTTAGTTATTGTAGCTCTGTAATATGTTTTAACATCTAATAAAGCTGTTTTCTTTTAATTACTCTAGTTTCAAAGTTATCTTAGCTATTCTAACTCATTACCACCATTTCACAACCCCCATTCCTTTGGGATTTCTACAGAAACTAGAGGTGAGTTATTATGATTATTTTCAGTATTTCACAGCAAGATAATTGTATTGTATTTTTAAAAAATTTTACTGCATGAAAATATTTTTAAAGACCTTTTTAGATATTAAGGTAATGAGATTTCTGTGTGTTCCAAACGGTTTTTTTCAGTTTCTTTTGACTTTAAAAAATTTTTAGATTTTATATTAGACCATAGTTGATTTACAATATTGCATTAGTTTCAGACATACAGCAAAGTGATTTAGCTATACATATACATATATCCTTTTTCAGATTCCTTTCACATATAGGTTGTTATAGAGTATTGAGTAGAGTTCCCTGTGCTAGACAGTAGGACCTTGTTGATTTTAGAGCAGTTTTTTCATGTTAATGGGGGATGGAAAGGGGCAGGGAGGATATCTTAGTCCAAGGGAGCAACAAAGGCAAAGGCCTCAGGGCCAGAGGACTGGAAACCTGTGATGGAAAGAAGAGTCTGGTGTGAGTTGAGGTTGGATGAGTGAGTGGGCGTCCTACCAGGGAGGGATTTGTTGGCTGTGGTGAAGAGAAGGGCTTAGACTTTACGCTACTTTCAAATGGAAGCCATTGGAGGACTTTAAGTAGAGGAGTGACAAGACATGGTTAATGCTTAAAATAATTATTCTGGCTGCTGAGTGGAGAAAGGGCTGTGGGGTGGGGGATACAAGTAGAATGAAAGCAGGGAGGCCTGCCAGGAGGCTGCTACAATGGTCCAGGTTACAAATGATGGTGGCTTGCACTAAGACAGTGGGAGTAGAGATAGGAAGGAACAAATTTCAAAGATATTTTGGGGGCATGATCAAAACGACTAGATGAGAGAAAGGGAAGAATCAAGAATAATTCCGCTCTTGACTTAAGCAACTGAGTGGGTTGTTGGTGGCATTTACTGAGACAAAGAGTGTGAGGTGAGTAACAGGGTTGGGGGCAGAGAGAATAAAGAGTTCTATTTTGGACATGGTAGTTTTGAGATGCCTATTTGACAAGCAAGTGGAGATGTCATTAAGGTAGTTAGACATGAGGAAGGAGCTTAGGAAAGAGGCCCAGCTTGGCTCTTTTAATTTAGGATTTTATAGATGGACCAGATGAGATTACATGGACAAGGGTTTAGATAAAGAGAAACTCTGAGGTATCTCCAATTTGTAGATGTCAGATTAAAGAGGTATAGACAGCAAAGGACTATAGTGAAGGAGAGGCAGGAGTGTATGGTAGCATTGGAAGCCACAGGAAAAAAGTGGAAAGAGAGATAAGCTGCGTTGACTGCATTTAATAAGTTCAGTAAAATGAGAATAGAGAAGTGTTAAGTTTATTTCATGTAACTAAAAAATTACAGTATGTGTGTGTTGTATCAACCAATGCTGACCTAACTCCTAATGATGAAAAGTATTTCAAGTAAAAATAAAAAAGGAGACAATGATGAAACCTCACCATTATTATTTAATTTTTTTTCTGAAAGAATTAGCCAATAAAATACAAATGGAAAAAAATTGCAATTACACAAGGTTAAAAGCCTTTCTGGTATTTTTACTTGGATCATACTAAATTTATAGACTAATCTAAATGGAATTGAAATCTTTACAAGTTTAAGCTTTTTATCCCAAGAACAAGGTATGTGATTTATTTAAATCTTCTTTTATGGATCTCAGTAGAGATATAACATTTTCTGCAGGAAGATTCTGCTCATTTCTAGTAAAATTTATTCTGAGGTATTTAAAAAAATTTTATTTTGTATTGGAGTAGAGTTGTGTTAGTTTCAGCTGTAGAGCAAAGTGATTCAGTTATACATATGCATGTATCTGTTCTTTTTCAAATTCTTTCCCCATTTAGGTTAGTACAGAGTATTGAGCAGAGTTCCCTGTGCTGTACAGTAGGTCCTTGTTTGTTATCTATTTTAAATATAGCAGTGTGTACATGTCAATCCCAAAGTATTTAAAAAAAACTTTCTGTTGCTACTGTTAACATATCTGTATCTATATATTTATCGATATCTATATACAGCTGACCTTTAAAATATCGAATATATATTTAAAAGATTATGCACAAAGAGGCTAAACTAGAAATGAGCAGAATCTTCCTGAAGAAAGCACATGCTGTCTCTCTCCACATGTATATATAACGTATAATCATCCATATACATGTATATAGATATATGGATTATGGTATATATATGCATATACATACTATATATGTGTATATATATATCTACACACCCACACACACACAGCCTCTCTGGGCAATGTTTAAACCTATCTCTGGGTGAGTTTTTTTTTCTCTGTCTGGTACTAGAGTCTTTGTCTTTTTCCCTTTCCTAACTGTAACATGTTATATCTTAATTTCTTGAGATGCCCACACTCTTAAAGAAGGGGTGAAGACAGTCTTCTCTCATAGTCTCTCCAAATGAAGGGCCTGAGCAGGAGGGAAGCTTGCGATGGGTTGCCGAGGGGAGAAGATTGTGGTCATCAGAATACTCCTATCATATTTTCAGTCATGACTAAAACTTGAGCTGAAGTCTTAAGAACCCTATGAACTGAGACATTAAATTACATTTTAATTTTAACTCAAAGTTCCTTTGAAATTCCATTTCTTCAGTAACATCTTGTTTTTTCCTCTCTCTTTAATAAAACCTCATTTCCAGAACAACTAAACTGCTATAGCCCTTCAAATGATTCCCTTCCAAAGCCTTGTGGGGAATGTTTTTAATAAACACTAAAAAGTATTGTTCTATTTTTAAGTTTTTACCTCAGGTGTCTGAACAGTTCCTACGAGCTTTCTACTACTCTGTTTAGTCTAATTCAATACAAAACAGGAAATCAATTATATAAACCCTTTCCTAAAAAGGCATAAAACAGATGCTTGATTTAAAGTACAGGTAAACATTAACATATTTGATAAGATTTGGATAATTTATTAAACAATAGTCAACATATTAGAATAGCATTTGACATATACATTTTGATAGCGTTATATATTAATATAGTTGGCTGCTTCTTTTCTATACAAAACCAATTACTGCATGTGTTTTGAGTTACAAACAGTGGTGGGATTAAATATTGTCCTCTTCTGGAAATTTGACTTAATAAGTTAATTCTCTCAAAGAATAAACACATAGATAGGAGGCAGGGTGAACACAGTATGCCAAAACAGGATCAATAGTGAGATTTGATGTCTTCAGAATATTGCTATAAGCCAGTTCATTAAACTACAGGATTAAAATTATATTGAGAAACTCAATAGCAAATAAATTTATGAATTATGCCTGTTGGAAGACTTAAAAATTCAAATGATTTATGGAAAAACAAATGAGAGAAGAACTCAACTTAACTTGACTAGAGATGCAGTCATTAGGGCTTAATTTCCAAGTGATCACATGCTTGTCAAGAGTTCCCTAAAGGAAGAGGGAGAAGTAGAAATGGGACTAGGGGTTGTACATTTGATAAACTTCAATGAGGGAGAGCAAAATGAATGTGTCCAGAGACTTTATCCTTCACCTTTGTACTACTTGGTTTGGTTCTTGTGTCTGATGTAATTCTCATTAAGTTTCTTAGGCAAATTCAATGTTGGTGTCAAAAGGGGGGACTGGGACTGCTTGATTCCATAAGGAAACTCAAGGGAATATTTTCAGTCCTCCAGTAAGGATGGAGTATTTTAGAATATTCCCTTCCTATATTCCAGGTGAGTCTTAAATTTTGATAAGGTCAGATTTTGCGCAAGTAGTTTAAGGCCAGGAAAAATTCTATACCAAGGTATTCTCCCATCAACCTCTAGGAGAACCAAGTGAGAAAGTGTGACTCAGTACAACTCATGACTGCAGAGGGAAAGTCAGCCCAAAGTACAGTTTCTAATATTGAGGAGTGAGTAACATCTTCCTCATTTAGGCTTCCTCATACCCAAATGTTCGGGATGCTACTTAGGTAATAGTCCCCCTAGTACTACAGAAACTTATTTTTACCAGGATGCACCCTCTCAGGTAGTTCTTTCCATGGGAAAACAAAAATGTGCTAGTCACAGCTCATACAACTCAATAACAACAAAAAAACAACCCAATCAAAAAACAGGCAGAAGACCTAGATACACATTTCTACAAAGAAGACATACAGATGGCCAACAGGCACAGGAAAAGCTGCTCAGCATCGCTAATTATTAGAAAAATGCAAATCAAAACTACAATGAGGTACCACCTCACTCAGGTCAGAATGGTCATCATTAAAAAGTCTACAAATGACAAACGCTGGAGAGGGTATGGAGAAAAGGGAACCCTCCTACACTGTTGGTGGGAATGTAGATTGGTACAGCCACTATGGAAAACAGTATGCAGGTTCCTCAAAAAACTAAACATAGTGTTGCCATATGATCCAGCAATCCCACTCCTGGGCATATATTCAGACAAAACTACAGTTCAAAAAGATACATGCACCTCTATGTTCATAACAGCACTATTCACAGTAGCCAAGACATGGAAGCAACCTAAATGTCCATTGACAGATGAATGAATAAAGATGTGGTGTATGTATATATATGTATATACACATATACATACAATGCAATACTACTCAGCCATAAAAAGGAATGAAATAATGCCATTTGTAGCAACATGGATGGGCCTAGAGATTATCATACTAAGTGAAGTAAGACCGACAGAGAAAGACAAATACCATATGATATCAGTTATATGTGGAATCTAAACTATGACACAAGTGAACTTATGAAACAGAAACAGACACACAGACATAAAGAACAGACTTGTGGTTGCCAAGGGGGAGGGGGTGTGGGGAGGGGTGTTTTGGGAAAGTGGGATTAGCAGATGCAAGCTAGTGTATATAGAATGGATAAACAATGAGGTTGTTTGTATATGTAGAATGGATATATACAGAATGGATAAACAACAAGGTCCTACTGTATAGCACGGGGAACTATATTCAATAACCTGTGATAAACCATAATGGAAAAGAATATGAAAAATAATATATATGTATAACTGAATCACTTTGCTATACACCAGAAACTAACACAACATTGTAAATCAACTATACTTCAATAAAAATACATCTAAAAAGATGTGTTTGTCAAAGTCTTGGAGTTACTGACCTGAGCCTGAGCAGAGCCCAGAACTCACAAACATAACAATGTCTTCCAACCTCAAGTGTGATTTAAATTGTTTTGTTAAAATATTGATTAAATACAGGCATACCTCAGAGATATTTCAGGTTTGGTTCCAGGCTACTGCAATAAAGCAAATATCACAATAAAGAGAGTCACATGAATTGGGCGGTTTCCCAGTGCATATAAAGGTTATGTTTTCACTATACTGTAGTCTATTAACTGTGCAATAGCATTACGTCTAAAAAATGCATATACCTTAATAAAAAACACTTTATTTCTGTGCTATCATCTGAGACTTCAGTGAGTGTAACCTTTTTGCTGGTGGGGTCTCTTGCCTCCATGTTGATGGCTACTGACTGGCGAGGGCGATGGTCGCTGAAGTTTGGGGTTAGCTGCAGCAATTTCTTTTTTTTTTTTTTTTTTTGCGGTATGCGGGCCTCTCACTGTTGTGGCCTCTCCCGTTGCGGAGCACAGGCTCCGGACGCGCAGGCCTAGCGGCCATGGCTCACGGGCTTAGTTGCTCCGCGGCATGTGGGATCTTCCCGGACCGGGGCACGAACCCGTGTCTCCTGCATCGGCAGGCGGATTCTCAACCACTGCGCCACCAGGGAAGCCCTACTGCAGCAATTTCTTAAAATAAGATATGTGTAACTTTGAAATTGACACCTCACCATCAAGATGGGAAAACTTTAGCAAATTTGGCCAAGAAAATTCCTCTAATTTTATCAGTCAAGTTTCTTGGGCCAACCTGCCTACTTATATGGGCACAATTTGCAATGACCCCAATCAATTACAATAGTAACATCAAAGACCACTGATCACAGATCACTGTAAGAAATACAATAATAATGAAAATGTTGGAATTTTGAGAATTCCAAAATGTGACACAGAGACGTGAAGTGAGCAAATGCTTTTGGAAAAATGGTGCTGATAGACTCTGTCGACCCAGGATTGTCAAACCTTTAATTTTTTTTTTTTTTTTTTTTGCGGTACGCGGACCTCTCACTGCTGTGGCCTCCCCTGTTGCGGAGCACAGGCTCCGGACGCGCAGGCTCAGCGGCCATGGCTCACGGGCCCAGCCGCTCCGTGGCATGTGGGATCTTCCCGGACCGGGGCACGAACCCGTGTCCCCTGCATCGGCAGGCGGATTCTCAACCACTGCGCCACCAGGGAAGCCCCACAAACCTTTAATTTGTAAACAAAACAAAGCAAAAAAATGCAGTATCTGCAAAGCGCAATAAAATGAGGTACGCCCATATGAATAAATCTAGAACCAGATAGCAACGCTTTATGCTTATAGCTCTTATATAACTATAATAAAAATCAAATTTACAAACTAGTTATATACAACCTATAAGACCAATAGCACCCAAATCTTCAACACTGATTTAATGATGGTTTGTTAAATACTAAATTACCTTTCATTATGTGAATGGGTACTTTGTAGCTCTCACCTTTTATTGAAGATAGGTCCTCTCATGATCACGATCTGTCTTGCGGTAGGGCTCAAAAATAATCTCACAATGCCAGCCAGAATGAACAGGGAATAGGTCTTATTAGGGGTACCTTCCAAGGCAAGAGTGTGAGAAGAAAGGCATATGGTTGTCCGTGGAGGAAAAGGTGTCGGACTTAGCAAGCCTTGCTGGACACGCTGTGGATGTACGTTTGAGAGAAGGTTCTTTGCCCCCTACTGCTTTACCTTTTTATAAATACAACAAAGTAGCCATGTTAGAAGTGAGACAAATAGACTACTCAACCCCTTGGGATATCTGAATTTTGGATTCCAGTGTTTAAAAAGTTGTCTAGGAAAACCAGCTACCTGGAGGCATTAGGGTCCCATGTGGAGTTGAGTTTGGGTCCAGACTTCCCTGCTGGGGGAAGGTAGCCACCTGTCTTGTAATTCAGGTGACCCAGAGTGAGTTCTTAGGACCATTTTCAGAAAATTCTGCTCATTGTGTCTTAGTGCTAGATGCTATGATACAAGCTTATTTGAATTGGGTATATTTAAATCATCATAGGTCAAGTGATGATTCAATTCTCCCACCATTTTTTCCATTTGAACTATTGTAAAATTTTATTTCCTATATTGTGTCATGACATCACTTAATATTCACATGGAAAAAAGCCTCCTTTGTGTATTTGCTTAGATGGTATTAACTTCATGGCAAATCCGAAAGCAGGCCCTAAAATTTTGGAGCAGTATTCATTTATAAAGTGATAAGATGACATGCCATATCATTCTGAACATGGTTTCTTTTAGATTATCAGAAAAACAGAACCATAGAACTAAAAAAACAAACTACTGTACAGAGGATCCCGACCCCCGTGAATATGGAAAACACTGGAAACATCACGGATGCTGGGGCTTAGCAACATTGGACTTGAGTCTTAGCTCTAGAACTTTCGCATGTGGCCTTGGGGAAGTCATCAGACCTCTCTGGACCTCAAGTTCTGTATTTATAAAGTGGATGACCTTCACTCATTCAACACATGTAACTAAGCTGGCACTGTCCTAAGTGCTACGGAAGTAGCTGTGAGCAAACTAAGTATCTGCCCTTATAGAGCTCACAGCACAGTCAGGGTGGAGAGTGGAGGGAGAAAAAACTACACATAAAGTAATTTCACGTAGTGATAAGTGATATGAAGAATACAGGGCAATAGGATAGAAAGGGACTGTGGGTGAAAGGCAGAGTTGGTACTTTAGCCAGGGAAAACTCTCAGATGATATGTGGCATTTGAGCGGACACCCGAATGAGGCGAAGAAATTAGGCGTGTGATGAGCCAGGAGATGTGGGAGTGAGCTCGTTGCATCTGAAGGACTCAGAAAACTAGTGTGATTGGAGCACAGAGAGGAAGGAAATGATGGAGTCTACTCTGTAGATTCTTTAAGGATTACATGAGCTAAAGGCATAAAGTGCCCAGCACAGAGTATCAGACCAACAAATGGCAAGTATTGTTTGTACTATAGATTATAAATTCATACTTTACAATGTGAAGAGTTAATCTCTTCTAAACGGAAAAGTTTTGTTGACCTCGCTTAAGTTCATTTCCTTTAGAAATAAAGAGAGAAGCTAGCAGGAAGACTATTTTAGTAAGCTGCTTTGTTTACATGCATTCGTTGCAAAGTTTTTCTCAGTGATGTCTACAGTATATTCTCAACAATCTCAGGATATACATTATTCATACAGTCATAGAATCTTTACTTATTTATTAAAGCTGGTGATACTTAAGGGATCATCCTGCATCACTCATTTTTCTGGTAAGCAAGGTACAGCCCAAGGAAATGATGCAAATTAAGTAAACAGAATTAGTGGCAGAGCTTGTACAAGATCCAGGTCCCTGGACTCTTCATTGTCTCTTCTTTTTATTATCCTAACTTATTCCCTTCTTCTACTATCCCTCCCTAGTCGTACCTTGGCTTTTTGTTGCTATTATGATTAGCAAAATGATACTTTAGGGATGGTTAGGGTTGAACACAAGCCAGTGATCTGTTTAGCAATTTAAAGCCTTTTAGACGGATCACATCACAGATGATTAGGGCAGTTTTGTGGACTGAATGCTTATGTCTTCTGAAAATTCCTATGTTAAAGTCCTAACCCCCCATGTGATGCTATCTGGAGGTAGGGACTTTGGGAAGTGATTAGGTTTAGATGATGCCATGAGGGTAGATCCTTCATGATGGAATTAATGCCCTATAAGAAGAGACCAAAGAGCTTGCGTGCTCTCTCTCTGCCATGTGAGGACACGGCAAGAAGGTAGCCATCTGTAAGCCAAGAAGAGAGCTCTCACCAGAACCTGACCATGCCAGCACCTGATCTTGGACTTCCCAATGTCTGTTGTTTCAGCTACCCAGTCTATAGTATTTTATTATAGCAGCCCGAGCAGACTAAGGCAGGTCTTTATATTGTAACATTTAGGATATGCTGTATTGTTGGACATTTACTAGGGTGGGTGAGAATAAAGGCTGGTTGCCCCAGGAAACTTGGCTGGTAAAATTAGAGGAATTTTCTTGGCCAAATTTGCTGAAGTTTTCCCACCTTGATGGTGAAGTGTCAGAGTTACACATGCCTTGAAAAATCTGCTTTAAAACTGGTCACTGTTGACTTTATGATGTGAAGGCAAAAGCTGAAGATCTAAAAGAAAAATACAACCTAATAATATGATATTAGGGGAACTTGCAAGGTCTTCTAATGATTTGTCCCGTACTGATGAAATACATCAATGTCAGAGAACAGTTGTTGAACTAGATGGGCTTGATATATGCTAAAACATAGGACTCTTTTGTGCTTGTAGTTGAGAATTGGATCTTTGCTAGTAATTTTGTTAGTGATGTATGAGCCAGAGGAGAACACAACTCTCTTCTAAAGCTATATTAAAGATATAGTGCTCACACCAGGAAAAAAGGCTTTGTCAGTAAATAAATACAATACAGACACAAATAATTGATGTGTATGGTAATAATTGTACTCTATTACTTTCATAAAGTCCTCTGGCCTACAGATGCTCAAGAAAATATACTACTGAATAGCCCCTTAAAAGGGATGAATTAGTTGAGATACTGCTTCTCAAAATTTAGACTCAAGTGCTTTCTTCAGAATAGAAGATGCCTGAGTGCTTAGGACCAAATATTTAACAAATGAAAAAATAAAGGCAATTTCAGTGTATGCATCAGTTGGCAATTGCATGTATTGTTTTTGTATCCTATTATTCTTGTGAATTTGTTTGCAGGATACTTGTAGTAATTCTTCAATATTTGGGTAATGGGAAGAGCATATGGAGTTGAAGACTCCTACATGCTACTCTAAGAGTTGATTTTTTAAATCCTCAAAATACGAGGAGTAATAACACCTACATCTCAGGGTTGTCCTAAGAGTTAAATGAGATAATGTATGTGAAATATGGTCCAAAAAAACCCTAAGCAAGTGTTATATACGCATAAAATTATTTCACTTCCAAATCAGAAAATTCAAGCACAAAGGAAATAAAAAATTTCCTTTAAATTTTATTTTTAATAAAAAATAAAAAAGGTTTTATCACCAATAATAAATGAAGAAGTATGTGGCTTATAAGTGATGGGCTTGTGAGTAGAAGAAAAAGAATCCAGTGACTAAGCTCCTTGAAGGAAGCTCGCTTAAGAGGTCTCATCATCCAGAGCCAGGGCAGAATAGCTTAACCAGCAGAGAAGTTAGTTACCTTCCTGGAAGCCAGTTTGGAAGGAGAGCTGGGGACTCTGGACCAGGGTGTGGGAAGCAGTGGAATCTTCTTTTCACCTGGTTTGTAAGTGAGGGCAGCCTGAAACACCGCCACGCACGGGTCAGGCCTGCGGTAGCTGAGACCTTTCAGGTCTAAGCAGAAGGAGGTACTCCCTGTGGGGAGGTTGGCTGGTGCAGTGAGGGTGGGGGGACACCTTCCATCAGCATTCCCAGTCCCAGCGCCACGTGCAGAGATCTTAGGAAGAAGCTAGCTTGCTCTGCACAAAAAGCCTTAAGGCAAGTCTCCCTTCCATCCGGAGCACCTGTAAGCCCTTCCTATTTAGAATTTCTGGAGTTGTCATTCTTTTCTGCCCTGTTTTAGCAGACAAGTGTCTAACTCTCTCTATATTTATTTAGAGTTTATCTTTTCACCAGACAGTGAGTTCCATGGCAGTTTTGTTTCCCACTGAGTCCTCAAAGCCCGGCCAAGAGCCTGGCACATAACAAGTCCGCGTTAAATAGATAAAGAATAGATAAAGAATGAACAATGTAAATAGGAGGAATAAGTAAATAAGAAAGGGAGAGGGACTTGGAGAAGTAACATTTACAGACTGTCTCATCTGCATTACTTTACTTACAGTAACATTTTTTTTTTAACATCTTTATTTGGGTAGAACTGTTTTACAATAGTGTGTTAGTTTCTCCTTTACAACAAAGTGAATCAGTTATACATATACATATGTTCCCATATCTCTCAGTAACATGTTTGATTCTTTGAACTACCCTGCAGATGGATGTGAATGATGTTTAGTAAATGAGGAAATGGAGACTCGGAGAATTTAGAAAACTTATTTCTGGTTTCACACCTGGTAAGCGATATAGAATTTGGACGAGATTTGACCAGTGCCCAAATCGACCATCCTGCAACTGCCGAGGTTCCCCTAGCACAGCAGGGATGATGCCATAAGGACGGGCAGATCCAGGTTCTATTCTAAAGGTGCCCCAAGGCAACTTAGAAGCTAGCTGCAGTTCTAGGAAAGGGTAGAACTGAATTTTCTGTTTGTTATTAAACAAAGTGTTTGTTTGAACTGATTGCAATGTTCCCAGTGAATTAGTACCATAGATAAACATACTTAGCAGGACGTGAGATGTGGTAGGGACATGATAAATGTTTGTAGCACAAATAAATGAAAATATAAAAGAAAGAAAGAAAAGCATAAATCAGCCAGAAGGTGGCCAGTTTTAACCTAAAAGCCACACAGATGAGCAGGACTAGCAACAGGGAAATGGAAACGTCAAAGGGGAAGAAACCAGAAAGATTGGGAATAGAGCAAACCCTGAGCCTGAAAGTAATAGAAGGAAATGAAAACCAAGGCAAACACATTTAAAGTCCACACATAAAGGTTTCTGTGTCTTCTATTTAGTTCTGTAAACAATAATAATGTATTTCTCCAGTTCATTAGATAATCTATTAAAAAAAGAAAAATCACAGCCTTTGCACAATCTTTGGAAAGTTAGTGAGGCTTTCCAGGGTGGGGAAGGAAATCTTATGAACCCTCTGGTGCTCTGAATGAGTTACCATTCTTGGACCGCGAATGTTCCTTGTGCTGTAATTATACCATTAATTGTAAACTTTATTGACTCACTTTTACTCACTAGGCAAGACGTTTGCTATTGGCTGTGGCTAGAATAAGGCCCTCCTCATCCTGACCCTGGCAGGTCAAGATGAGGAAGCATCACAGTTTCCTGATGAAGGATATAGGCCCCTAGATGATATTAATGTTCCTAAAAAAGGCTGTTGTGCTTGAGTTGTCCTCTGACACTCTGAGGTGAATGACATCTTGCTGTCCCACACTCCGCCCCTTGGTACCATTCCCAGAAGCAGAATCCTTACGTGAAAGGGGAAGGAGCCTTTTCACACTCATGTGCTCTGTCTCCCTTCCTCTGAAAGTAATTGTGAGGATGGTGCTGTCCTGCTTTGGCCACCTGGACCAGAGGAGGTGAGGAAAGAGCTGATCGCCTCACAAAACCTTAACTACAAGTTATTTTCCACTTATTATTACTGTCATTTGAAATGGTTATACGAATTTTAGATGAAAGAACTAAGTACATGTGACTTGTGATTTATCCAACTTGGTACCAGAACTGATATTTACATATACCATAGCTGCTTAGGAGCTCTGTCCACATTTCTCAGAAAAACAGCAATAGCTCAGTTAATTGAATAATATCAAGATAGAGTGATTGTTCTTATTAATTAATCTTATCTTAATGACTTTTGCTGGCTACTATGCAATTAATTAGGAAGCATTCTGATACACTGGTTAAGTTGGATAGGCTGGCCTCAAACCCCAGCTTGATTATTATCTAGCTCAGTGGTCTTTGGGAAATTAATTAATCTTATAACCTCAGTTTCCTCATTTGTAAAATGGGCATAAGAGCTGTAGCTTCCTAGATCGTTGTGCAGATTAAATGAATTAAACCATGTGAAGCATTTACTTAAATAGGTCTATCATGTATTAAGTCTCAATAAAAGAATACTAGATATTTGCTTGATAGCAAGACGTACATTTTCCACATTTTGACATTTCTGAAATTGGGACGTGTCTTAAAACCTTTCCATAGAGGCTCTCCAGTTCCCGACAAGTTACCATTGCTAGCCTGTGTTCATGTACCAACTTTACCAGATACAGAAGGTAGGTGTTGGTCTCAGTTGAGTTAGAAACATTGGTAATCCCACGGGTGCTATATCATTTAAATCAAACTTAGAAGTGTAATTTTAAGACTCAACAAAAATATTTTTAAACAAGCTTGTACCATAGTGCAGCATAGAAACAAAAAATTATTGTTTCAATAGAAGACTGCCTTTTACATGTCAGGCAATGCAATTAAAGGCATCAGAGAAGGCCAAGTTTTTCAGAATACATCATGGAATTTTCAAAGCTAGGAAAAAGGTGTGCATAACCAATTTTGTGAAGGTCTATCACTCAAGCTCAGAACATCAGATAAAAGCTTTTAGCTGACTTTCAAGAAAAGCAGTTTAAATTCCAGTGACATGTAAGTCCACTAGAAAATCCTATAAGGGGACTTCCCTGGCGGTCCAGGGGTTAAGACTCCATGCTTCCCATACAGGGGGCCCGGGTTCGATCTCTCTTGGGGAGCTAAGATCCCACATGCCGTGTGGCCAAAAAAAATTTAAAAATCCTATAAGTATAATCAAAGCAGAAATGTTGACAAAATTCCAGATTCTTCGATATGCTTTTAAATTATATTACCAATCCAAAAACTGTTACAGCTGTCAAGACAATGGACTTGGGTAATGAAAATTAGAATATCTTTATGACCCCAAAGTGACTCAGAATTATTTTTATATTTTGTAAGTGAAGCTTAGAGTCAAATCAGTATGATGGTAATACTGATTCTGGAGAAGAAAGTGGAATGTGATGATATGAACAAATACAAACCTTTACAGACTCTTAAAAATATATATGTGTATATATATTTAATATGGCGTTTGATTTTTCTGGAAAAGTTGTCAGTAATTGATGCTTTTTACAATGGCTGATGTCTTAGAATCAAGAGACTACATTATAATCAAGGTGACTGAAAGCTTCATGTTGGATATGGCAGTATCTTTTTAGAGTGTGTGCCCAGCTCAGAGCACTTCCCTGGCAGCTGTTTTACACAAGGGAAAATCGTTCCTCTGGCCTCGGTTGATCAGATGAGGCATGACCCCCTGGTTCGAGCTGAGCCAGCATCCCTTCCCTAGGAATCTGGAATTGGGACATAGAACAGGAGTCTCTGAACTTGGCAGGGATGACAGCATGCCCTACACTGTTGGTGGGAATGTAAATTGGTGCGGCCACTATGGAAAAGAGTATGAAGTTTCCTTAAAAAACTAAAAATAGAGTTACCATGTGATCCAGCAATCCCACTCCTGGGCATATACATGGAGAAAACTCTAATTCAAAGAGATACATGCGCCCCCAACGTTCACAGCAGCGCTATTTACAATAGCCAAGACTTGGAAGCAACCTAAATGGCCATTGACAGATAAATGTGTAAAGAAGATGTAGTAAATATATAAAATGGGATACTACTCAGCGGTAAAAAAGAATGAAATAATGCTGTTTGTGGCAACATGGATGGACCTAGAGATTATCATACTAAATGAAGTAAGCCAGACAAAGACAAATATCATATGATATCACTTATATGTGGAATCTAAAAAAATGATACAGATGAACTAATTTACAAGACAGAAATAGACCCACAGACATAGAAAACAAAAACCCTTATGGTTACCAAAGGGGAAAGTGGGGGAAGGAGGGATAAATTAGGAGTTTGGGATGAACATACACACACTACTATATATAAAGTAGATAAAAAACAAGGACCTACTGTATAGCACAGGGAAAAATATTCAATATCTTATAATAACCTATAACCCACAATGGCAAAGAAACTAAAAAAGAATATATATATACATGTATATATACACGAATCATTTGCTGTGCACCTGAAACTGTAAATCAACTATGCTTTAATAAAGAAATATGAACAATTCAACAGATGCAGAAAAAAAGCATTCAATAAAATCATTAATGATAACAAACAGCAAACTAGGAAAAAAAGCACTTAAAAAAAGCAGTGGTAAAATTTTAGTTAAGGAACTAATTGGATAATTTTAAGTAGTAAAGCTAACAGAATAATATCTGTAAATGTGATGTTTTAGAGGCCTCTCCAGTCTGAGATGGTTAAAATCAAACTTACGGAGCTGGCCCCATGAAACAATATTTTTATATTGCCACAAAATTTCCCTTATACTATCTTTCGGCTGCTGGTGGCTTATTTAATTTAAAAAAAAATACGTTTTCCTTGGAATTTCTTGAGGAACTAACAAAAAACTCCGCTCTGATTTTTGCAATTGCTCAATTTCTTTTTTCTCAATGAATATGGAGAGGAAGTAGAAGCTTATTAATTGCTATGACATTTCTTTCTAACGTATTTCAAGCCCAGGTGTTGAAGTGAGCATGTGTCAGGTTTTAATCATTGGTACTTGTTTCTTCATAGGGCATATTTCCATTTTGTTCATCTAGGTATCAGATCTTTTTCTTCTTTCTCAGTTCTCTTTTTTAAAAAATTATTAATTCTTTGACTTTATGAAGTATGATATTCACCCTAGGTGCAAGGATCTTCCTGGACACTTCAATTTCTGAAGAAAATTCTCTTCAATGATTTTTAGGGAAAAGCAGAACTTATCCTAAGTTTGTTTAATAATAGGAGTTCTTAATTCTATTATGAGCCCCTGATTCTTTTGAACATCTAATCAAAGTTGTGTAATCATTGCATAGAAAAATGCATCTACGTGCCTACACGTATGTTTTGGATGCATTTATGAATTAATGAACTGGCTGAAGCCCATTCACGACCCCTAAGCTAAAAACCACTGTTGCCCATACTCTTATACAGACCCTGGGAAATTCCTTTAGTTTCCATCTATAAATCTGACAGATCAAGCATTTTTGAGGGTGAAGACACATTTAAAGCCAGAGCATGGGGGGTTCAATTTCTCTCACCCCTCAAAGTAAGAGTTAGGGGTCTTCCTTCATCCTGAGATTAATCCTCCAGTCTTGAGAGTTACATTATACAACATCTACCATTACTGGTGCACTCTCTGAGTGCTAAGAACTGATAGAGCATTTCAAAGTATCTCCTTTTAATAATACACTTTGAGATACATAAAACCATTCTTAGAGGAATAAACAAAACAGCACAACACAATTCCAGAGCCAGAAGAGGATGGGATTAGGCTAGCAGACAGAAGTCAATCTGCTCTGGGCAGTTCGCTTTCCTATTAGTTCATTCAACAAATACTTCCTAAGAGTGGTCAATGGAATTTGTGCTACGCTGGAGTATTTGGCTATCATCAAAAAAAATCAGACATAGCTCAGCCTTCAAAGAACTCCTGGTGCCATTAGGAAGATAAGTCAAAACAGTTTATTAGTCTAAGCACTGGGATCCTTGCTCTGGATCATACCAAAACAAGTAAGACCTATTTTTGTGCTCAAAACACATCCTTCTTAGAGGATACTGCAAGTACACACATGGCATTGACACAGAGGCAAATCACATAGGTGTTGGAAGAGTAGAATAAACCCAACAAGACATGCTGGATGGGAAAGTGAGAGATGGAGGGGGGCAGACTGAACCTCTAAGCTCACTCTCTCCCTGTTAAGTTCCCTGGGGAAACTCTGGGGACCATGCTGGTAGAAGACATAATGTCTGTAACAATCCACTGTCCCTGAGATCCTTGAATAGAGGGGCTGAGCCTTATTTGTTTTTAAAAACATTTTTTGCAGGTCTTAGCACAGTATTTGCCAAAGAGAATGTGCTCAGTAAATGTTGGTTGCATGGAGTTGGAAATAAAACATAAAAAAACAGCACCCCTAAGACAAAACCACTGCTGCCACCAAGATAAAAACATAAAAGCCTATTTACATGCTTTTGTCCTAAATGCTAAACAAGGAATTACTTTAGTCCTTGACCCCTAGGACTTGACAGCCTAGCATAGACACACTAAGGTAGGCATTGGAAATGCTTTGTATATATCATGGGCCTCCTTACTCTCTGAAGGAATAATCCAACTCATTGGAGGAAACTGTGAAAATGAGGACCTCTAATTAATTATTTCTATTTATGTGGCTATGTTTTGTTCCGTGTTTTTCTTCTCTGGTACATGATGATTTGGCTGATCATCATCTAAAAAATGTTGATTTGCTTGCCAGCTGTTATAAACTACTTTATACCCAGATCATCATTTATTATAATAGGGAGATACAGCACTTGGATAGATATTGCTGCTTTTATTTGTCCTTTGTCATAATTTCTAGTAACTTTTTAAATTATTGGGAATGCTTACATAATCACATACTAACACCTACAGGAGTGAATCGCAGTTCACCCTGCAGATTTATTGCATGCCTACCGAAAAAGTGCCTTAGGATGCAAATGTTAAAGTTTAAGTTATCTCCTAAAAGTCCCACAGACAGGCCATGCGGTTTAGAGGTCAAAATTAAACACAAATCCACTTAAACTCTTTCTCTTCTTCATTTAAATAATGAGACAAGTTAAAGAAGGATTGGGAAATGCTCTTAGCAAGCAGATAAGTCATTTATGCACAACACAGTTGAAATAGAAAGCTTCCAAGCGTGGGAGGATTCATGAATACTTGCAGCAAGCAAACTCTCTCCTCCCTCTAAACTTTGACTAGCGGAAGAACAAAGTCTGCAGGTCTGCCTAGATTCCAGGTAGTTTTTCAAAGCAGTCACTTTGCTTCTTAGCCGTTTCCATGTACCCTTGTACCTGGTTGTGCTGTCTAGTTTTCTTCCATTGATAGCTATCTTCAGCATTCAGCAAGAACTTGGCAAATTTGTTGTTGTTGTTGTTGTTGCGGTACGCGGGCCTCTCACTGTTGTGGCCTCTCCCGTTGCAGAGCACAGGCTCCGGACGCGCAGGCCTAGCGGCCATGGCTCACGGGCTTAGTTGCTCCGCGGCATGTGGGATCTTCCCGGACCAGGGCACGAACCCGTGTCTCCTGCATCGGCAGGCGGATTCTCAACCACCGCGCCACCAGGGAAGCCCTTGGCAAATATTTTTGTAGGAGTAGGGGGGCTATGTAGTTACGTTTATGACTTAATTTTTCTTTTCTTCCTTTTTTCCTCTTCATGGCTTCTCCTCCCTTTTCTGGTTTCTCTTTCTGTGTCTTTATTCCTATTTCTCTCCTTCTCTCTCCTGACTCTGTATGTGTGTGTCTCTCTCTCTGTCTCCTGTCTCTCTTCCTTTTTCCATCTGCCTCTCTTCACATATTTATTAAATGTTACCACATGCCAGGCACTGGTTTAGGGGTGAGAGATTATAAAGATTATAAAGAAGGCAGTTTATGCTTTCCAGAATTCTCAGTCTAACACAGTAGGGGTTGAGAGGAGGGGAATGGCATGGACAGAGTAATGATAGCAATTTATAAAGATAGAAATGAGATGTTTTAGTAGCACAAAGAAGTGTTTAACTCTGTCTGAAAGGGTCAACATGAAGTGGAATTTGAATTAAGTCTTGAAGCATAGGCAGGAGTTTTTAAAGTGGGGGGCGGGTAGCAGAGAGGCCATTCCAGATGGGATAGCATGTGCAAAGGTGTGCAGGTGAGAAAATATCAAACATCGTGGAAATGGCAAACGGGTCATACACTTAGTCCACTCAGAACCAGAAACTGAGGGCAGATCACAGAGTAATGACACCTACAGTCCAATAGTAATCTTTACTTGCATACCTTCGTAAGTCCCGTGCAATCAGTGCTTTCGGTTTGTTTTTGGTTTTCTCCCAACAATCACTCTTGAGACATATGTAATGAGCCACAGTGGGAAGCTGTTCTGCCCCACAGGCTGAATCGGTGGTGTTGGGCTGAGGGGAGCTCTCTATGGCTCTGACCAGAGGGGTTTATGCTCTTTCCTAAACCGAGAGTAGAAGCCAAATGTTGGAGATTTGAAGGCAGCCAAGACACTATTCCACTTTCCTTTCTATGGAATTTCGAGCCAACTGAGAACTAGAGAAAGAACACGCCAGATGGAATTCCAAGTATCCCCTTTGTTAGTAATAATGGCTAGTTTGGAGAATGTGGCTTAAACCTCTGGCAATACTGAGCTTCTTGGCTTCTTACCCCAGAATTAGAGAGGTTCACCTACGCAGTTGTAAACCACAGGCTTCCTTGCAACCCTGAGGAGATGGAGGATCAGACCGGAATTCTTTGCAGGCAGAGGAATGGGAAAATGAGGCTGAAGACCTCAACAGTCCCAGAAATCATTCCACCCACCATGGCATAAAATGAGTGAGTGTGTGGGGAGAGGTCATGAGCTGCATTGATGTTCTACGGAAAACTGAAGCCGGCTAACAGAAGATGGTCCCTACCAAGTCCAAGTCCAATATTTGTCATCCTACTTCCTCATCATAAGAAACTGACACGGGTGAGAAGTGTATGGGAAAGGTGGTCCTGTGACTATTTTATTTGAATCCTTATCATGAACTGGGGTGGCAAGCAGAGATATCTTTTGTAAACAATGTTTGTAGCTGCCTTCTTCTTTAGAGTAGAGGGGTAACATGTTGACCTCCCAGGAATCTCCTAGATCAGGGACTCTAGACTTTTGTGTTCTATTAAAATCAGTGCATTTGAGAAACACTAGCATTAAGGTTCAAAAAGTGTGAGAGACTCAGGTCTTTAGAAGAAATCTAGAATTGAGCATAAGATTGAGGGTGTGTGGCAGTGGGACCTTTTGAGCTATAAATATGGAAAGAAGGTTCTCAGATTGTTGCCGAGACTTCAAAGGCCTGTGCAGGACATTTTGTCCTGGTAACATTTAACTGCACTCTATCAAGCTAACAACTCCCCTGTCCAGCTCTCAAGGACTCATTGCTTTCCCTCTGATGTAGATTTTGTTGGGGTGCTGTGTTCTTTCAAGATTAAGACAGTGGCTCTATGCTAGCTTCAAGATGCCTGCATGTTAGCATCCTTCGTTTTTTTTTAGACACTTGAAACAAAATTTACAATATAATTAGTAAGGAGCTGTAATCTGTTAGTGCACCATGCCTTTAATAGCTGCAGAGGCATGCCTGGAGGGGAAGGCAGACTGGTTTTCCAAAGACATGCTGCTGGGATCCAGAAGATGTATTGAGACCCTAACATTACCTTTCTGGATCTGTGACCTTGATTCCTGGGACCCTGCTTTTGCTCTGCTTTACATCCTTGCTCCCACCCAGAGTAGGAATTTTTGGCTCATTGACTCCAATTTTCCCTGGTCCTACTTTCCCTTGAAGTCAGTAAATCTCTAGTGTTAGTGAACGTACCAGTCACTTGATACTTGTTCAGAGTGCAGAACTCCTGAGCTGTACCTTAGAGATTCTGATGTGTTAGGTCTGTGATGTGCCCCAGGAATCTCACCTTGAACTAGCATCCCCAGATATTCTGGGAAAGGGGGTCCACAGGCCTTACCTTGGAACACCCTGCCAAGTATGACGTTCTGTGCCCTGCTTATGCTTACTCCAGTATGTGGCCTCGGTCCACCTCCAATTTCTGTCCTCACAACTCTCATTCAGGTGCTGAAATCCTGAAGGGACTGGGCTTCTCTAGCTTGAGATCAGGTGCATTCCATGATGTACCTTGAGGAAGAGAATGAAGTTGGTGAAGTGTTTTGAGATTGAAGTATGTCATTAGCACGCGCTTTCCGTAAGGTTAGTAGTTTACGGAATGGGTCAGCTCTGTCCGGTTCAGCTGAGAGTTCCTCTCAGACTCTGTGCTTCATGGTGGGGTCCCCCCTCTGAGGACTTAGAATTTTAGAGGGGACTCTGTGAGAGCCTTGTTACTCCTCTCTAGGCAGTCTGCCAAGAAGTTGGTTGGCTTTTGTGGTTGTGTTGTTCATGATGTGATTTATTTTGGTTTGATTAGTAGTTGGAAATGTGATCTACAGACCTTACTTTGAGACACTCTCTGGACCACCTGTATCTACTTAGTGATATTTTCCCAGAGGTATCAAGCCTCATGAAACTGCAGCAGTGACTTCCAGTTCAGGGAAAACTACCATTAGTCATCTAATGGTAGTCAAAGGACCCTATTTACTTCTCAATAGGGTATTAATCACAGGACTTCTGAATTTCCAGAAATGTTTGTAATTTTATTTTCTTGTTTTCTGATATTCTTTTTTTTTTTTTAAAGAAGATGTTGGGGGTTAGGAGTTTATTAATTAATTTATTTTGGCTGTGTTGGGTTTTTGTTTCTGTGCGAGGGCTTTCTCTACTTGTGGCAAGCGGGGGCCACTCTTCATCGCGGTATGCGGGCCTCTCACTGTCGCGGCCTCTCTTGTTGCGGAGCACAGGCTCCAGACGCGTAGGCTCAGTAGTTGTGGCTCACGGGCCCAGTTGCTCCGCGGCATGTGAGCTCCTCCCAGACCAGGTCTCGAACCCGTGTCCCCTGCATCGGCAGGCAGATTCTCAACTACTGCGCCACCAGGGAAGCCCTCTGATATTCTTTTAATTGATATTTATTTTTTAACTATTCTTATGCTACTTACATCTTCTAGAATACTCTTTTACCTAAACGTTGTTGCTTTTAAAACAATTTACCATTTTATCTTTTTAATACATCTATCTAGTTAATCATGCCTCATTTATACCATTCTTTCTTATTCACTTTTTAAGTTTTAATTTTATCTATTCAATTTGATCATTTCATAGCTATGACTTTTTTTGCTATGACTTTTTGTAAACAGTGAAATTGAATTTTGGGTGAATTCTTTGCATTTTTATTTAGTATAGGAAATTAACTTCAAGTTAGATTTGTTGTACAGTTTTTATGACTTGCTTTGTCATCATCTCAGTTCCCTATTTATACTTTATCAGAAGCATGTTTCACTCAAGAGTGGTTTGAAATTCAAACTGTTCAACGTGTGCTGCCCTCAGGGAAATTTTATGAGAAGCTAGTCCTTTTAGCAGGTGTTGGCATGGTGCCAGCATGTGATTTTTTCAGTATAGACTGGACTGCAAGGTGGTGTGACCAGTGGCCAGTAACTTAAAATTCCTGAAATTGTCATTTTTATTTAAAAAACTTGTGCGCCTCAGTAAAAGGCATGCTGTATGTAGTATTAAAAATTATTCTTGTTATCGTTTATGGTGGGTGAGGAATGTTTATTCACTTCCTCACTACCCTTTGGAGGAAGCTGTATAGCAAGCTTCATTGTGCAACCCTTGTGGCACAGACTGAAATGGCCTGGATTAATTTTTAAGGTTGTTTTCCTTAGAACAATTTGGGGTGGTGTCCAAAGACCTAGAAAAAAATCTGTTTCCACGATCCCTAAAATGTTGACACCAATTCTCTCACTTGCAAGGATGCTGGGCACGGTTTAGTAAAAGGATCCTGTTTTCAAGCAAAAGAAACCCAAACAATAATTAGACTTTAAATAGTAGGGAGACTAGAACAGTTGAAAGTTCCATGAAGTCTCTGTACAGTCATCCCTGGAAGTCCAGGGTACTTAGGTGTTCCCAAAAAGTCCTTGGCCTGGTTGGAATCTATCAGCTACGTTGGCTTCTGTCGTGCCACCTCCTGCTCTTTGCTGTTTACAGGTGTCTGGTCATCCACAAAGCACTTTTTGGACCCACTTCTGTTCATTTCGTCTTTTGGCAAAGCCTCTAAACTGACTTTATCTTCCATATTTGAAAAAAACTGGAAGCTGGATTTTAAAGACAAATACTTATTCACTTTGCATAAATCATGTCTTTAGCTTTGCACGGGCATTTGTTACTGAGGATTTATGGACACTCAAGTGTTTTGTCCTCCCACTTAAGGTAGAAATGATTGCCTTACTTAAAAAATCTGCCAATCTGCCTTCTGTAACAATCATTAACCTATCAATGAGTAGATATGTTTTTTTTTTTTTTTTTTTTTTTTTTTTTTGTCTACCCAGTATCTTTATTTCCTTCTTTAGGTAAAAAGTTTCTATGTTAGGTTCTCCAGAGAAACAGAACCAATAGGATATGTCTATCTCTATCATCTCTATCTTTATCTCGAGAGAGATTTTAAGGAACTGTAATAGTTGTAAGCTCTTGTAATAGTTGGAGGCTGGCAAGTCCAAAAACCGTAAGGTAGGCAGACCCTGGGAAAAATTGATGTTTCAGCTCGAGTCTGAATATGGTCTGCAGGCAGAATTCCCTCTTTCTCAGGAGTGGGGAAAGGAGTGGGTAGAGACAATGTCTGTTTTTTTTTTTTCCTCTTAAGACCTTCAACTGATTGGATGAGGCTTACCCATATTATGGAGGATAATTTACTTTACTCAAAGTATACTGATTAAAATGTTAATCTTATCTAAAAAATATCTTAATAGCAACATCTAGACTAGTGTTTGACCAAATATCTGGGTACCATGGCCTAGCGAAGTTGACACATAAAATTAACCATCACAGGACTTCCCTGGTGGTCCAGTGGTTAAGAATCCGCCTTCCAATGCAGGGGATGAGGGTTCGATCCCCAGTCCAGGAACTAAGATTCCCACATGCCGTGGGGCAACTAAGCCCACGTGCCACAACTACTGAGCACATGAGCCACAAGTACTGAGCACATGAGCCACAATTACAGAGCCCACACGCTCTGGAGCCCATGCGCCACAACTAGAGAGAAGCCTGTGTGCCTCAAAGAAGAGCCCTGCGTGCTTCAACTAAGACCTGCCACAGCCAAAAATAAAACAAATAAATAAATATTTTTTAAAAAAGTCAACCCATGGCAAGTTGGGTCATCCTCTTTAAAAAAAAAAAACACATTAACTGTCACATACCCCACCTTACTTTCGGAGAACTGCTCTCCTGACCCTTAGTCCATGTGCCTCAGATGGCGCTGCCTTCATTTTTGGTTCCAAGGGTGAGCATGCGACACAGGCTCGTACAATCATAGCATAAAATTACCCTGGCCAAAGGCACTGCTTCGAGGATGGACAACAACCAAACCCAGGTCAATGAGAGCCCTTCCTGGGATTTCTGCTAGAACCACCAGGAACGAGTCATTGTCTCGTTCTCAGAGTCTGGGTGCTAAGGCCTAGTAAGCTTAGAGCTGCAGGGGCCATCTTTGCTCCCACATGGGGAAAAGTTGCTTGAAGATTAAGCCAACCTAGGGGAAAGAAGGCACAGCTGAGAGATGGAGAACAGAGACTATTTCTTGTAGACATTATATAGACATTATTTGAAAATCTGACTTCAGCTACCTTGATCCATGGATTTATTATTTTTAAGTTATATAAGCTAACACATCCCTCTTCTTGCTAAAGCTACTTTAATCTGAGTTTCTGTCACTTGCAACTGCAATAGTTCTGATTAATACACAGTCTGCTGGGCAATGTTCTAGGTGCTTCTCAGAGACAGCCACTTTCAACAAACTTAGCTGCTTCTTTCCATATTTATCTTTACATAGCTAAACAATATGCCTTTACTGCTACTTCTTGATTGGTTGATTTTAGTCAGTAGTGATTGATTTCCTGTCACAGTGATGAATAAGCTCCTCCCTCTCCATTTCTCCCTACTCCCAATCCCTCTACAGTTACAATGGTTAGTTAAGTCACTAGTTAGGAGTTACATTATTCTGACTTTGGCCAAAATCAATTTACTCTGTGTAATATAAAGAATCAAAATTTTCTAACAAGGCAAAGGATTAAAAACTAATTTATGAAGAATTTTGCATAGATTCTTTACAACGTGTCAGGTAAACTTGAAGAGAACAGAGGATGTATGTAAAATTCTAATTGTTAAATTTTCTGTAGGCCAGGAAGTAAGGAAACATTTACTGGTGGCTGCTCTGTGCCAAACCCCATGTTGGTAATTTTATTGGTTATCTTTTTGATGTTTACAATAACCTATGAATTTGTGTGACTTTCTGCTTTTCATAGATGAGGAAACTGAGGGTCAGAGAAGATCGTTACCCATGTGAGGAAGAAAAAAGGTGTCACCATCCTTTTGAATAATATGGGAGTCATCCATATACTCATAGAAGAAAGGCAAATCCTTTTTGGGAAAATTTATTTACTTAATGGAATAAAGGCAAAGGGACTCAGTTTAACAGGGGCTCAACTTGCTCAGCTGTGTGCCTTTATTCTGAATAAGCATAGCTGAGGAACCTGGTGGCTATTATGGGATTTGGGCTGGCAGATCCCATTTTAGAAGCTGTAAGAATTCAACCTTGGATCATCAGTGACTGTTATGAGGGGGCAGAACTGGGGGTTTGACAATTGGTTCAGTAAAAACCAAAGTGAAAGCTAAAACTTTCATTTAGAAATCAGTCAAACTTCAAGAGTTTCAAGATGGTTCAAGTGTGGTTGAGGTGGTGGAAGAGTGGGGGAAGCAGCTAGATTCAGAGATGGTAGAGGGACCTTGATATCTTAGAAAGAGCTCTAGCGCTGTTGTCTAGAGGCCTGAATTGAAATCCAGCTCCAGCAGTAACTTGACTGTGTGATCTTAGGCGATTCATGTGATCATTTTTCTATTTCCTTATATACAGAATAATTGTAGCAATTGCCATCTTGCTTCCACTTCACTATTGCTATGAGAAGCAAATGAACTATACGTGAATAGTTTGGAAGCTGCCACGTCAACATAAGCATAAGCTGTGTTCGTCTGAGAGTAACCAAGGACTAGTAGGGCATATCTATCAATGATTTATTTGTACGCTTGGCCACCCAGCACCCTGAAAAATGGCTTATTTTAAAAAAGAGAAAGCGAAAATACATAAGTTTGGTTCAAGAGTAATGGCCACAGGGAGGGTAACCTGATTCAGAGCAAAATATAACTTGTCTATTCTGGGGAGGGATGGGTTGAGGCTAGTTTCCAATAAATAAGAAAGCCAATACTAAAAACCATAGCTTCTCTCAAATGTTTGGCAAATGTTGAGACCACAAAGAAGTTCTCAGCAGGTCGGTGGCAGCAGTTTCAGCAGCGATGGGAAATGACCTTTGGTGTCATTCAGAGCACTTTACTGCCCCCTTCAGCATGTGAGATCTGGCAGCTGCATCACAGAGAAGATGAGAGCTACCGAGAAGGGGCCACCCCCTGGGGCCTCACCAGCGGTGGCTTTGGTGGGCTCTTGTGAGCAGCAGCAACTGGAGATTTTACCAGAGTGAATAAAAGTGGGAAAGGAGGGAAATGTTTCCATGTGACTGAAAAGGAGGTTAGCTCACGTAGCATGTGGGATACAACCCCAGGGAATAACTTCTGTGACAGATCTGAACGTGGGTGGAAAGGTTGGTCAGACAGCCCTCTCAGAGAAATTGGGAGCAGAGCCCCCCAAATGTTTACCAGTTTAGGGCTTTTACCGTGAATCCTAAACCCCAGCAGGAATGACCAGAAACTTGAGTGTTATTTGTCAGGTAGCTATGCAAACGTAAGGGATCATTTTGAAGGCATTTTACAAGGTTCTTTGTGCTTCTATCTGCTAGGTAGACCTCAGAATGTATAGAAAGTAGGGACCCAGAGCCAGCAAGCTTTTATTTTATTGCTCAGAGTGAAGCTGCATTGCATACTCTTGGATCTGAGATTTGTACCTTAACATTTTGCTAGGTTTTCATTTATGTATGTCAAATTAATGCTTTGAAATCAGAATGTTCAAATACTGAAGATAACTGTGTCATCAAACTGAATAGAAAATGCAGAAAGTTGTAATTTAAAAACAAATTACTGTGCCTTCATTCAACAAATATTTGCTGAAAGCACACCAGGCAAAGTGCCAGGAAGTCACTCATTCATACGTTTATTTAATGAACATTGAGTGAGCACCTTGTTCTTGTCATTGGGAGACAGTGGAGACGAGAAGAACAATGTCACTGCGCTCATGAAGCTTGACTTAAATGAGAAAAAGTCAATCAACCCAGAAGCAAATAAATATCATATAGCAGGGGTAATTAGGTGGTTGCTGTAGATTGGAACATCAGAGGAGGTGACTTGGCGGATATTTGAATGCTGAGAAGGAATCAGCCATGTGAAGGAAGATTGGGGGCAGTGCCCTTGAGGCAGAGAACTTGAGGGCAAAGGCCCTAAGGCTGGGACGAACTTGACCTATTGCGTGAGCAGAAAGGCCTTACAATGAGGTTGGCATGGCATGAGGTAGGAAAAGGAGGCCTGGGTCAGATTTTGCAGCACTTTGGAACTCCGGTTAAAGGGTCTGTGTTTTATTGTAATTGTGATCAGTTGCTGCTGTGCAGAGAAGCACTTTGGCTTGCAGAAGTAGCAGCAGGGTGCTGTGGCAATAACCCAGATGAGGGGTGATGAAGGGTTGGCCACTGATGATAGCAATAAGTGTAGCAAAGGGGTTCAGGATATAAATTAGTAGGTAGAGTTGATTGGATTTGCTGATTAAGGTCCTCTGTGGGGGGGTTTAGGAGAGACAGAACTCAAGGATGACTCCTTGAGGATAGAATGTGAACCAAGATAGACATGATCCCTAACTTCATGGAGGCTGGGGAGACAATTAAATAACCCCCAAAATACAATGAAAACTGTAACAATGACAATGTTTCAAAGGAGGGACTTTCAGTGCTGGGAGATGGTTGAAAGACGGGTGTGATTGGGGGAGGGAGAGCTGGGAAGGCCTGTTTGGACTAAAAATCTAAATGTGAAGTGATACTCAGAGGGAACATCCCATTTCCTCCAGCCCGGGAAGCTCTCCTTTATCTGGGGGAGGCTGTTCAGCAAAGGAAAGAGTCAAACTTGTACCCTCACTCCCATACTCCCCTCCCCTTATTCCCACAGCCTACAAAAAGATTTCGTTTTGTTAAGAAGATGCAAGAAGAAAAGGGAAAAACTGTGTGTGAGAGAGTTCCCGGAAGTTGCCTGCTTGCCAGGCTCCAGCAAAGAGGCTGTTCTTTTTATTGGTTAGGAGGTCCACTAAAAACAGCAACAGCCTTTCTTTCCCAGGAATCCGCCAGCCCAGGGCTGGCAATGCCATTTCTTTTTCCCTTCCTATCATTATTACCTTGTGAGCTTGCCTTCACCCACAGCTGAGAAAGGTTGGAGGTGATTATTGCATGGGATTTGGCGTGAGGATCCCAAGTTTGATACCTGGCTCCACCACTTAGCAGCTGTGTGTGTGTGTGTGTGTGTGTGACCTTAGGTAACTTTCCCAGGGCTCAGTTTCTTTACCTATAAAATGGGGTTAATACCAGCTGGTGTTCGCCCGCCCCTGGTCCCCTGGAGTGATCAACATCCTGACTTCTAACACCACTGTCTAGTGCTGCCTGTTCTAGAACCTCATAAAAATGGACTCTGTGTCCGGCTTCTTTCATTCAACTTTATGGTACATGGAGCTGTGGTTTATTCATTCCTTTGTATGAATTCATCACAATTTCTTTCTTTATTCTTTTGTCAGTGGGCGTTTGGCTTGGTTCCAGTTACAAATAGTGCTTCCAACACACAGCTTTTGGCTTCTGGTGACCAAAAGTATGTATCCAGGAGTGCTGGGTCATAGGACCTACATAGGTTCCATTTTAGTAGATTCTTTGAATTGGTTTTCCAAAGCCGTTTTACCAATTTATGCTCATGAGCGCTCCACCTGCACTACATACTGACTTCGTATTGTCAGTACTTTTTATGTTAGCCATCCTAGTGATATTTATTGGGATATTTATTGCAGTTTTAATTGCATTTCTATGATGGCTGATGATGTTGAATATCTTTTCATGGGCTTATTAATCGTTTATCTGCTTTTTGTAGTTTAAATATCTTGCCTCATAAATAAAAAAATAAAATGGGGTAATAGTAGTAACTGCCCCATAGAGCTGTGGGGTGACAGAAGTAATGACAGTTCAGCTTTTAGTGTAGCGTCTGCCTCATTGTAAGTGATTAGGATGTGCTCCTATAACAAATTACCACAGACTGGGGGGATTAAGACACTCCATTATTATCCATGTTCTGGAGGCCAGAGTCTGAAATGGGTCAAGGTGTCAGCAGAGCTTCCTTCTGGAAGCTCTAGGGGAGATTCCATCTCCTTGCCTTTCCAGCTCCTAGAGGCTGCCTGGATTCTCTGGCCTGTGGGTCCCTTTCATCTTCAAAACCAGCAATTGCACCACTTCGACCTCTAACCTGGACAATGGGAGAAGCATTGGGAAAGTTGGGGAGCACTCCTGGAGGGAAGCAGTCCAGACCTACAGTGGGAATGTGAGGGGCCTCTGGCCCCTTTGGGGAGTGAATAGTAAGGGATACAATGGTGATTGGATTGACATTAGATTTTGGCAGATCTGAAGCATTTGGACATTCTCTCCAAGGTAAGAAAGAGCAAATACAGACTTGACACAGATGGATGGCGTGTTTCAAGAGACAGTGTTTTGTGAAGGTTAATTTGACTAAAAGGCTGGATAATAAAGGTGGACAAGACTGAGAACTGAGAGTTCAGTTGGAAGGCTGTTGCTCTAGTGCTGGCGTGAGGTCAACGGATCAGTAGCTGGGGTGAGGGAAGTGGACATAACAGGAAGGGGCTGATCCTTAAGAATTGACAGTCACTGGATGTGGGTGGTGGAGAGAGAGGGGAAAGATTAAGGAAGGCATTGTTTCAGATGGCAGGTGTTAATATGAGGGGCGGGATCCACCACTTGGTGCTTGGCAGTGATGGAGTGAGCGTTAGCTGTAAAGATTTCATGGCACTTTGCATTATGTCAGCAAACCTGTTTTGATAAAGTAATATTTGGTAACTTTGCAATAGAAACGAAACTTGGCGTGTAGACGGCATGAGTCGGTTCTTTCAAATGAGATAAAACTCTAATACTTTAATACTTATTGAACCCCTGTAAGATCTTTCCACTGCCATCTGTGGTGTAAGCATTCACTTAGGGCAGGAGAGGGCATTTTCTCCTCCCATGAAGTGCCTAGATGAAGTTCTATAATAATCAAAAGGGGGCTTCCCTGGTAGCACAGTGGTTAAGAATCCTCCCGCCAATGCAGGGGACACGGGTTCAAGCCCTGGTCTGGGAAGATCCCACATGCCGCAGAGCAACTAAGCCCGTGTGCCACAACTACTGAGCCTGTGTGCCACAACTACTGAAGCCCACACGCCTAGAGCCCGAGCTCCGCAATAAGAGAAGCCACGCAATGAGAAGCCTGCACACTGCAATGAAAGAGTAGCCCCTGCACGCCGCAACTAGAGAAAGCCCTCGCACAGCAATGAAGATCCAATGTAGCCATAAATAAATTTATTAAAAAAAATAAAAAATAAAAATAATCAAAAGGAAGACTAAAATTCGAATCCCTCTCTTGTCTTGAAAGGGAGAGAGGTGTAAAACCACAGTGCAGCCTTCTCTGTTGTCTGAACCCCTGAGGCCAATGCACAAGGGCTGAGGGTAGGCTATGGGGATAATTAACAGAGCTACTTCTGGGCCTGTGACGTCAAGAGCTGACCCCAGGAAGACACAGATGAATGTGGCCCGATCATTCCAAAGGTGCATGGAAGGAATCCCTGGTATGAACAGGGAGATAAAATACTGGAAAGACCCCCAGGTCTGACATGGGGAGGGTGGTCAGGATTCTTGAGAATTCCCAGAGGACATGTTAGTGTTTGAGCACTTTTGCGAAACCACCAGTTCGGCCCCACTGAGCATTTGTGTTAGACGTGAATACGGATCCTTCTTTCTCCCCTAGTGGCTGACCTTGTTAGTAGAGTAGAAGGACCACGGCTAGAAGAACCTCCCATATATTTTCCTGACTCTCCCCAAAGTCACAGGGATGGGCCCCGGGTGGCCCCGGGGGCTGCAGTCACCTACTTGAAGCCGAGTCTATATTTTGTGTGGCTTATGACAGTCCTGCTGGGATGCTGGGTGCTGAAAGAGGCCCTGTGACAGAGCTGCCTCCTGCTCTGCAATTGCTTGGTCCGATCAGCATGTCTCACAAGGCCAGAAAACAAATTCCCCCTAAGTCATCAGATAAATGATTGGCTCTCTCATACAGACATCGCTCAAACTGAGGACAGCTCTGGTTTATGCCTGTTTCCTGACATAATTAAACCTATCCTGGTTTGGGTGATAAATGATACAGTCACCCTCCAGTGCGGGCCGTCCTATCTCACTGTGCAGTTAATGTGTTTAGCTGAACCCAGAGTTCCCTTATGCCCAGAACTTCCCTTTTGCTCTGCCTGCAAAAGAGTCATCCTCACGGATTCCATATTTAGAGAGGATGACTCAAACCTCAGTCCTGCCTTGGAGAGGTGTGCCTCCAGAGGGGCCCAGAGAGAGCTGCGCCGTGACTGGCAGGAAACTGACCTGTTCTTCTGTTTATACACGCAGGAGCGTGAGACTTATTCCTTTGTTTCAGCTGTTGCCCTGAGTCCTGAGGGCCTGGTCGCGTTACTTAGAGGAAGTGTGTGAGTCTTGCTCAAGCTGATTGCGATTACTCTTATGTGTGCTGGGGACAGGACTGTCCCGAACATCCTAGTCCTCTCGGGGGCCTCCTAGAAGGCTGACTCTCAAGCCTTGATTCTTTCATCCTAATTATACACAGAGTCCAGCAAGATATCAGAAGTACGTAGTAGTTGAATAAAAAAATAAATGCAATTACAAGAGCCTAAGAATTATTTCAATCTCGCAGCTATGCCCCAAGCCTTTCTGGACTTTATTGAGCAGACCCAATTTTGTTCAGCAGCCAGAAATGCTGCTTGCAATTTACCGAATCCAAGACACTGTTTTCCTCTCTGAGGTTATTTATAATTTTTTTTCTTCCTTTATTAGGAAAGTTTTTTTTTTTTTTTTTTAAATAAAACAGAGTCTTATAAAGGAACGTTTATAAGGAACTTGATAAAGGTAATGATTACTGCAGTTAAGATGAGTAATTATGACCTATAATCAACTTATAAAAAAGGTTTGCTTTCATGAGGAAGCAGCAGTTATTGCTATCTTCCTTCTCTAGTCTTCAGGCTTGCAATTAATTGGTCTCTGGTGGAAGGAAGCGGCAGCTTAGCTTAAAATAGTGCCCTGGATTGATTATACTTACATTTCTAGACAGAATCTTGAAGAATGTGTTTGTGTGAATATCTGTGTTCAGGAATATAGGCATCCATCTCAGTGATCAGTATGACTACCACATGATAAAAAATGATGTTAACACAACCCCAACAACTGAGTACAACAAGTATATTTTTGGGTTTTTAAACCCTCTTCCTTATCTTCTTCCAACGAAACTTTCTAGCTTTGATCAAAGATAAAAGCTATACTTTTTGCCTCCTCAGGTTACTTAGTAAGTGAAACTTAGGGATTACCTTGTGTCCTGTGAGAGTCAGCCTGTCTTTCAATTAGCTAGCAAGCTACCCAGCCCAGGCAAATCCCGCCACTCACTTTGGTGGTCTGCAAACAACTTTTTAAAAAAACATCTTTATTGGAGTATAATTTCTTTACAAGGGTGTGTTAATTCCTGCTGTGTCACAAAGTGAATCAGCTATATGTATACGCATATCCCCATATCCCCGCCCTCTTGCTTCTCCCTCCCATCCTCCCTATGCCACCCCTCCAGGTGGTCACAAAGCACCGAGCTGACCTCTCTGTGCTATGCGGCTGCTTCCCACTAGCTATTTTACATTTGGTAGTGTATATATGTCAATGTTACTCTCTCACCTTGTCCCAGCTTACCCTTCCCCCTTCCCATGTCCTAAAGTCCATTCTCTACGTCTGCATCTTTATTCCTGTCCTGCCCCTAGGTTCTTCAGAACCTTTTCTTTTTTTTAAGATTGCATATATATGTGTTAGCATACGGTATATGTTTTTTCTCTTTCTGACTTACTTCACTCTGTATGACAGACTCTAGGTCCATCCACCTCACTACAAATAACTCAATTTTGCCTCTCTTTATGGCTGAGTAATATTCCATTGTATATATGTGCCACATCTTCTTTATCCATTCATGTGTCGATGGACACTTAGGTTGATTCCCCATTCTGGCTATTGTAAATAGAGCTGCAATGAACGTTGTGGTACATGACTCTTTTTGAATTATGGTTTTCGCAGGGTATATGCCCAGTAGTGGGATTGCTGGGTCGTATGGTAGTTCTATTTGTAGTTTTTTAAGGAACCTCCATACTGTTCTCCACAGTGGCTGTATCAATTTACATTCACACCAACAGTGCAAGAGGGTTCCCTTTTCTCCACACCCTCTCCAGCATTTATTGTTTGTAGACTTTTTCATGATGGCCATTCTGACTGGTGTGAGGTGATACCTCATTGTAGTTTTGATTTGCATTTCTCTAATGATTAGTGATGTGAAGCATCCTTTCATGTGTTTGTTGGCAATCTGTATATCTTCTTTAGAGAAATGTCTATTTAGGTCTTCTGCCCATTTTTGGATTGGGTTGTTTGTTTCCTTGATATTGAGCTGCGTGAGCTGCTTGTATACTTTGGAGATTAATCCTTTGTCCGTTGATTCGTTTGCAAATATTTTCTCCCATTCTGAGGGTTGTCTTTTGGTCTTGTTTATGGTTCTCTTTGCTGTGAAAAAGCTGTGAAGTTTCATTAGGTCCCATTTGTTTATTTTTGTTTTTATTTCCCTTTCTCTAGGAGGTGGGTCAAAAAGGGTCTTGCTGTGATTTACGTCATAGAGTGTTCTTCCTATGTTTTCCTCTAAGAGTTTTATAGTGTTTGGCCTTACATTTAGGCCTTTAATCCATTTTGAGTTTATTTTTATGTATGGTGTTAGGGGGTGTTCTAATTTCATTCTTTTACATGTTGCTGTCCAGTTTTCCCAGCACCACTTATTGAAGAGGCTATCTTTTCTCCATCCTATATTCTTGCCTCCCTAATCAAAGAAAAGGTGACCATAGGTGCTTGGTTTTATCTCTGGGCTTTCTAGCCTGTTCCATTGATCTCTATTTTTGTTTTTGTGCCAGTACTATACTGTCTTTATTACTGTAGCTTTGTAGTATAGTCTGAAGTCCGGGAGCCTGATTCCTCCAGCTCCATTTTTCTTTCTCCAGATTGCTTTGGCTATTTGGGGTCTTTTGTGTTTCCATACAAATTGTGAATTTTTTTGTTCTAGTTCTGTGAAAAATGCCACTGGTAGTTTGATAGGGATTGCATTGACTCTGTAGATTGCTTTAGGTAGTACAGTCATTTTCACAATGTTGGTTCTGCCAGTCCAGGAACATGGTATATCTCTCCATCTGTTGGTATCATCTTTAATTTCTTTCATCATGTCTTATAGTTTTTTGCATCTTTTGTCTCCTTAGGTAAGTTTATTCCTAGGTATTTTATTCTTTTTGTTGCAATGGTAAATGGGAGTGTTTCCTTAATTTCTCTTTCAGATTTTTCATCATTAGTATATAGGAATGCAAGAGATTTCTGTGCATTAACTTTGTATCCTGCTACTTTACCAACTTCATTGATTAGCTCCAGTAGTTTTCTGGTAGCATCTTTAGGATTCTCTGTGTATAGTATCATGTCATCTGCAAACAGTGACAGCTTTACTTCTTCTTTTCTGATTTGAATTCCTTTTATGTCTTTTTCTTCTCTGATGGCTGTGGCTATAACTTCCAAAACTATGTTGAATAATAGTGGTGAGAGTGAGCAACCTTGTCTTCTTCTTGGTCTTAGTGGAAATGGTTTCAGTTTTTCACCATTGAGAACGATGTTGGCTGTGGATTTGTCATATATAGCCTTTATTATGTTGAGGTAAGTTCCCTCTATGTCTACTTTCTGGAGGTTTTTTTTTTTTTTATCATAAATGAGTGTTGAATTTTGTCAAAAGCATTTTTCTGTATCTATTGAGATGATCGTAGAGTTTTTCCTCCTTCAATTTGTTAATATGTTGTATCACATTGATTGATTTGCATATATTGAAGAATCCTTGCATTCCTGGGATAAACCCCACTTGATCATGGTGTATGATCCTTTTAATGTGCTGCTGAATTCTGTTTGCTAGTATTTTTTTTTTTTTTTTTTTTTTTTTTTTTTTTGCGGTATGCGGGTCTCTCACTGTTGTGGCCTCTCCCGTTGCGGAGCACAGGCTCCGGACGCGCAGGCCTAGCGGCCATGGCTCACGGGCTTAGTTGCTCCGCGGCATGTGGGATCTTCCCGGACCAGGGCACGAACCCGTGTCTCCTGCATCAGCAGGCGGATTCTCAACCACTGCGCCACCAGGGAAGCCCTAGTATTTTGTTAAGGATTTTTGTTTCTATGTTCATCAGTGATATTGGCCTGTAGTTTTCTTTTTTTGTGACATCTTTGTCTGGTTTTGGTATCAGGGTGATGGTAGCCTCGTAGAATGAGTTTGGGAGTGTTCCTTCCCCTGCTATATTTTGAAAGAGTTTGAGAATGATAGGCTTTAGCTCTTCTCTAAATGTTTGATAGAATTCGCCTGTGAAGCCACCTGGTCCTGGACTTTTGTTTGTTGGAAGATTTTTAATCACAGTTTCAACTTCAGTGCTTGTGACTGGTCTGTTTTTATTTTCTATTTTTTCCTGGTTCAGTCTCAGAAGGTTGTGCTTTTCTAAGAATTTGTCCATTTCTTCCAGTTTGTCCATTTTATTGGCATATAGTTGCTTGTAGTAATCTCTCATGATCCTTTGTATTTCTGAAGTGTCAGCTGTTACTTCTCCTTTTTCATTTCTAATTCTATTGATTTGAGTCTTCTCCCTTTTTTCTTGATGAGTCGGGCTAATGGTTTATCAATTTTGTTTATCTTTTCAAAGAACCAGCTTTTAGTTTTATTGGTCTCTGCTAGATTTCCTTCATTTCTTTTTCATTTATTTCTGATCTGATCTTTATGATTTCTTTCCTTCTGCTAACTTTGGGGTTTCTCTTGTTCTTCTTTCTCTCATTGCTTTAGGTTGTTTGAGATTTTTCTTGTTTCTTGAGGTAGGATTTTATTGCTATAAACTTCCCTGTTAGAAATGCTTTTGCTGCATCCAATAGGTTTTGGGTTGTTGTGTTTTCGTTGTCATTTGTTTCTAGGTATTTTTTGATTTCCTCTTTGATTTCTTCAGTGATCTCTTGGTTATTTAGTAGTGTATTGCTTAACCTCCATGTGTTTGTATTTTTTTTACAGTTTTTTTCCTGTAATTGATATCTAGTCCCTTAGCGTTGTGGTTGGAAAAGATACTTGATATGATTTCAGTTTTCTTAAATTTGCCAAGGCTTGAGTTGTGACCCAAGATATGATCCATCCTGGAGAATGTTCCATGAGCACTTGAGAAGAAAGTGTATTCTGTTGTTTTTGGATGGAATGTCCTCTAAATATCAATTAAGTACACCTTGTTTAATGTGTTATTTAAAGCTTGTGTTTCATTATTTTCATTTTGGATGATCTGTCTATTGGTGAAAATGGGGTGTTAAAGTTCCCTACTATTACTGTGTTACTGTCGATTTCCCCTTTTATGGCTGTTAGCATTTGCCTTTTGTATTGAGGTGCTCCTATGTTGGGTGCATAAATATTTATAATTGTTATATCTTCTTCTTGGATTGATCTGTTGATCATTATGTAGTGTCCTTTGTCTCTTGTAACATTATTTTAAAGTTTATTCTGTCTGATATGAGAATTGCTGCTCCAGCTTTCTTTTGATTTCTGTTTGCATGGAATATCTTTTTCTATCCCCTCACTTTCAGTCTGTATGTGTCCCTAAGTCTGAATTGGGTCCCTTGTAGGCAGCATATATATGGGTCTTATTTTTGTATCCATTCAGCCAGTCTATATCTTGTGGTTGGAGCATTTAATCCATTTACATTTAAGGTAATTATCGATATGTATGTTCCTATTACCATTTTCTTAATTGCTTTGGGTTTGTTATTGTAGGTCTTTTCCTTCTCTTGTGTTTCCTGCCTAGAGAAGTTCCTTTAGCATTTGTTGTAAAGCTGGTTTTGTGGTGTTGAATTCTCTTAGCTTTTGCTTGTCTGTAAAGGTTTTAATTTCTCCATCAAATCTGAATGAGATCCTTGCTGGGTAGAGTAATCTTGGTTGTAAGTTTTTCCCTTTCATCACTTTAAATATGTCCTGCCACACCCTTCTGGCTTGCAGAGATTCTGCTGAAAGATTAACTGTTAACCTTATGGGGATTCCCTTTTATGTTATTTGTTGCTTTTCCCTTGCTGCTTTTAATATTTTTTCTTTATATTTAACTTTTGATAGTTTGATTAATAGGTTTCTTGGTGTGTTTCTCCTTGCATTTATCCTGTATGGGACTTTCTGTGCTTCCTGGACTTGATTGACTATTTCCTTTACCATATTAGGGAAATTTTCAACTATAATCTCTTCAAATATTTTCTCAGTCCCTCTCTTTTTCTTTTCTTCTTCTGGGACCCTTATAATTCGAGTGTTGGTGCATTTAGTGTTGTCCTAGAGGTCTCTGAGACTGTCCTCAATTCCTTCCATTCTTTTTTCTTTATTCTGCTCTGTGGTAGTTATTTCCACTGTTTTATCTTTCGGGTCACTTATCCTTTCTTCTGCCTCAGTTATTCTGCTATTGATTCCTTCTAGAGTATTTTGTGTGTGTGTGTGGTATGCGGGCCTCACTTTTGTGGCCTCTCCCATTGCGGAGCACAGGCTCCGGATGCGCAGGCTCAGTGGCCATGGCTCACAGGCCCAGCCACTCCGCGGCATGTGGGATCTTCCCAGACCGGGGCACGAACCCGTGTCCCCTGCATCGGCAGGCGGATTCTCAACCACTGCGCCACCAGGGAAGCCCCCTTCTAGAGTATTTTTAATTTTAGTTATTGCATTGTTCATCACTGTTTGTTTGCTCTTTAGTTCTTCTAGGTCCTTGTTAAACGTTTCTTGTATTTTCTCCATTCCATTTCCAAGATTTTAGATCATCTTTACTATCATTATTCTGAATTCTTTTTCAGGTAGACTGCCTACTTCCTCTTCATTTGTTTGGTCCGGTTGTTTTTTACCTTGCTCCTTCATCTGTTGTGTATTTCTCTGTCTTCTCATTTTGCTTAACTTACTGTGTTTCTGGTCTCATTTCATGCACTGCATGTTCATAGTTCCCATTGTTTTTGGTGTCTGCCCCCAGTGGGTAAGGTTGGTGCAGTGTTTGTGTAGGCCTCCTGGTGGAGGGGACTGGTGCCTGTGGTCTGATGGATGAGGCTGGATCTTGTCTTTCTGATGGGCAGGACTGCGTTTGGTGGTGTGTTTTGGGTTGTCTGTGAACTTAGTATGATTTTAGGCTGCTTCTCTGCTAATGGATGGGGTTGTGTTCCTGTCTTGCTAGTTGTTTGGCATGGGGTGTCCAGCACTGGAGCTTGCTGGTCATTGAGTGGAGCTCGGTCTTAGCGTTGAGATGGTGATCTCTGGGAGAGCTCTTGCTGATTGACATTATGAGGGACCGGGAGGTCTCTTGTGAACCAATGTCCTGAACTCAGCTCTCCCCCCTCAGAGGCTCAGGCCTGACACCTGGCCAGAGCACCAAGACTCTGTCAGCCACACAGCCAGGTATGTGGGGAGTTTCTTTCCTTTTGGGAAGTCTGAGGTCTTCTGCCAGTATTCAGTAGGTCTTCTGAGGGAGTTGTTCCACATGTAGATGTATTTTTGATGTATTTGTGGGGAGAAAGGTGATCTCCACGTCTTACTCTTCCTCCATTTTCAGATAGATGAATCTCATTCAAAGATTCAATGCTTACAACTTTACATCCTCCAAATCCAGCAAAAGTCACTTTCAATGGAAACCTACTGCACAGTTGCTTAGGACTATTTTCTGTTGTCTGAAACTCTTTTTGTGCAAGTCTTCTAGGACTGCTGCACAGACCCTACTTCCATCTCAGCAGAAAGCTCATTCTAGACTCTCTTTTGACTCACATCTCAGGCCTCTGACTTCTCAACAATCTCTGCCCTCCAAGTCCTTCTCTACAGACCTCATGTCAGCCAGGCACTCCCCAGAACTAAATAAGGGACAAGGCTCAGCTTGAGGGCCAACAGCCTAGTTGACCAGCTGCCTGGACCATGGGGAGGAGAGAAGAGGCAGTATTGACGGCAGCTCCACTCCACACCACTCCCCCAGACATCTTATGGAAGCCTCTCATTTATTTAAGGCAGAGTCTCTGGTAGATTGCAAAAATGGACACAAGTTCCTGCACTGCCTATATCCACAACTTTGCAATATCACTTCATAGCTCCTCCCATTAAGAACTAGAATTTTTCCTTACTCCTAGCATCTGGGCTAGACTATGGGACTTGCTTTGACCAAAGAGACAGTAGCATAGCAAAAACGACACAAGCAGAGACTTGCAAGACACCTGTGCATTAGGCTTTGCCATCTTGCTGCTCTTGGGGATTTGAGCTGCCATGTGAAGCCTGGGCTACCCTCCTAGGAGATAGGAGGCATATAGCTCAGTCAATCTGGTCACCCCAGCAGCTAGTTGACTCCCAGGAGCACAAGCACCCAGTTGACTGGCTGTTGCTCATGTTTGTGTGAGTGAACCCCACTCAGATCAGCAGGTTAACATCCACCTGAGCCCAACCCCCATTGCTGACCCTCAGGATTGTGAGCTAAATAACATTGGTGTTCTAGGCCACTCAGTTGTGGGTGGTTTGTTACACAGCAGATCCAAACGATACAGCTCTTAGCTGGTTTGAAATCTCTTGCAGGGAGAGCCAAACTAAAAAGGGAGAAGCTCACTTATTAGGCAAATGCTATGTGTCAGACTCAATGCTTCATACACAGTATTTCATTTAAACCTACAAAGTAGGTATTAACAATTTCCATTTAAAAATAGATAAACTGTGACTGAGGTAGATGATTAACTTGCCTAACCTTGTAAGTGGTAGAACAAGGATTCCAAACCAGGTCTGTTTGTCCTGTCTAATTTGGCTTTGCCTAGAAACAGACCTTGAATTAAGGATTCAAGTACAATTAGTTTATTTGGGATGTGAAGAACAAGTGAGAAAATGAGAGGAAGACAGACACACAGGGAACTTAATTAGTAAGTTACTAGTGTGGGCAACTGGCCTTTCTTCATTCTGTGTAGTACATGTCTCAGCTATTCCCACCGAAGGGGCAAAGGAGCTGGAGTATTTATGCACCAACTCCTGTAGTCATTGGTTGAAGGTAGCCAGGGGGTGGTGTGCCTGTGTGGGGCATTAATTATCCAGCACTGCATAGACATGGGGACCTGGTTGTGACAGTCATAAGAATCACCTGAGCAGTGAGTTACACATGCTGCTAGCTGGAATTCTTTTTGTGTGCTGGAGTGCTGGGCCCAAAGGTATATGGACTGGTCACTGAAGGGATCTGCTACAGCCTCCCAAGATTAGCCTCTTTTTGTTTCACTCGTTTCCATTTCTTCATCTGCCATAAAATTATTCTGCTACAAGAGTAGAGACAGATAAAGAAAAGGGGGACAGAGAGAGACACAGAGAAAGATAATTGCTACCTAAAAGATCTAGTGGTTTAAGGTCAGCAAATTGCTTTTTGGCAAAAGTTGGAATCTTTGTGCTCTGAGCAAGGTGGCTCAAAGCTAGTCAACCATGTGAAGGGGAGCAGAATATGAGCCCCCAAAATATACCCCCTTGGCATAAGGATTATCTTGAGCTGATTATTTCAAGAAACTTCAGACACAGGAGAAATTCTGAAAACCCGAGTAAAAGTTAGCCTTTTGTAAAAGACATTTATGTTATAAGGGAAACCTCCATTTGTAAGGGTGTCCTCTTTGTACAAAAAGAGAAGGATGACTAAAACAACATGAAACTTTTCAATGGAGAAGGTACCTACTGAAGACAAATCTGCATGACAACCTTACCCTTATTTCCTGTGCTTTTCCTGGTCACCTCCCATAACTGCGCCTCTCCCTGCAGCATCTTTGTCTTTAGCTGGACATGGTATTTAAGATGGTAGCTTGGGCCATTTCAGGGAGTTACTCAGTTTTGCTGGGTCTCTCCTATGTATACAGGAGGAATACATAGTAAACTTTTTCCTCCTGTTATTCTGTATTACGGGGGGGTCTCAGCCAAGAAACTAGAAGGCAGAGGGAAAATTATGTTTCCTCCCCTACATTTATAACATTGATAATGAGGAAAAGCAAACAACCAGCAAAAGAAAAACTTGTATTTCCTGCTCTCCTTCACTACTTAACTTTCAGGCAGGAAACACTTTAAATACGCTTGATACCACTAGCTTGTTTACTTATTTGTTCCTCTATCATATCATTTAGGCAACTAGATGTTCACCATGAGCTAGCACTACCGGGTATTGAGTTACTCCCCTGAACCCAACATGCATGGTTATCTGTAAGTTCGGAAGAAGGCAAACGCAGTATCATTTCACATATAAGTGGGATCCTTGTTGGATTAGTCTGCTAGGGCTGCCATAACAACATACCACACTGGGTAGCTTAAACGACAGAGATGTATTTTCTCACATTTCTGGAGGCTGGCAGTCCATTATCAATGTGTTGGCAGGTTCAGTTTCTCCGGAGGCCTCTCTCCCTGCCTTGCTGACAGCAGCCTTCTCGCTGTGTTCTTACAAGGCCTTTTCTCTTATTTGCATGCATTCCTGGTGTTTCTTCCTCTCCTTGAAAGGGCCCAACTCGATTGGCCTCACTGTACCTTTATCACTTCTTTGAAAGGCCCTCTCTCCAAATACAGTCACATGGAGTAGAAGCCACCCATATGACCTCACTTAATGACCTGTTTAAAGATCCTACTTCCAAATACAGTTACATTCTAAGTTAATAGGGGCTGGGACTCCAATATATGCATATTGTAGGGGACACAATTCAGCCCATCCTACTTGTACATAAATCTACTTTTAATGGGAAGTCTCCAATACATCAGTTTAAGTACTTAGCTCATTTATGCATTTATTCAATAGATCTTCCATATCAGAATATTATGCTCCTCTTTTCATTCCATCCTCCATAGCAATAAAAAAGTGCTAATGATAGATATTGTGTTAATGTGTTACCACTTCTGTGGTACTCAGAGAATTTTAGAGAGATTCAGCCTTGGGGGGGAAAAATGAATAAAAATTTCAGCTTCTGTGACGGTTGGGAAAAGAAAATATTTTGTCGGGAGAATAAGTCAAAGCCCCCCAGATGACATCATATATGAGAGAATTCACTCCACTCGTCTGGACCAGACAACACACCTTGGTTTTCCATACTCTGGAAAACTGAATAAAGGAAAAGGAGCTTATATTACAACCCGAGTAACCAGCTGTATTCCAGAGGCATTTTCTGATTAAAGTTTGTTGATTACTGAGTGCTGTGTGTTAACCAACGATGTTATTGTTGAAGTTCCCGCGGTTAACCTTGAACTTCAGAGCTTCTAGACAATTCCTTATTCATTAACCTTTGGTTTTCGTAGTCTTGGTCAGGGCCTGTACAGGCTTATTGAGGAAGGAGGTAGGAGTCTTGTCCCTGGAGTACTCAGGGCTGTTAAGGTTTGCATTGATTTTCTTAAACAAGGAGCATTAGAAGGGCAGTAGGCAGCCACCAAGTGTCAACTTGAGCTGTTAAACATGTTTCTTTTTTGTAAAATTAAAATTCCAAGCTAAAGATGCCTTATCTTTAAGCAGTCATTAAATGCAAAATAAGATCAGAATTTTGTGAAAATCTTGCCATAGAAAGAGACTATTGCCCTCAATTCTACCTTAACTAATTATCAATGGAAAACTTTAGGGTGTGTTTTGGGGTACAACATGCACACTCTTAATTAAGGATTTCCTCTATGTGCCTGTTATTCTACCTGAAATCTGTTATGCTTGATATACGCCTTCAGGTTAAGGCATTACAGGGATACGAATGGAAGGGGTCACACGGTGACCAAAATCCATCAGCTCTTGGTGCAACTTACTCTATTAGATTTGCTTTGGAATGAAGTTCTGAGGAAATGAGACATGGAACAGGTAAGTTTTGATGAGAGGGGAGTCAGAAGAATGGGATACTATATAGGAAGACAGACTTACAAGGATCATCAGGGTGGGTTTAGCTGGCATCTAATGTCTGAGACCAGGTTATAACAGGAGAGGGAGTTAACAATGGAAGGAAATTATAAATTAATCTCTGGTCACTTCACAATTGTGTTTGGCTGGGCATGTCTAAGACTCCTTTCCCAGATAAAGATGAAGGTCAAAGTGGAGGTGTTCTTCACTCATCCTGAGTTTCATCCTCAATCATCTCAAGGCATTGCCTGCCTCCAGAAATTCACCCTAATAAATGGGTGGTTGGTGACAACTTCTATTCTGTCCAAATTATCTCTTCAGACTTTTCCTTGCATCTCTACTCAAGTGTGAGATATAAGTCTTCATCTGTTTGCAACTTTCCAACATAATCAGCATCAGGACATATTAGATAGCCAGTGATCAATATGTGTCTCAAAGTAAGAATTTTCAGAGAGAGCATCCAGCCAAATTAGTTCTCCATGGAGCAGGCAGTTGTCCTCACAGTGATTTGCAAGATGCCATTGAAACGACCCTGTACCCAAACTCTCCCTTCCCCTCCCGCAGAGCCTCAAATCCCAGTCATTAGAGATTAGTTCCCCTAGATTAAAGATGAGGTTTCTAGGAGTTCTTTTTGAACATTAAATCCCTGTGGGTAGGACGTGAGGTAAGATGGGGAGGTGGCATTTCAGCACAAATCAATTCATCAGCCACCAACAACTCAGTTCCATAAAAGGACAAAGGCAGCGATAGATACAGAGTGCAGGTTGATGGGCTAAGAAATGGATGAGTCCAGAGCATGTGGTAACGCTGTTAGAGAGGAAAGGGAGAGTGCATCACAGTGGGGGCCCAGTTAGCTAGGGCTTATATGGAATACTCAGGAGGGAGGCCTCTGTGTTCTGACAAGCCTAGAAAAAAGTCAAAGAAATTGAAGCACAATCTCACTTAGTTCAGTTTGGCTTAGGGTTTTTCCTGCCCATACTAATGTGAGTAAGCTCTGACGTCTACTGGACCAAGTACTATGTTAGACGTTTTCATGATTTTTAATAACACGCAGTGGGCGCCATTCTAAATGCTTTGCATGTATTAACAAACTTGATTTTCAAACAGCCTTTGTGGCTGGTACTATTAGTTTCCCATTTTACAGATGAGGAGACTGCAGCACAGAGAAGTAACCCAAGGTCAAGTTCACATAGATGCTGAGTGGCAGAGCTTGGAGCTGAACCCAGGCTATCTAGCTCCACAGTCATGCTCTCAACAGCAACCACATCCAATCTTTCATACCTGTTATTTCTTTTAGGCATGACATTTGCTACTCCTATGGCTGTTCCTTCATTCAAAAACTGTTTACTGAAGTGGGTGCTAGAGGGTGGGGATTAACTCTCCCGGTTTGCCTGCCCCCTAGGCATTTCCTGGGATGCAGGACCTTTAGTGCTAAATCTGGGACAGTCCCAAGCAACCTGGAATTATACATCACCCTAAGCTAGGAGTATGATGTGATAAAAACAAACATAGGACCTGCTCTCATAAAGCTTACAGTCTAGTGGCAAATAATTACACGTGTAGTTATAAATTTAGATGTGTCTGAAAGAAAAGACAATGCTCTCTGAGTGCAGGTAATGGGAAGACTCATGGGGATAATGAAGATGGTGACTATTGTAACAGAAGCAGAAGGGTTCCTCATGTCTGTTATCTGTCTCTGTCTCTGGGCCCAAGAAGAGAAAGACATGGGTTAATTTTTCCCATTGGAGTGATTTTTATTACTACATTATAAAACCAGAGAAGAGCAACCAATAATCAAGAGTTATACTTCTAATGCCTCATTTATCCCAAGGATACATTCTTATTACATACTTTTTAAACCTGATGTGTTGCATTTTAAATAATTATTCACCACACATGTATATTTTGTAATCTTGCTTTTGTTTTTATAATTTACAGCTGCGGAGAGCCCCAGGCACTTTTTTTTTTTTTTTTTTGCAGTACGCGGGCCTCTCACTGCTGTGGCCCCTCCCATTGCGGAGCACAGGCTCCGGATGCGCAGGCCCAGCGGCCATGGCTCACGGGCCCAGCCGCTCCGCGGCATGTGGGATCTTCCCGGACCGGGGCACGAACCCGTGTCCCCTGCATCGGCAGGCGGACTCCCAACCACTGCACCACCAGGGAAGCCCGAAGCCTCTATTTCTAATCAGCAAAATCTATTGTAGCGTGGAATTAAAATTAAATATCATTACGTGTTTCACAAGAAGTTTAGGAGAATGTGAAGTTTAAAAAAACAGAAGGTTAAAGGTAGCAGGAATGTCATATGTGGGTAAGAACTCCAAGGGCAAATCTCTTCTGGCTTTCTGTGATTGGAAACAAGGATGTGGAGCTTCCAGAGCCTGGAGACCTACTGGGGAAGGATGGCCACTCTACCACGACATAGTCTTCTATCACCTTATTCATTTTCAGGACAGCAGTGGTTAGTCATGTGTTACTGAGAAAAACTGAACCAGGAGGCACCTTAATTGCAGGTCAAGTGAAATGGAGAATTAATTTTAAAAACAGTTATGTGCTCATGTGTTAGGCTGCTCAGGCTGCCATAACAAAATGTCACAGACTAGGTAGCTTAAACAACAAGAAATTATATCTTACTGTTTTGGAGACTAGAAGTCCAAGGTCAGGGCGCCAGCAGTATCCGTGTCTGGTGAGGCTTCCCCTTTGGGTTGCAGATGGTCTTTCTTCACCGCACGCGAGTGAGGAATGAGGGGAGAGAGAGGAAGCACACTCTGCTGTCTTTTATAGACGCACTCATCCTACCGTGAAGTCCCCACCCTCACGCCCTCATCTGAACCTAATTATCTCCCAAAAACCCAGCCTCCAAATTGGGGGTTTGGGCTTCAACATATGAATTTGGGGGTACACAATTCAGCCCATAGCAGCTCGTATTTTCATTTAGAGGCAAAATTAGAAGGAAAAGTCTTAGTTTCAAGAAATCAATAAAGAGGCAAGAGGTCTTTTCAGCTGGTTTGGAGAAGATGGTTTAAGCTCTGAATTGAAGATACAGCATATCCCTCACCTGGAGAGGGTTCTGTCACAGAAACAGTGAAGTGTGGTGGGTGGGAGGCTGGATTCTGGAGCCGGCCCACCTTGGTTTCAGCCTCTGTGCTGCCACTTAGCGGCCAGATGAATGGGAATCACCTTGTTTCAGGTTAATGGCAAGAGTGATAGTATTTAACACCCAGCGTTGCTGGATGATTAAACGGTCAATGGAAAGTAAGGGGTACGGAGAGCCTTTACAGCAAACACGAGTGAAGGGGTCCCTAGGGGGAGACTGGGAGCTCCACAAGCTAGGGATCTAACCAGCTGTTGAGGCTGCACTGGACAGGGCACAGGCTCTACATTCAATCTGCTGAGATTGTGTTCTAATCAATATACAGGAAGAAAATCTGGCCTCACTGATATGTTGTTGAAAACGAGAGAAGTATGTTCAGAGTTTTTTCAGATGATTGTGGATATTTTTCTCTGATACGATGCCAAAACTTGACAAGTTGTACTTCCTTAAAGGTTATTTGCTATGTGGAATCTGAAACCACATTAATCAACGTTCCTACTCTATTACATTAAAATCTATTGGTCTGTCTTGCACTTTGAATGGATCTTTTACACATGCATGATTTTATAACACTGCATTTGTGATTTGGAAAAAAATTGATTCACAGAATTATATTGATCTTCCAAATATCTGGACATTTAATTATATAATATAAAAAAATCATATTCATTAATATCACCCCTGATCTTACCAAAATAATCTTTAAGAATTGGGACATGTCCAGCTCAGGTAGTGGATTCAAGTCTTCTGAAATTCTAATTTTGCCTGAGAGCTCAAATGTTATTATTGGCAACAAACACTGTCAACCGTTTTTCTTGAAGTGATAGATTCCCCTTGTTCTTTTTTTTTTTTTTTTTTTTTTTTTTTTTTCGGTACGCGGGCCTCTCACTGCTGTGGCCTCTCCCGTTGCAGAGCACAGGCTCTGTACGCGCAGGCTCAGCGGCCATGGCTCACGGGCCCAGCCGCTCCGCGGCATGTGGGATCTTCCCGGACCGGGGCACGAACCCGCGTCCCCTGCATCGGCAGGCGGACTCTCAACCACTGCACCACCAGGGAAGCCCCCGATTTGTTCATTTTTAAGAAAATATCTGCCATATCTGAGTAACTATACTTTATCTCTCAGTTGTTCCAAGTCAAAATGAAGTTCCATGGAAAAAGCAGCTATTTCAGCTCACAACTTGTATAAAGTTATTTCAGCTTTACACAAGTGCTTTTCCTTGAGACAACATGGCACTCTTGGATGTAACAGAAGGGCTTTGTGTGTACTTGGCGCCATGGCCTGGGTTTGTATTATACTAAGCAGCAGTTTCATCCACTATTGCTTTTGCAAATATCAACAGTGAAAAAGTCCTTAATATTATTAAGAATCTAGCTTTGACCTTGCCACTCTCTAAAACAGTGCCCTAATGTGTTAATGCCAAGCCTCTCCATGTGGTGAAGTGCAGTCCGCTGAAAATCCTTCGGCTCCAGTCCCACCAGAGGGAGAACTGTGGAAAGCCTGGCTCTGCAGGGGGAGGACCATAGCAGGATCAGCTTGAGGTCAGAGGCGGGATTGCAGACGCGAGTTGGCACTGCAAAGAATTCAAGCTCACAAATGGCAAAAGGCAAAACCAGAAGCAGCAGGCGTCATGCGAATCATACCTAAAACTAAAACAAAACAAAGCACTGTTGACAAATCCACTTAGTAAAGAGAGGTATGAAAATGCCGGCAGGAGGCAGAGAAAGATTACTATAAAGTGTCTAGCAAGTAGTATTGCCAGAAATGTAACTTTTAGGGATTTTTTTCAAGCAACCAAGCTCATATCATTTTTTGGCTTAAGATCTCAAAGCCCATTATCAACATGGTTTTTCCTAGTGGGGTTAAAGGTAAGAGTACCTCTGGTTAATTGGCATTAATATGATTGTCATACTTGAGTTCAGTAAAACCAACATGTTTCTTTATTAATTGTCTGTAACAGAGTGATGAAATGCCAGGAATGTCTGGTGAACTTTCTTGAGGAATAACCCCATGTCTTGCTGCCAGTGGTTGAAGCTTGACTCTTGCTGAATTCCTAAGAACATTGCTGTGCATAGTGAAGTAAGACCTACCGCTTCCTAAGGAGTGGGGATGGATGGTCCTTGTGATTTAAAACAGTTTTCACTGGGGTTTCCCTGGTGGCGCAGTGGTTGAGAGTCCGCTTGTCGATGCAGGGGACGTGGGTTCGTGCCCCGGTCCGGGAGGATCCCACATGCCGCGGAGCGCCTGGGCCCGTGAGCCGTGGCCACTGAGCCTGCGCGTCTGGAGCCTGTGCTCCGCAAAGGGAGAGGCCGCAACAGTGAGAGGCCCGCGTACCGCAAAAACAAACAAACAAAAACCATTTTTCACTAACAGTCTCCTTTTGGCAGCTGGGGAACACAACTGACATTCATTCTCTTTGTCTACTAGATTGCCTAGTCATCGTCAACAGGATCTAAGAGAATTAGAACTGCATTTGAGACTTGTTTGTACTCAAATCCCGAGGTGGTCTTCCTGACTATAAGAGCTTTAAGTGTGAAAGAGAAGGAAAGATGTTCACCTTTTGGGATGGCAATTAAGAGGGTCTGCTGTCTCTAATATAGAATTTTTGTATACCTCCTGCTTTATATGGTATTTAAGTTATATGTTGTATATCTTCTGTTTTAATTTTTTCTTGACTTTTTCTGTTTATCACCATCTCCCCCATGACATCCTCCTTTCTCTTCCTTGAAGTGATGGCCTATGTGCAGCTAGGAGAAGAAAATAAGGAATAGATAATTTCTGCTTTCTTTCCTCCCTTCTTTCACACTTCTCATACTATTTGTTATTTACGTATGTTCTCGTATACTGAACCACTTATCACTGCTTGACCACCACTTAGAGCGTTTGTATCCTTATTGGTTAGTTGTTGTGATGCTTAGAGTAGAGTCAAAGTCATTCTTTTTAGAACTAGAAGCGGCCTAGGAGATCACCTCATCTAAACTTTCTTATTTTTATAAGAGAGGAAATTGAGGACCAGAGTGATGAAGTGATTTATACAAGTTCATAAAGTAAATGGCAAACCAGATGCCCTCGGTGCAGGAAGGAGTGAGGCACTAATGTCTACTGTGTGACGTCTGCGTTTCAGGTGCTGTCCGATTGCTATCTCATTTCATCACGGTAACCACTCCCACCTTTATAAATGATGAAATTGCGGCTCAAAATACTTAAGACCTCTTCCCACCCCAAACTGTAGAATGCCAGTCAGCCTGACTGCTCATTCCACACTTCATCTCCCGTCTCTTAGCTTTCTCCCTTGTCCCCGCAACTAGACCGAGTAGTAATATGTCCCATCAGTTTACGGGCTTACACTGGTAAGAGATGTGGTTAAAAACAGTGTTGAAAAAGTAGCAGGCCTCTGTTCCTTTAAGACTTAGAAAACTGATCTATGAAAAGAAACTTTCTTGGAGACCTCAATCATGTCCCACAAGTTCATTAAAAACATCTCTTCAATACCACCCCACTGTAGAAAGAAACCATTAAGTATAAAATTTATGCATTGGTATTTTAATCAAGTCAGAAACCTTCTTGGCTGCCCAAGATGGGAGTTAAAAATCTGCATTTAAATGATGGTCCTAAAATATAAATCCCAAGGACCCAAGAGGCTCTTCCCCAGAGGAACGGTATACAGAGAGTATGGACTTTTTGCTTATCTTTCATTCTGCCGGCTCTCAGAAAGTTCAGGGATGAGCTGGAAGGAGGAACGGCTTTAGGAAATAACAAGAAAATGCTTAGGGATTTGGTATAGAACTTCATTTAATGATAAGATTTTCCCACTCATTCATAAGGGCTGAATCTGCATAATCTGACATGAATTATGGTGTGGGACTGCTAATAGGCGATGTATTCAACAGCTGAGGAAGGGTTATTGCTTTCTGTCAACAGTCACACTTATTTGTTTTGTGGAGACGCCAGGCAGCTGCTGGAGAAAGAGTAGGGTCCCTTAAGAGATGTACGCATGGGCTTCTCAAACGCTCAGGCTTTGCTTAGCCTCTGCATGTAGGAGACTCCAAAAGTAAAGGAAATCTCAGTTTAGGAATTGCTTTGGTCATAAAGGAACTCATGGGTCTATAGTGTGTAACAGAGAAACGTTTATTCGTTACCCCATAAACTTTTCCCCAAAGTGTCTTCCTGGTCTCAGGCTTCTCCACTTGTGTACAACTCACACATCATGCTCCGATTAGTTTCCCTAAAGCCAGTTGTGAAGGCATGCGATTAGCCTGCACATATATACTCATCACTGACTTCACATTGACCATGGAATCAAACCACAGGTCTCTGCCTGGCCTTTGAGTCAGTCCTCCACGATCTGGACGGCAATACCTTTCCATCCTGACCTCCTCCTTGTCTAGGCAGTGGATCCACAGCCAAACCAAACACCTCTTCTCAAGCGCACCTTGTACTCTTTGGCTTCTGCCACTGCTCACGCAGGCTCCTCTCTCCCTCTCTTCCTCCCTTCCTTCCCTCTTCCTTTCCATCGGCACCTCCAGCACTACCTGGAGCGGACCTGCAAAAAGTGAATCACTCCATAGTGGTTGTGAATGAAGTGAAACTCTTTGGGACTCAGTTCCTCGCTGGAATTGTTATTAGCATCAAAAGTTATATGTGGAAATGCTTTTAAACTGTAGGGACTTCCCTGGTGGTGCAGGGGTTAATCCACCTGCCAATACAGGGGACACGAGTTCGAGCCCTGGTCCGGGAAGATCCCACATGCCGTGGATCCGCTAGGCCTGAGCGCCACGACTGCTGAACCTGCACTCCAGAGCCCGTGAACCACAACTACTGAGCCTGTGTGCCACAACTACTGAAGCCTAGAGCCCATGCTCCGCAGCAAAAGAAGCCTGTGCACCTCAAGGGAGAGTAGCCCCTGCTCGCCACAACTAGAGAAAGCCCGCACGCAGCAACGAAGACCCAATGCAGCCAAATAAATAAATAAATAAACTGTAATAAAAGTGTGGGTTTTGTCTTGAGCTTTCTGATGATGGACGTAGTGGATAAGAAACCTCCACATTCCGCATGGACTGAGTTGGCAATGTGCTCAGTCAGTATGAGGGGGACTTTCCAAGTCACTGGCAAATGTTGACATAACTTCTGGGGCCACTCAGGTCTCTGGGGAAGGGGGCAGCTGGATGATTAATCGGACAGGATCAGCCAATCTCCTCTCTTTCCGGTTAATTACTGTCATCATGTGGCTCCTGTTCCTCATCAGCACCACCTTTTCCCAAACTCCATTCTGTCTACTCCTGCGCACCCTGTGTTCCTTTTTAATACTCCATGGAGCTCCTACCACAGAACCTTCCTTCCTGTACTTATTCAGAAGACTCCAGATTTTGCTTTGCAAATAAATATATGAATTTCATCTTGCTGCACAACTGTCCCCTGTAATCCAGGAGTCACATGATTTTGGTATTTATTATACCTGCTTAGGGATAGCAAGCAGCTCTTTGCCTTGTCAGTTAAGTTTCAGTGACACTCCTTCCCCTGTCCTTGCCATCATCTCCTGCGGAAACTAAGAAGTCCTTTGAAGCTGACCTGGTTACAATGCCTTGATTAATTCCATGCTGCAGCCCTGCCTAGTTGTAACTATGCATGCCAAAGCAAAAATCTTAATGATTTACACCAAAATCAGATGCTGGAAAATTGCTTTCGAGGTTGCTATTGAAGATGATTTCTCAGGGGCTATGTTGGTGGCAAACATTACTTAAAGGTAGCAGAGCTGTGTCATCTGGGTTTAGGAAAGTCAGAAAGTTACAAGTGGAAAAATTGGCTGAACAATTCAAGGGAGTAGGGTTATATTTTTTGTTTTGTGTGGTTGTGTGTGTGTATGTTGTGCTTACATATATTTCTTTTAATGTATCCATTTGGATTAGGTTTTGCTTCACATAACATTAAAATCTGATATGAAAGTCTTGAACATTATAGAAATTATTTCTTTTGTAAAACGAAACAAGTAGTAGGTAGTGCAGGCCTGGTATGTGGCCCTATGAAATCCTCAGGGACCAAGGCTTCTTCAAGGACTCACCAAACTTAGGTTATGTATTTCATCCTCATGGTCCAAGATGACTGCTAAGGCTTCAGTCTACACAAATGAGTGTTCGGTACATAATGAAGAAGAGAAGGGTGTGCCCCTGTAGGTTTTATAGAGCCATGTTGGAAGTCCCACACGACATTTCAGGTAACACTCCATAGGTCAAAACTTAGTTGTATGGAGACACCTAACTTCTAGAAAGGATGGGAATGGAATCTCTTAGTGAGACAGCAAGAGGGGACCAGCTAAAATCAGAGTTCTGTTGTTAAGGTAGAAGGGGTTGATAGATATTGGGAAATATTGAACTATTTCTTTCACACCAATCACTATTTCCCATAATCCTTCAGTTTCAACTCACTTTTTTAGTCAACTTGTCTCCTGAACACATTTGCTTTTTCCCACTTTTCCTTTGTTCCTGTGGGGTTTTCTCTGCTTGAAATGCATGTCCTCTGCTCCCTCCAGCTAGTGACAATCACCTTTTCCATCAGTCTTTCCCTGAGTGCTCCCCTAAAAGGAAGCTCTCCCCTCTTGGAATTCCTATAACACTTATTTTCTCTGCCACTTAAATAATACTTATCACACCTTACCTTATAGGACAATCATTTGCATACATGTGTTTATATGTTTTATTAATATATGTTTATCACAGTCTAGAGACTAGACTCCAGAGAGCTGAGGGCCAGTTTTAGGCATGATTGTACCCTCAAACATAGAACACTTTGTTTTGATCATATTCACTCACTCAACAAAAATTTATTGTACAACTATCATGTGCCAGGATACTGTGGCAGGTGTGACGTGTCTTTTAGGGGAGATAGACTAATATGTAATTACAATGTAGTGTGGTAAGTGCTTAGTAGGGAACTTGCTACAGAAATAAATGAATTTTATCCCTTGCTTCATTTATTTTACAGTTCTAAATTGAGAAATGTAAGAATAGTCTTATTTGTCTTATTTACTAGAACAGATAAACACATTTTTAGAAGACCACAGCAATGAGCTATGAATATCTTGAAGTAATATTATATCCATATTCTTAAGAATATCATCTGTAACATGTAAATAATACAAAACGCTTAGTGAAGAGGGAGAATTTGGGCTTCAGCTGCTCTAGAGTACTCCCATTTTCTCCCCTTCCCTTCTAATTTTTTTCTTTCTCTTTCCTTTTCCCCCAAAGGATGTGGGGCAACTTATAAAAATGTATAGCATGTAACAAAATAAAATACAATTAAATATAAGAGAATCAAGCAAGTGGATTAAAAGAAAAGTTGGGGGACTTCCCTGGTGGTACAGTGGTTAAGAATCTGGCTGCCAATTCAGGGGTAATGGGTTTGAGCCCTGGTCCAGGAAGATCCCACATGCTGTAGAGCAACTAAGCCCGCGCACCACAACTCCTGAACCTGCGTGCCGCAACTACTGAGCCTGCGCGCCTAGAGCCCACACTCTGCAACAAGAGAAACCACCGCAATGAGAAGCCCCCGCACTGCAACGAAGAGTAGCCCCTGCTCGCCGCAACTAGAGAAAACCTGTGTGTGGCAATGAAGACCCAACGCAGCCAAAAATAAATAAATAAATATTTTTTTTAAAGGTGGAACGGGAGCTTCCCTGGTGGCGCAGTGGTTGAGAGTCCGCCTGCCCATGCAGTGGACACGGGTTCGTGCCCCGGTCCGGGAAGATCCCACGTGCAGCGGAGCGGCTGGGCCCGTGAGCCATGGCCGCTGAGCCTGCGCGTCTGGAGCCTGTGCTCTGCAACGGGAGAGGCCCGCTTACAGCAAAAAAAAAAAAAAAAGAAAAAAGTGGAATGATAAGATGATGCTAGAAGTGAGGTTAGTAAACAGAACCAACTGATGAATGTTCTAAGGACTTTTAAAATTTCGCTAGGTGTACACTCAATTTAGATTTACAATTTTTAGCAGCCAACTCAGAGAGGGTGGCATGATCGGTTACTTGACGCAGTGTCCATTCTTAGGTGATAAGTAGGAGTAGATGAAAAGTCTGATGGAGGAACGTCTAAAAATCATTTCATAAGTAATTATCTGTAGGGGTTGCGTGAGGGTCAGTGTTAGTTACATGGGTTCTTCTGTCACTCTGGCTTTGGTGTGTTAGATATGCAGATTGGCTACGAGCATCTGCTGGCAGAGGCATATTCTCCCGAGCTGCCTCTGGACCCAGACTCCTGTTCACTGTCCCCCAACACAAGCTGCCTACACCAAGTTGCAGGGCTTCAGGCTGGCATTCAGGGCAACTCTGCCTCCTTGCAATTGCAGAAATTCCTATTATCATTATTTCTAAGCCAGGGAATTTTTGTTTTTTAATGAGCCTTGCCTCGACAATAAGCATGAGAGAAGGTGGAAGAGGATGGTCCTCTCTCCCAACCTGGCTTTTCAGAGAGAGGAAAGATCATAGTTCTTAAAACTGTGAAGAATTACGGCTATGAAAACTGAAAAACATTTATTAAAACGTATAACTAAGCCCATTACTACCGTATCCAGTAAATCTTGAGCCCCCTTCACTTGATGGTTGCTTTGTGAGAGTAATTGATATGTTGAGTTCACTGTTGCTCAAGAAAAGGGGTTTGCAGCCTTAAGTTTGCATCAGCAGTCCCTTTAGAGCTTTATAAATAGTACCTTTACCCAGGCTGCATACCTAGAGGTTCTAATTTAGTAGGTCTGGGACCAGGTCTGGGAATCTGAGTTTTAATAGGTCCGTGAATCTGAATTTTAATAACACTCAACAAAAGATTCTATAAACTTCCAGGGCAGAGATTTGCTGTTTTAGACCTCATTGGATAACCCCGACATACCACTTAGGATGCCAAGGAGACTGATAAACCAAAGGTGATCCTTCAGTAGCCACACCTAGACAATGGGCTAACAGGGGTATTTTGGCCTCATTGAGTTCTTCCTGGTCTGTAGTGCTGTGTCATATCTGGTCTGCAAGCATCCCTGGTGGTATGTGCTGGGCTTCCAGATTTGGTTTTTTTTCTTTTCTGATGTGACAGGCACTGTGGCACCTTGAAAAGCACACTCAACCTTGGAATCTGGAGTCTTGGGTTCAAGTTCTGGCTCTGTTACATTTTAATCCTACAATTGTAAAAAGGCCATTTAGCTTTTCTGAGTCTCTGTCTCCTTTTAAAATGGAGATAAAATTATCTTCCCATCTCATAAGATTATTGGGAGGATTCTGTCATATAACCTATGAAAATAATTTGTGGGCTGTCAAGTGCCCATATATGTAAAGAATTATTTTTAAGGAGATCCCTTTCCATCAACCCATTGACAACCTCTTGTTGATAAAACAGCTGTAGCCATTTTTGAGTTTTCTGGCTTGTCACTTCACAACACTGTAGTGTTTGGGGTACCAGGACTGCACTAGGCATACCTAAGAGGCCATCAGGTGAGTGTCAGTGCCAGAACAGCTAGATACACTGAGAAATCTCAAAGACTGAGGCAGACACTTACTGACTACTCCCAACTTATAACTCCTCCTTCTCTAAGCAAAGCAAGAGGGCACCTGTATACATACCCCTGTGGTCTATCTAGGGATAGACCATGACTCAACAGGACCAAGCAGATTCTTAGAGCAGAAACTAGTCCCAGGCCATTAAGAGCATTGAGCTGAGAATCTACATGGGATTCTCTGGGTTTGGAAGAAAAAGTTAGGGGTTCAATGTTGAGAATAATTCCTTGACCAGGGCTGCTCAAAGGACATATCTATTCAGAATCTTTTTTGGTGTAAACTGTGGGTAGGCACACCTATTTGCAGTGGTTGGGAAACCTAAAAGCTATTAGTATGTTTTCCAGCTGAGAGAAAAAAAATCTGTACTTGTGTTCGCCATTTCCAGTAGTTTCTAGAAATGATGGTACTGAAAGAAAGGGATCGCTGATTTTTGTGGCTAGTTTTACTAAGTTCCAGGCCTTGTCACCTTAGGAAGGTATAGGTTGAACAAGTGCCAGGGTTGAAAAGGGGCTAGAAGTAGATATTTGATAGCTGTTTCTTTCATTCTCTGCTACATGGAGGAGAGTTTGCATCAATTATAATTCAGTTTGAAAAACGGAAAGAAAACCAAGTACAACTAACTGTTTAACCTTGAGGATGAAGTTTGGTAAGTGGTGGTGGGGCTCTTCTCTTATTCTTCATATAAGCACTGCTAGGAAGTAACTCTCAAATTAAACTTCAGGAAAGGGAGGCAGGTGGGTACGGAGCGGAAGGAAGATCAGGGAACCTTCCATGTGGAACCAGCCCCAGGAAGGGTTTTGGGAAAGCTAATCATTACTACCCACCTTCTTCCTGACCCTCTGCACCCACTGTTCCCATGAGGCCATCTGGCTGCCAAGTCCTTCCTTTCCTGCCCCTTCCCCATTTTGACTGACCTCCCTTTCAACACTTAGAATCACCCCTGTCAAATCCCATTTCTACTGTGCCTTATTTCAGGTTGGTTTTGGGAAGGAATAAAGTAACCTGATGAAATTGATTTGAGGTCACCTTACATTTGGTCTAATAATCTATGCAGCATATTAAGACCTTCTCTACCCATTCCATTGTAATAAACTCAAATGTAAATTGAGACTGGACACAGGAAAATTACCCAATGTCTCTGCTGATGTATGCCCTGTATAAAATTTGTGGATTCTAAATATCAGTTTGGTCTGACACTACTTCAAGGACTTCTCCCTCTCACATTGTTTCATTTTATAAATTGATTTGAAGTTATCCTCATTGTTTTGACTTGTTATGTAAGTTTCAATTTTGTTGCTTGCTGCAAAATGCCGTTCCTTATCTAATGAGATGGAATTTATTTCATTCTCTCAGTTAATGATTCCCCTTAAAATATAATTAGGATCTGAAAGAGATCATTTTATAACATCAAAGCTATTTGGTTTCAAAATCTTACTTCTGTTTTAGTCCAGGAAACAACGTCCAAGGATATCTGGACCACTGATTTAAATCCCTCAATCTTCTTGGAGAATCACTGCATCCAGTGGGACTTAGTACCTTCATGTATGGGAAGGCTTTGGCTTCATGACCCTGTGCAAAGTTGTGTATAGGAAAGAGGTAAATGAGCTTTCTGCTCAGGCAGAAAGTAGAACCCAAGGGACTTTAGTTTGGCAAAATAATAATTATTTGATATCTTTAACGATATTTTATTGAAAATATCTTGACTTTAGTCACTTTTCGCACTGGAAGAATTGACTGACTACTAATTTAGAGGAGTCAGCCTTATTGATTTGTCTCCTTAAATTCGCATACTCAGAATCTGTGTTGACTAATTATACTTGGAACCTGTGCTTTGCCACTAGTTGAACTTTTCAGCAGATTTAAAAATTAATGAACCAAAGCCTCTTCTTCTGGAATTTATTTGAAAAGAGCCATGTCCATAGAATAAGAGCTCGTGTTCCTCCCCTGCATTTCCACCCTAAGGAAACCATATAATTCATTGAGTGTTTGTAATGTTTACTGGCTGATCAGTAAAAATGAGGTGGAATGGTGGGTCTGAGTGCTGCCACCCATCTCCTTGTCTGGTTGGCATTCTTTATTTAAAAAGGGATTTTACTAATGAGCTCACTTGATCGTATCTCATGGACAGGTCAGAATGAAAGGAGGTTGATCAACGTAGTAAGAATTCCTGAACATTATTTACATTCATTTGTGTTTTCGGATCCTCAGGGAGCCTTAGGGTAGAACATTTAAGAGGTTTTCTAGCTGCTATTAAAAGCTGAATATTTGAGAAGTGGCTTACGTAAACGTTTTCTTTTCTTGAATCTGGCCCTATAAATCAGTGGTCCCTAACCTTTTTGGCACCAGGGACTGGTTTTGTGGAAGACGATTTTTCCACGGAAGCAGGAGGGGAATAGTTCAGGCGGTAATGCAAGCGATGGGGTGCGGCAGGTGAAGCTTCGCTCACTTGTCCGCTGTCACCTCCTGGGAGTTGGGGACCTCTGCTCTAAATGGAATATGATTGTTTTTTTCAGTCTGTTTATAAGGAAACTGCTATTTTGATGCCAGGGTTAAGTGAAAGAGAAGAGATGAGAGAAATACGTACAGCTTTTCCTTTTGTGTACAGCTGATAGAACTCAGGATCAGCAATGGAGAATGCTCTTGGGAAGGTTTTTCCAGGATTGACTTTGGTTTATGCCTAAATTCTTTCTCACAGTCAATGAGATAGGTAGCTATAACTAGAGTTCAGTGCCTGTTCATGGAACAGAGAGAAGGTAAATCTGCCTGGTACTCTTAATTTCATTATAAATATGCCTAAAACCCAGCTTATGTATTTATTGGCAGGGTAATTTCCACACGGAAAGCAAAACTAAACAAAAACAAAAGAAAGACAAAAAAAAAAAAATAAAAAGCATGGGTCCATAATATACAACCTTTGAGAATATCAAGAAACAAAACAACAACGTTTGAGAATATAAACTGAGGGGAGAGCGGTTTTCTATAGGTCCCTGTGCAGGCCGGTCACTAATCTTATGGCTGCTGGTGGTTCCACCATTGGCTGACCTTATGATTGGAGGAAGGTAGGGCTGGAGCTAGCAGTAGGATAGGGTCAGAGGTCACAGCCACAGAGAGTGTGAGGGAAGACAGGCAAAACCCAACTCCTGGCCAAGGCCAAGGCCAAGGCCAGGGCACAGTGTCATAACAACTGCATCCCTTCTTGTGTTGTAGGAATCGTAGAATTTGGGTTTGAAGGAATCTTACAGATCAGAGTCTAATCCCCTCACTTTTCAACTGAGGAATCTGAGATGCAGACATGTAAATGACTTTCCTCAAATCAGACAACTAGTTGTTGCAGAGCTGTGACCAGAACAGAGGTCTCCAGCCACCTATTTGCCAACCCCTTTCCCACTGATATTCTCATCCCTGGACGCTGTCTTTGCATGGCAGGTTGCTCATGGCTCTGGTGAAAAACTGTTCAGTAGATAACAAAGAGCCCCCCCCCCCCATTCAACAAATATCTACTGAGTGTGGACTGCCTGCCAGGCCCTGCCCTAGGCACTGCTGTCTTTAGAGCAACCTATTCATGTTTTTCATTTTTCCCTGTGACTTTCCTTCCTTCTCTTTTATCAGCACCTCTCTGAGACTCATTTTCACTGTTTACATTAGCTTCCAGTTAGTTCTTGAAGGCATGGTGGTGGTAGCAGTTCCACTGACAGTTTCAGAGGAGAGGGTGTCTGATGTCTATTGGAAGTGATTATTCATAACTTTATATTAAAAATGTCTAAAAAGCCCACAAAGGTTTGTTTTCTGAGGTCTTTTAGAAAATCAGATGGTCACAATAGATTTTCACAGAGGAAGGAGAACCAATAAATCTTGGTTGTATTTAGTTTCAGAAGCTGCCTCCTGCATAAGAATTTGCATATAGATTTCTCAAGAAATTTGAAAAAGGCAAAGAGTTTGGAAGTGAGCTTAGAACAATATCTTTTATATAATGAAAAGTAGGTAGAGGATTATTTTCCCCCATAAAGTAAATATGATGCTATTTATTTTTCTAGGACTCTCATGATATCCCAAGTGGAAGATTATCTTAACAATATGCAAATAATCAGAGGTAAGCATTCTTTGTTTCTATTTGCTGAGGAAGAAGGATGTACCTCTAATACTTCCACTTAATGAGGAATATAAATATTGCATTGATAGGACTAGGACAGAAATTTATTTCATATAGAAATAAGTCACTTCCATAGCTCCAAGTTGGAAATTATAATTATCTCAAGAACTTTCCTATACATGAGACAATTACCTACCATTCAGATCAACACAGGACTCATTTCACAGTCCATGAACACTCTTTATTTTTCACCTTCAGGAAAATTCTACAAGTATTAAAATAATTTGTTAATTCTACATCGACTTAGTCTTCATAGAAGAACTGTTAGGATGCAGAATTAGTTGTTGCATTGTTAGAGGTTGCATTAACAGACACAGAATTTGGGGGATGGGTTTCTGCAAGGAGAGATTATATCTTGGTCATCTAACCAACATCTTTTCACGGGGAATCCTGTAGGGAAGGGGAAGCTTGGGTGGCTCAGTGTAACTTTGTTTATTTTTTCCTATCTGATATATTTGTATTTAATTTATTATTTTAAATCTCCAAGTAGTTTTGAGTCTGTTTTAATGACTTACCGTAGGATGAGGATGAGAACAGGCAAGTATATTTTGTTATGGGCAGATGTGATATATAGAAAAATTCCTCCTCCACCCCCTGCCCCCAATTCCCAGAGCCGGTGAATATATTACCATACTTGGCAAACAGGATTTTGTGGATATCATTAAGTTAATGACCTTGAGATGAAGATATTATTCTGGGTTATCTGGGGTGGGGGATGCAATCTAATCACACAGGTCCTTCAAAGAACCTTCCTGGGCTGTGATCAGAAAGAGATGTGATGGGGCTTCCCTGGTGGCGCAGTGGTTGAGAATCTGCCTGCTGATGCAGGGGACACGGGTTCGAGCCCTGGTCTGGGAAGATCCCACATGCCGCGGAGCAACTAGGCCCGTGAGCCACAACTGCTGAGCCTGCGCTCCGCAACGAGAGGCTGCGATAGTGAGAGGCCCGCGCACCGCGATGAAGAGTGCCCCCCACTTGCCACAACTAGAGAAAGCCCTCGCGCAGAAACAAAGACGTAACACAGCAAAAGTAAATAAATTAATTAATAAATCCCTACCCCCAACATCTTAAAAAAAAAAAAAAAAGAAAGACATGTGATGATGGAACAAGTCAGAGAGATGCTATGGAGGAAATGGGCCACTAAGCAAGAGACACGGGCATCCTCTAGATCTAGAAGAGGCAAGGAAATGGGTTATCAATTAGGGCCCCCAGAAGGGAATGTCATAGTCCTGCTGACACCTTGATTCTAGCCCAGTGAGACCCACGTGGTAGTCCTGACCTCCAGAACTGCCAAGGTATCCATGTGTGTTGTTTTAAAGTCACTACATTTGCGGTACTTTGTTACAGCAGCAAAAGAAAAATGATGCAACAGAGATTTGATTTCACAAGAGAAAATGTGGGACAGGGATGAATGGGCTTTTCTTTAGATGGAGAAGTGGTAACATTGGGGACCTGAGAGCGTTAGTAATAAATCTGGAATTTTACATGAAGATTTTTATAGATAATGTGGAATTAGGATTGTACAGTGAAACTCCAGTTCCCCACATAATCGTGCTCTTTTCTTCGCAGTGAAATGTCAAACTTCACAAACTTCTGTGTGGGCAAGTGGCAGACAGTACTCTGAGGGGAAATTGACCCAGGTTATGGGGTAATAATACCACTCAATTATATGTGTTATGGGCTGTTTCCGCTTCTGATCTGATATCTTTAAACATAATGTTTGAATCTAGTTGCTAGGGCAACCTAGACAAAAGACGTACATTAACCTCAGGCACTGTGTGCCCATTAAACAAGTCTGGAGCTGGTGTAGAAAAGCAATGGTGAGCTAGGATGCCCTGTCATGCTACAGGGCATGCCACAGGCATTCTGTCTGCTTCACATGAGCAGAAACTTTGAGCCAGGAGAAAGCTAGAGGGAGAAAGAGATCCTGGACCCAAGAGAGGCTGACATGTGGTCCCTAAACCAATATGATTGGTGTCCTTATAAGAAGAGGGGATTCGGACACAGACATGCATGTGCACCGAGGAAAGACCGTGTGAGGATACCGAGAAAAGGTGGCCCTCCGCAAGCTGGGAGGTAAGCTGTCACCACAAACCAACCCTCCTAAAACCTTGATCTTGGACTACTAGCCTCCAGAACTCTGAGAAAATAAATGTCTGTCGTTTAAAAAAAAAAAAAAAAAAGAAGCTGACATGACTTTCCTTAGATGAAACCCTGAAGGCAAGAAGAGAAACAAATCCTTTAAAGGCTGTGCCACACAATCTGGGATACAAATGCCCTTAGGGGTGAGTGGCTGATCCCGTGAAGTGTGTGGAGCTATAGGACATAGGGGAACATCTTCCTGGAAGTCGATTAATGGAATAATTTTGGGAAAAACACTTTTAAAAATGCAAAGTAATAAATTATGAAACCAAAGTCATGATTTATACCAGTATTTGAAGTAAAGACTTCAAAGGAATTTCATGCCGCCACAGACCATGGAGGTTTACCCTGTCCTGGTGGAAAGGTGTAGGAAGCACTGATCAGAGACAAGTAAATAACTCTTCACCATTCTACCTCCTCTTCTTCAGCCTCTCCACGGGGAGTGACAAGCTACTGGGATTTTCCAGATACTAACTTCTAAATTATAACACTAAGCGTGTTTTATGAACTAGTCCATCTTGCAACATTTAACTACAGTGTGTATACCCTTCATAACTTGACCTGAGTCTTTCTCTCCAGACCACCTCCCACCTCTCATATCATTCACCCTGTGATTCAGTCAAAAGGCTTTTTATCCATTCTTGGCCCTGTCCCAAGTTGAGTTTTCAGGGAAGCAGACTCTAGGTGGGAGATTCGTGTACATGAAGTTTATTATGGAGTGCTCTTTGGGATTAATGACTGATGCAGACAAAGAAGTAGGACTGGGCAGAGGGTGGGCTGACATACAGCCACAATGAAAGACCTCAGTTGACCCCAGGGGGAGCTCTTAAACTGGGATGACTCCTCAGAATGATACCAAGCTGGGGTAAGGGGCTGGGCCTTTATCCTTCAGTGTAGAATAGTTATGGGGTTCTGGCTGCCTGGGAATAAGGGTGCTAGATTTAGCAAATAAAAATACACAATGCTCAGTTAAATCTGAATGTCAGATCAACACTGATTAGTTTTTTAGCAGAAGTGTATCCCGTACAATATTTGAGACTTAACTACACTAAAAATTATTTGCTATTTATCTGACATTCAAATTTAACTGGTGTCCTGGCAACGCTACCTGGGAAGGGAGCATGGTCATTCAGAAAAGGAAAGAACATTCAGAAAAGGAAAGAAGCTGGCAAGGCCTCTGGAAGAGGGTGGTATTTGAGCAGGACCCTGATGGGCAGGCTGGATTTGGACAGCCCAGGAGAGCACCCCAGGGGTGCATGGGGGTCACTATGCATTTGGGCCAGGCACGGATTGCCCCAGCAGATTCCCAGAGAGGCTGACAGGTGAGGCAGGAACGTGGGCAGCACTCCTGGCAGTTGGGGGCATAAATCCTAAAGGGGGACATGGGGGTGCACCTCAGCATCCACTGCAGACACACATCACTTCCCATTGTGCATCACCGAGACTCAGCTGTCACTGAGAGGTTGGTGTGCATGGGTTTTTATGAATCAAATAATATTTGGTAGGAATAAAACAGGGAGGCTTTATGATTCCTCTCACTCACTTAAAAAAAAAAAAGAGGAACCTGTTCAAGTTGAGCTAGATGAATGACCTCCCCATCTCCAATCCCCAAGAGAAAAAAAAGATATTCTCCTGGATGCCCAACATGTGGTTTTATTATCAGCAACCAGGACTGACTTGAATTGACAACTGATTCTGTTATATAATAGTTTCAGGAAGAAAAGCTACAGAGCATTGGTTATCAAACGAATGTTCTCAGATATGTAAATGACTCTGCATAGTTAAATCCCTTGTGGAAAACATCCCTATGTAGCACGTTAACTTATTTGCTTATTTGAGTTGATGTTTTGCAATCAAGATATACTGAAAGGATGTCACTTTATGGGAGTCTTACTAAGATGTCGTGTGGCTCAGATGAACATTTGGGAATCCTGCTTTAAATTTTTTCTGGGCTAAAATCTTTAGGGCCATTAATCTATAGCATAAACATTTGGGGGCCCCATATCACCTAACTGTCTTTATGTTAACATGGACACCTAACCTCTTTCTGAGAAAAAACTTGGCTCTGGCTGGGGTTTATTTCTTGGCCTGTCTCTGCAGGTATTAAAACTTATTTTCAGGAATACCTCATTTTTAGACCACTTTTTGTATTCCTAACCCAGCTTAGCTGAACCAAACCATATAGCTGTGCTCTTCATGGGAACATGGAATAGCTGTTTTCCAACTGCTTTCAGGAAATATAACCCTAACTTGTAGCTTCATCATAATGATCAAATCTTTATTTAAGAAGGATTGTCTAAAAATATGCAGTTTATCGATTCCTTTAGACGTTTTGAAATTCTTATCTTGACTGCTGAAAGCTACATTCTTATGGCACATCGTTTTGACTCTCATAGAATTGCTTTCACAAAATTGTGTTTCAATTTTATCCTCTGTTTACCTTGAAGAATATAATACAAAAGAGTTCTATGAATCCTGCTACACTGATATATTGATAATCATAATACTCATTATTAATTATATGATGATAATTCATGAATTCACTCATTCAATAAATATATACTGAGCAACTTCTATGTGTCAGAAATTCTTTTGAACCCTGGGAATGCAGATGAATGAGATAGACAAAAATGTCTGCCCTCATTGAATCTATATTTAAGTTAGTGGACAGAGAGACAGATTAAAAAAAGATAAAGTCTGAGTTGATGATAAGTGCCATGGGAACAAGAAAAGCTAGAAAGGGGGATGGGGAGTTGTGATTTTAAATAGGTGGTCACTGAAGGCCTCTTCACAGGATGCCTCGTATGATCCACATATTTTGCTGAGTATTTTACATCAGGATGTTGTTCACTACTTAACCCTGTGAAGATGTCGTTCATTATATTACACAGTGTCCTCTTTATGAGGCCCCGTGGGAGAATTTTCCCTTTGGTGGTAGAACTTGGAATAGTTGGACTTCTGAGTAACTGGTTTCTTTTTATCTTCTGGGCACCAAGAATCATGTAACAGATCATGTTTACCTTTTGTTTAGACTACAAGGAAACTTGAAACTTTGGCATGAACTGGGAGTACTGACCTTGCTCTTGGCTTCATCTTACCTTTTCTACCTCGTTTTAGCCTTTGTCCCAGTTGACTTGCCTACTTATTTTACATTTCATTCTATGTTATATTTATTTTGGTAAGCTTCCTTAAATATTGTTTTTGAACAAAGGCATGAATAAAAACAATACCCCAATACTTATGTGCACACACACGTAAGCATACATAAGTAAACAAATCATCATGTGAAGGTGTCACCCATCTTCCTTATTTCACTGTACCTGGAGTTCTTATTTGAAAAAGCTTTTCAAGCTTCATAGGACCTTGCTTATGTAGGTGCTCAATAAATATTTATGGAATTACAATTTTAGCAGCAGTTACAATTTAAATGAGAAAGATATTCATGAATATCTTGAGGGTTTTTCCATTTGAATAAAAGACAAGTACAATTTTTCTGGCTTAGTTTTAAAAATAATGATATTTCAAATATGATATTTAAAATATCATAAACCTTCAATATAAATGAGTGGGAGCAAATCTGGAACATGGTCAATATGTAATAATGACCCTTCTAAACAATTTTCTAAAAGTTTTAAATCAGTGGGTTCTTATAATTCTGGCATGAGGAAGCTCTTTGAAAACTATCACTCTCTCTCCAGGCAAATTCAGTAACACAAATAATTATATGCAGTCTTAGCTGAGTCATGGACATGCTGAAGTCCATCTATCCACCAACCCCAGGGTCTGAATGCTCATAATATTTTTCTTTTTAAGTAAGACTATATGTTCTTAAAATTTTAATATCAAAAAGCAGAATTACCTTTAACTTCAGCACCAAGACAGCTATTTTTCACAGTGTATGGACATATTTATTTTTGATCCTTGTATTTTCGTTTTCTAAAATGTGTTGGGCTTACGTTATTGATATGATTTTATATATTGATTCTTTGGCTTAACAGTATAATAAGCAGTTCCCAATGAAATGAAGAACTCTTTGTAGACGTCACCTTTAATGGTAAATATGTACATATATTTATAAATAGTATATAAATGGAAATATTACATAACCATTAAAAATTATGTGTAAAAATATAATGTGCTTAAGTGTTTTTCTAATGTTTTAAATTTACTTCCCCACCTCCCCCTTTTTTTTTTTCTTTTCTTTTGGCTGCACCATTTGGCATTTGGGATCTTAGTTCTCCAACCAGGGATCAAAACTGAGCCCCGGGCAGTGGAAGTGCTTGGAGTCTTATGGGCCTCCAGGGAAGTCCCCACCTCCCTTTTATTTGCTATCATGTTGTTGTGAACATCTTAGAGCAAATATTTGTTGATATATCCAAAAATTTCCCTAGGGATTCCTAGAAGGAGAATTACTAGGTGCAAGTGTATATTATAACTAATATTAATGATATACAGGGACAAATTTATTTTCAGAGAGATTGTTGCAATTATATGGCACCAGCAGTATGTGAAAACACCAAAGTATCTACCTTACCCCACTCTTGCCAGTATTGGGTGGTATCATTAAAAACAGAGACTTAATCAAATAAAGACCTCCTTTAATTTGCTAGGTGAAAAATGGTGTCGTTTTTACTTTAATCTGCGTTTCTTTGATTACTAATGAGGTTTACTTTCAAAAATATGTGTTCAGGAGTTTACCTTTTCTCTTTAATGATCATGTGTTTGGTTGAGGGGTGTTATTTTCTTTCTTATTTTTTTACATGATTTTTATACAACAAAGTCTTTTAGTAAAGTTTAGTTCTTTTTCAGGGAAGTTCTACTTTTTAAAAGTTTATTCCGAGGCATTACAATTTTTGTTTTTGGTGCTGTAATACAAAGGGAATTTTAAATTATATTTTTCTAACTAGTTATTACTGCCATACATAAAGGTGATAGATTTTTATATGTTTATGTTCCAATAAATTTTCAATTGATCCTCTTAGAAATTTTAGATATATTATTATTTCTTGTTTGCAAAGAAAGATTCCTTTTTTATTTCTCTTATTTCCTGTTCTGAGTCTTATACTCGCTAAAGCCTCCGGAATATTAAATAATGGTGATGATATGGAGTACTTTGCTTCTTACTTTAATGGGGATATATCTAATATTTCTTTGTTAAATATATTAGTTCTAGGCTTAAGATAGATTGTTAGGGACAAGCTTGGAATGTATTAAATGCCTATTCTGCATATGCTATCATGATCATATGGTTTATCTATTACTGACATTGATTTGTTATTTTAAATTTCTTAATATTGAACCACTTTTGCATTTTGGGGATACATTTTACTTGATCATAGTGGGTTATGCTTTTAAAGTTCAACTGGATTGAATTTGCTAGTTTTTTATTTAGAATTAGCATGCTAAAAAAATGATACTAACATATAGCTTTCTTGTTTAAAACATTTTTGTCAGGTTTTAGGGTCAGAGTTGGTTATGCTAGGTTCACAAAATGAACTGGGTCACTTTTCATCTTTTTCTTTGCCCTGAAAAAATTAGGTAGCCTGGGAATTATCTGTTCCTTCAAGTATTTGGATATGTAGCTGTAAAATATTTTAACTTAGACCTGTTATGGAAAATGATTATGTGATAACTTTTTCAATCTCTCCTGTGGTGATTGACCCCTTCAGGCTAATATTTTTAGAATCAGTTTTAGAAGATTAGACTTCCCCTACCTCCATTTTCTTCCTCATATCTATGTTGTACTATTTAATTTATTAGGTTCCTGTCTGTTCTAATGTTATTGTGAGTTATACTTTAATTAATGTATAGTGATCCATAGTCTAGTTTAATGACTTTTTGCCTTGACTTCTTCCTACTTTGGTAATTATATTGCTTCAGCTGCTTACTTATGTCTTTGTTCCTTCCCTCTCTCTCCCTCCTTTTCTTCCTTGTTTTCTTCCTCTTTCCTTCCCCTACATTTTGTTATTTTTCTGATCTAGCAATAACTGGCTTATTGAAATCTGTGAAACGTTTGGGACACAATTATGAACCACATTATTTCTCTCAGGTCTCTGTCTTTAAATGTGCCCTGCCTTTTTCTCTTCCTTCCTCTCTGATGATATGACCACAATGTTAATTTCAGTCTAATGTAAAAGTCTAATTTTTCAACCTTTTGCAGCTTTCCCCAGCTCCCCCTCCCCAAGAACCCTAAGCTCAGGACACTGATGGGACAGGCAGGGTCTATTTTTTCCCCCACTATTTTCTCCTCTTTTCCCTTCCTTTTGAAGCTCTTCTGGAGTCAGGGCGGTGGGTGTGTATATAGGAGAAGCAATAAGAGAAGAAAGCAAAAATCTTAAAAATTAAAAGAAAATGCGTCATGGTAATCTCTTGGGTAACACCATCCGGCCTTAGATACTTCCTGTGTGGTAGCACCCTGTATTAGTCAGGGTTCTCCAGAGAAACAGATCCATAAGATGTGTGTGTGTGCGCGTGCACAGGCATGCGTGTGTTAGGGAGGGAGAGAGAGAGGGAGAAAATAGGAGGGATTGATTGATTGATTTTAAAGAATTGGCTCACATGATTGTGGGAGAGGGCAAGTCCAGAATCTGCAGGGTAGACCAACAGTCCAGAGATCCAGGGGAGAGCTGGTGCTGCAGCTTGAGTTCCATAGCAGTCTGATGGCAGAATTCCTTCTTCCTGGGGGGGCGGCCAGTCTTTTTTCTCTTAAGGCCTTCAACTGATTGGATGATGCCCACCTACATTATGAAGGCTCATCTGCTTTACTCAAAGTTTACTGAATTAAATGTTAATTTTGTTTAAAAAGACTTCGCGGAAACATCCAGAATAATGTTTGACCAAATATCTGGGTACTGTGGCCTCTCCAAGTTGACACATAACATTAATGGTCACAGACCCACTGCATAATTCATCTCATGAACACTGCCCACGACTCTTACCCCAGCAGCACTCTTCTTCCCGTTGGGTTTCCTCACCCTAGAAAGCCACTCTCCCTGGAGGACTATCTTCAACCATGCTCAAGCCTGCCTGCCTTCCCGGGGTCCTCCTGGCCTAGAGAAATCTCTCTCACCCTTGTTCCACTACACTGTTGCCTCTTTTCTTCTTTTCCCTTCCACGCTCCTCCAGCCAGGCTCCAGCGTTCAGAATTGTTCAGAGGACTACCAGACACTTGTCTCTCTGTTCTTTAAGGCCCCAGTCTCCCTGGGATGCATGTCAAACTTCAAAGAATTTTCTTACCTCTTGCTCTTCTTCTCTGATGGCAACACCAGGAAGGGTTTACAAGTTTCCATAGTGTAGCATGTTGTGTACTTGACAGGAGACTGAGATGCAGGTCTCCTCTTCTTAAAGGCACCCCCAATCTTTTTAGATTGTTTTCATGGATCTGGGTGATCGTACTCCCTACCCTCCTCCACAAGGGAAGAGAAAAGCCTCAGCACATATTCCTAATGAAGCCTACTCTAAAACCTCTCCCAATTCAACCAAGCTTCCTTTGAATTGTTCATTTTTCTTTATGTCAGCAGGGTGGGGCGTGGTGATGTGGGTGTCTTATAAGCCTTGGAGGCATATGAGAGCTACTTAGTGCTTTTTTTAGAATTTGGTGATACTTGGCTTCTAATACACTCAGCCTGGGGGTTCTAAACAAATTCTGAAACAACAGGAAATGTCCTCTTCAACCTCAAAAATTTATCATTGCTATTTTTTATATTTTTAATCTTTCTTTGTTGTTTTTGTTTCACTATAATTTTTATTAACATAGATTTGTGTTTTAAAATATTCTAATGATGGGACTTCACCAGTGGTCAAGTGGTAAAGAATCCACCTTCCAGTACAGGGGACACGGGTTCAATCCCTGGCTGGGGAGCTAAGATCCCACATGCTGCAGGGCAACTAAGCCCGCATGCCACAACTACTGAGCCCATGTGCCTCAACTAGAGAGAGAAGACCCGTATGCTGCAACTAGAGAGAAGTCTGTGCGCCACAATGAAAGATCCTGCATGCTGCAACTAAGACCCGGGGCAGCCAAAAAAAAAAAAAAAAAAAAAATTCTAATGACAAAAATTTCTTTTAATAAAATAGCAAATTACCTTTATACTTTTTTCATCTACCTATGTTTGGTTTTCCTTGATGCTTATTTTATTTTTTCTATTTTTGTGTCTCCTCATGCTTTCCATTGTTTTTTGTCTTTGACTACATGTACTACGTAGTTTGTCTTCTGTTGTGCTTTTGAAATTAAACGTTTTCCTTTTACTTGTAGTAGTGATTGACTTCGATATTACCAAATATCTAATTAATTTATATTTCTCTCTTTATAGAAGTCAAGAACAGAATGATAACTTTGACTACTTATGCCCAGTGAGGGATTTTGTATGTCTATACCTGTAAGTCCCACTTTTTCTGTTCTCCACTTTCTTTTTTAAAAAAAATTTATTTATTTATTTGGCTGCACCGTGTCTTAGTTGCGGCATGTGGGATCTTTTAGTTGTGACATGCGGGATCTTTAGTTGCAGCATGTGGGATCTTTTAGTTGAAGCATGTGGAATCTTTAGTTGCGGCATGTGGGATCCAGTTCCCTGACCAGGGATTGAGCCTGGGCCCCCTGCATTGGGAACGTAAAAGTCCTAGCCTCTGGACCATCAGGGAAGTCCTCTGTTCTCCACTATCAATGCTTGTTAATTTAAATTATTATAAAGGAGCCATATTTTTATTAAATATCAATTATTGGTTTTTAAAACATTTTTATTTATTTTTGGCTGTGTTGGGTCTTTGTTGCTGCACACAGGCTTTCAGTTGTGGCGAGCAGGGGCTACTCTTTGTTGTGGTGCACGGGCTTTTCATTGTGGTGGTCTATCTTGTTGTGGAGCACGGGCTCTAGGTGCACAGGCTTCAGTAGTTGTGGCACACAGGCTTAGTAGTTGTGGCGCATGGGGTTAGTTGCTCCGCGGAATGTGGGATCTTCCGGACCAGGGCTCGAGCCCATGTCCCCTGCATTGGCAGGCAGATTCTTAACCACCACTCCACCAGGGAAGCCCTATTGTTTTTTTAACAAGAGAAATCAAATAAAAATTTAAGATGTATACGTAAGATGTATACGTGGGAGAGACCCAGAAAAATCAAATAACTTACCAAAATGGCTGAAGCCCTCACCTTAAGCGCCATCATCAGCTAAAGACAAAAGAGCTCAATTATTGTTTTAACCATGGAAATTATCTTTTGAGACATACTGGGAACTTGGACTTTGAATTGAATTTTTCAAGCATTTTAAGAACAGCTGATTAATTTTGGTGCTCACTGTCAGTCTATTCAAATTATAGTTTTTCCTTTCTTGCATTTATAATCTTGAGTTATCAATTGTTTACTTATATTGTGTTTTTGAGCAAGTTTTTAGGAAGGCTACTGGTATACTTCCACAATCTTTGTATAGCTTGCGGGGTCTTTTTGTTTTTTTCACATCTAAATAAGGCTTTTCCTATTTTTGAATTCTTCAGTCAAGACAAGAATTCCCATAACATTTTATAGTCATTGTTTAACTGTACACAAGTATTTAGTATTTCCAAGAAGTCTAAGGTCAGCTTGATATTTAATTGTATCTTCTGTCTGAAAACGCCTAGTATTTTTTCTTTTCCACTGACCTTTAAGACTTTCACCAGGTTAGACCTAAGTGTAGGTCTTTTTAAAATCAATTTTCTTAGAAATATTCTTAGTTTTTTCAGTTTTCAGATTGGACATTCTGATTTGAAGGAATTTTACTAATTGAGAAATTTTACTAATAGTATTCATTGAAATATTTTTTAATCTAAATAAAGAAAACTCCATCTCAAACTTGCTTAAATAATAAACGGTATTTATTAGATCAAAAACTAAATAATCCAGAGATAGAAAAGTGTACAAGCAACATATATCCTGGATTCATGTTGTTTTTAGGTTGTCAGTTCTCTTGGCTCTGCCCTTCCCTAATCCTTTGTAAGCTGCATTCTCAACAAACATTCTCACATTTAAGTAACATGTTGCCAGCAGTTTCTAGAGCTACTGGCTTCCTTATTCAGGTCTAGGAGGAGAGAGGGCATCTGTTCTCACATTTGCTGAATAAAAGTTCTGTGTTTGACTCTGATTGGATAATCATAGGTCATATGTCTGCTCTGAACCAATCACTATGATGGGGGGTGGGGCTAGGGCTGGCTTGATTGCCTTAGACCAGTCAACTTCTTTCTTTCATTTCTGTTATCACCTCTCTCAATGTTTAAATTTCTTACATCTTTCTTTTTTGTTCTGGGAGACTTTCTGAGGTTTGTCCTCCACACCTCTGAATGGGTTTTCTTCTTTAATCAGTTTTGCTTTTTACAGCCTTCAACGTGAATTTTAATGCAGTTTCATCAAAACTTGTACTCTAGTTTTTAGTCACCTCCTTTTTATTTCTGTCTTTATTTCAATTCTCTTCTATTGGCTTCCTGTACTTTTTTTTTTAACTCAGAAGCTATCTCTTTGTATTTTTTTTTGGAAGCAGATATTATTGTAAAGGAATATAAAAATTATGTTCTGTATAACAATGTGAATATACTTAATGCCACTGAACTGTACACTTAAAAATGATTAAAATGATACATTTTATGTTATGTATATTATACCACAATAAAAATATATTATGTTTCCTATAGAAAATAATTTTCAGTGTGTATTCTCCCTATGTGTATTCAGAGTAATATTTTCTTTTCCTTACAAGAAAATATTTTATTATACCATATGTGTTGTTTATTTGCTTGTTTTTCTGTTAACTTATCTCCAACATTGTCAGGATTTATCCAGGTTTAGTTTTGTCAAAAGTCAGGGTTCATGCAGAGTCCCCAGTATCTTTTTGAGTAAAAATGACTCTTCTTCTCTGATCTAGACCTGGAGTGGTTTATATGTTCAGAATCCTCAGTACCAATTCTAATTTTTGATAGGAATTGACTGGGATCTTCTATTCTTCCAGCTCTTTTTTTTTTAATTTAAAATTTTGTAAAACATAAGAGATAGTATTTAATTCTTTTGTATGTATGGAATTATTTATATAGTCATCCCTCATTATCCACAGGTTCAATCACCCTCAGGTCAAAAGTATTTTAAAAAATCCAGGAACTTTCAAAAAATAAAACTTGAATTCGCTGTGTGCAGACAACTGTTTATATAGCATTTACATTGTATTTACAACTATCTACATAGCATTTACATTATAAGTTATCTGGAGATGATTTAAAATATTTGGGAGGTTGTGAGTAGGTTATATGCAAATACTACACCATGTAATATAAGGGACTTGAGCGTCTGCTGATTTTGGTAGCCATAGCAGGTCCTGGAACCAATCAATGCCCTCTGGATACCAAGAGATGACTGTATGTGAGAGATTATACACTTTTCATAAAATGCTCCCATAAATTCTAACTTTACTTTTGTTTACAGAGCATTTCTGAAGATATATACACATCCAGAATAAAATATGCTGCAGCCAGCCCCTCCACCTGTGCTGGGAACTGAGATCTGTAGTTTCTCAGTATGAGTGAAAGAAAAATGACTGTTTAGAGGTGGAGAAGTATGAAAGTCATGAAGCCAGGTCAGATAATATTGGCACTGTGGCGTGTGTGTGTGTGTGTGTGTGTGTGTGTGTGTGTGTATGTGTGTGTGTGTGTGTGTGTGTATGGGTGGGGATAGTTGACTGCATGAGTTCTGGTCATTGTAGCTACTGCACGCTGGCATTGGGAAAGACCTTAAGAGTGAGTAAAATATTTTCCTAATTTACTTGATGTTGTCCTGGGGGTTTTGTTTCAGAGATCTAAATTTGTTTTAGTCAAGAATAAATTTTTTTAAAGTTCCCATTGATTCTGCAACTAGTGTAAATGGTCCTGGCTTTTGTCACGTTTTCTTCAAAGGCAGGAAACATCTTTCCTTTCAGATCCACAGGTAGAATGAATGAAAATGGTATAATTACTTAGAAGAAGATCAAGTTAAACTCTGGGGTGCAGACTAAAGCTGGAAACGAGAAAGTCTGGTATCCAAACAGGAAAGTGGCGTGGTGTTCAAGCTGTGTGGCAAGAATGTGTAATCAGCATTGGTGTTGAGAGCTCTGATCTGAGCTGGCACCAGTGTTGTTATGGACACTGAATGAGATGCACATGTGGAAGAACACGGAAATGAGTGAAAAACTCTAGAGACTGTTACTTATACTATTGTCATTATCGAAGAGCAACTTCTCAGTCTCTTTTCCTTGTTTAGAAGAAAATGGGAACTTTTAGAAAATCTGCCAAGTTGTGCCTAATGAAGTTGGTCAGAATCCAAGCAGAGTTATAAGTACAGCAGAGGCCAGAAGAGGCAGGTGCCGTGGAGATGATGTTAAGTGGTACATAAGAGGTGTGGGCTACGTTGGGGAATTGCAGTTTTGGCAAGAAGTGGACTAAGGCAGTGTCCAAAATCTCCCACTACAAATACATAGAAATACTAGATAAAACAATTTTGAATACATAATTCTGGTCACAAGAAAGAAAATACCACATGTCAGAAATGAGGAAATTTCTGGAGTGTTATGGATATTGATGTATCTGTCCTGATATAGGTATAGGTTGGGGTGAGAGTTTCTGTCTAGGTGATCTTAAGCCAAAGTGAAAAGATATTTGTAAATGCAACCCTTGCGTAAAGCAAAAATCCTCAAAAACTGTACCCTTGATGTAAATGGTGTCTAGAAAACAGTTCATCATTGTAGGTAGATAAAGAGGATATTCTCTCTCTTGGTCTGAGCTCTGGATAAAAAAAAAATTCTCCCAAGATGAACTTATAACTCAGGCTTGTATCTCACAAGTGTGGTTCCTAAAAACCATTTAGGTGTCCCTCAAATCCCTAAACTGAAAAATAATTAGAGTTAATCACTATGTATTGATATCCTGGGGCACCTGGCTGTAGCAAGGATAAAGACACTTTGAAAATATATTCCCATAACTGGGCCTACAGGTTTTTCATGGAAAAGTCAAATCACTCTAATTATTATCTCATAATCAAAATATTAATTCATGTGAGAAAATAATCCATCATGAGAGAGAGGGAGACAGAGAAAGGGAGAGAGTACGTCAACAAAATACATAGGGAGGTAAAGTCCTTGAACTAAATGAAATAATCTGAATGAAAATACAAAATAAATATTTGTAAGGATTTAAAGAGATAAAAGAAAAAAGTCTATATAAGTAAGTTGCATAACACTCTGGAAAAATTATAAAAACATTTGAAAAAGAACCAAGTAGAATTTCTAGAAATGAAATTTTAGCCAGTGAAATTAAAAACTCAGTGAATGGGTTAAACATCAGATTAGACACTCCTGAAATGATAACTACTTACCCAGAAGGCAGAGCTGAAGAAATTATTCAGAATATAGCACTGAGAATTGCAGCGATGGAAGAATCTGAAAGAGAGATTAAGAAGCACAATGTATATAATGAGAACACAGAATGTATCTAACAGGAGTTCCAAAGGAAAGAATAAACAGAAAAGAAGAAATAGAAATATTTGAAGAGATAAAGGCTAAATATATTTTAGAATTGATGAAAGATATGAATCTTCATATTCAGTAAGTGTAACTAATCCTGAATAGGATGAATAAGAAATAAAGCTATTTAACAATACTCTGGTAGACTATCAAAGGAAAGAGGAAATCACAGAAGCAGCCAGAGAGAAATAAGTTATTCTCAAAGAAATAAAATTTATCACACAGAAGTTTTCTCAGAAGTACTGATAGACATCAGAAGACAATAGAATAATAGTTTTAATACTGCCAAGGGAAAAAAATAGAATATAGAAGTAGAGTGACCAATCATTCCAGTTTGTCCAGGACTGTCCTGGTTTTAGCACTGAATTCCTGTTTTGGGAAATCCCCCAGCCTAAGGCAAGCCAGGACACTTGGTCACCCTACACTGCTCTGTGCAATTAAACTGTCATTAGAGAGTAAGAGTGAAAGAACAACATCTGACAAAGTTCACCTCTTGCAGACCAATGGTCTGATAGGATCATTGAAGGATAGCCAATGAAGGATAGAGTTTGGCAAAAAAGAAAACTGAATCCAGATAGAGGGAGTGGACTATATGAAGCAATGGGGGACAAATAAGTAAAATATCGCTTAACATAAATAAGCATTGACTAAACAAAATAATAATTAAGGTGACTATAAATTTTGGAGATATAAAAAAGGAGAAAAAAACTCTGACAACAGTAACATGTAAGAAGCTGAGGTGGTGAGTATAGTGAGGACAGAAGTTAAACTTTCTAGAGTCCTTGAATTGATTAGGGACAAGATAGGATTATTGGCTAACTTTACTCTTAGTTAAGTATGCACATTAAAAATCTCTGGTACCTCTTCTCCTTCCACTTTTCTTCCTGAACAATCCAGTTTCAAAGCTATCAGGGCAAGACAGGCATCCACGCTGGGGCAGGCAGGTACCAGTCCCAGTGGCCCAGAGTGGGGTGACAGAGCCCAAGCAGAGTAAGGTGAGCATCTACACCATGGGCGGCCTGGTGCACAGTGTGGAAGCCTGAGTGGGGTGAGGGGGGTGTCCCTGCAGCAGCCTGAGAAAGGCATCTGCACAGGGGCTACCTGGGTGTCAGAGCCCAGGACAGGGAAGGAGGAAGTCTCCCTGTGTGGGAGGTGGTGGAGTTGAGTAGGGTGACGAGGGTGTCCACATGGGAGTGGAGATTAGTTACATATGGGGTGTTGTTCAACTAAATAAATATAGTAAAATAATTGGGAACCAGATACCCCACTATCAGAGAGAGGGAGAGAATTGCTAAGTAGAAAGGGACAAAACCACGATCCTGTAGTTGTTGGATTGGAATTGGAGGCATCTGTGTGGAGTCGAGGTTCTCAGTATAGGTAGATGTAGGAACAAACACAGCTTTAAATGTATGTATGTATTACATGCATACATATATTTCTAAGCTCACTCCACTGGGATGGCCTGGGATCGAAATAGGGGACACCTGGAGCATCACACTGAATGTCACCATCACATCAAATAGCTATGGTAACAGTTTATAACACAACGTGTGTAAACCAATAGAGGTTACCAAATGAGTGAAATTTTGATGAGCAATGGAAAATTTACATAATTTCAAAATCCCCACAAAATACTGATTACTTATAAAACCAAAAAGAGGTACTTTCCCATAGAGTGGGCTGGTAGACACAAGCTCAATCAAGTGAATGTCATCAGTACTGAGACAAATCAAAATCATGTGCCAACTGAAAAAAATGCAATAATAATAAAACAGCCTCACTTCCAAGATGTTTCTGCCAAAGATGCATAATCCTCAGGCAAACCGCGATTCAGGGGACTTTGGCAGAATTACCAGCCTTTTTCATCGAGTTGTCAAGGTTGTGTAAGTCAGGGCAAGAAGGAAGAACTGTTCCATATTAAAAGAGAGTAAAGAGACACGACAAGTACATGGAGAACTTGATTCTGAATTGGATCCTTTTGCTGAGCAGGACATTATTAGGACAAATGGCAAAATTTGAGCAGGGTCCGGGGATTAGGATATTGGTGTTAATTTCTTCATTTTGATGGTTTAATGACGTTTCAGGAGAATTACTATAATTGTTATATATATATATATATATATATATATATATGTTTTGCAGGAAACACATACTAAAGTATTTGGGGACTGGTGGATGATAGGCTCATGCTGGCAACTTATCTTAAATGTTTCTGGAAAAATCATACTGTACTTGCAACTTTTCTATACATTCAAGATAGTTTTAAAAAAAGAATGTTCTCCAAAATAATTTTTTTTTCTGGCAACATTGTGGACTAGATGTCTCAAGAAAACCCTTCCAGGGCTGCGTACTTAAAATGCGAAATTCGAAACAAAAAGAAACAACTTCTTAAAAGCATGAAGTAAAAGAGAAAAACACTCAGAGACCAGAGATGCAGAAAGCCATGATTCCCCGGGAGTGAGTGAGCTCTGGACCTCTAGTTTTTCCCAGATCGCTCTGTACCTGGAGCCTGAGCTTTATTTGGTCAGGAGCAGGAAAGAAAACAAAGGTAGCTCAGTGCCCGAGAAAGGAGAGATCTCTGATTAACAACTTGAACCTGCTGAGGGTGAAAGAAATGTTCCCTGCAGAACGAGACTTACCTGTCTCATCAGTCTTGGCAAAGCATAGCGTGGCGTGGTAATTTTAAAAATCTTCTGAGAATTCTTAATCATAAGTGTGCATTCCATGGGGTTGGTGCTGGAATTCACATTACCTGTGTGATCTGAAACACCAGCACCCCCTCCCCACCCACAGGTGTGTTGAGTTTAGAGTGACCCTGGTTAAGTGTTATGCAGTTAGCCAGTTTTTCTAAAATACTGATCCTGGAGCAAGGATTTAAAGCGCTGAGGCTTTATTTGGGAAGTGCAAAACCAGGGCAGCTAGAATGAAGGAGAGGGAACAGAGGCAGAGGAGACGGGAGGTGATGTCATGAGGTCCTCCTGCCCTGGCCATCCTCAGTGAAGAAGTCTGTGGAGCAGGTGCTCAGAAATGAGGTTGTGCAGAGAAAATGCCTCAGAGCAGTGAAGATGGGTTGAGGGGAGGAAGGAGGAACAAAGATTTACCCACCTGGTGCCTTCTATCTCCTGCCTCCTAATTGTCAAAGTTCTCCTCTGGGAAGGCCACTCCAGCACACTTCTGGGTTGAGTCATCTGCCCGCTCAGCACAGTTCAGGATGCCAGATCCATGCTCTACATGGGGTGTTTCATTTGGGGCCAGAAGTGGTGGGAGAAGCAGAAACTACCTGTGTGACTGCTGTTCTGGGTCACATGAGAGTGATGAAGGGGAGGTCCAGGCACACACAGGACTAGTTCGTGTCAACTCCCGGGTGTGGCCGCATGATCCAGGAGGCAAGGGAATCTGAGATGCTGTAAATGATTAGGGTCAGATGCAGTGTCTTTCCTGTGGCCTCTCAGATCTAAGCACGCTCTCCCCTTATTTTAGGCTCCTTTTTGTAATACAGAATCTCCATTTTTATTTTTGGGCTATTCTAATTTCTTCTCAGAAAAGAGAAGAATAAGTCCTCTTCAAAGTGGTAGCCAGGGCGCCTTCCCTGGTGGCGCAGTGGTTGGGAGTACGCCTGTCGATGCAGGGGACGCGGGTTCGTGCCCCGGTCCAGGAAGATCCCACGTGCCGCGGAGCAGCTGGGCCCGTGAGCCATGGCCGCTGAGCCTGCGCGTCCGGAGCCTGTGCTCCTTAACTGAAGAGGCCACAGCAGTGAGAGGCCCGCGTACCGCAAAAAAAAAAAAAAAGTGGTAGCCAGTTGTGATGTCTTGGAGGATATATGGCAACAGGTTAGTGTTTCATGTCTGACGGTCCTGCTCCTGTAGTTGGTCTTGACGCTGTACTACTTTATATTCTGTCTCCTTTCACCACCACCATCTTGGATTCCTCTCTGCTTGGTCAGCAATTAAGCTGGGTTGGATTGTTTGCCTGGTGTAGTGGCCCAGACCTTCACCCAAACTTTTTGCCGTTCTGCCCTTGCTGGGTGGTGGTGTATAGCAGATGGTTTTGTGTCCTGCTTACGTACCCTCAGCATTCACCTTTACAAACAGAGGGCTGCTTGCCGAGAATATCTGCAAACTCTACGACTGAAGAAGCCCATACTCCATGAGAAGACCAGCAGCATCATAAAGAGAATCCCCTGGAATTAGTCCTCAACCACAGACGGACCTGGAGATGGATAACAGCCCGTTCCCCACCGTGTAGCTTTGTGTGTTCCACACTGACTTAGAGTTGCCCAGCAGGGCTGCATGCCTGTTGCCCGCAGTTGTAAATTGGTTGATAATACTGGTTTTTCTCTTCCTGTCTTGCTTCCCATTTCCCTACTGGTGTTTTCTGGGCTTAGTCCCAAATAAACTACCCATACTCAGATCCTTTTCGGGGTTTGTTTCTGAGAATCTCACATTGAGACACATTTGCTGTAACTGCTCATTGACAGTTAATACTAGGCTTGGTAGTCCTATGAGATACCCCAGTGAACCCCAAACCCCAGTGTTCAGACATGCTCATTCCTGGTCACATTGTGGAGTAGCAATCCTACTTCTTCAAGGGTACCAGTAAGCCACCAAGCTTACAGTTATTTCTTTGCCTGCTGGTTAAGCGGTACTGCACCCTTCAGTTTAGTGTAAGTCTTACGGATGTCGCCTCCTCCAAGAAAGCCAGTACCTCTAACCCTTCAGAGTCCAAATTTGGGGTGTGAATCCACAAGTGGGCCATTGGGTATGATTATGAGAGGGGCTGCTTTTAATTTCACTCCTTGGTTACTGGAGTGGACTGGTTTTCTTGGGATCAGAGACTAAAATGCATTGGCTGTTGGTTCACTTCCAGCCATTGGAAACTAGAGAATATAATTTGTTCATTCAATGCATTATGCTACATTTGTGCTCCCTAACTTCACATGTATTGACCCCCAGTTGGCAGCTTAGCCAGCCTTCGACACGCTGTCCCACCATTTCACCAGATTGGCAGCTTCTGGTTGATGGGTACATTGTAAGACCAAAGAATCCTGTGGCCACAAGCCTATAAATGCACCACTATTTCTATAAAATAAGTTCCTTATTCTGAGGTGAGGTTCTGTGGGGTTCCATATTGGTCGAGAGCATGGCGCTGGCAGGTGCACTGTGTTCAAGAAGGGCAAACATAATGCGAAGTAAAGAAATTGCTGCCCCTGAGTCAGAAGAGATGTTGTAAAATGGACCCACCACCAGGTGGCTGCCTGACCTCCTCAAGGAGTGATGGTTTATAATAGGCCACTTTAGTCTCTCTTGCTGAGAGCTGGACATTCAACAGAGGCTGTGGTTAGAAGCAGCTGCTGTAGGCTGGGCTAATGCAGCCTCCTGTTCTTTCACTTGCCCCTTATCAACAAGCTCTTTTTAGCCTTTCATATGATCTGGATAGGAGCTGGCCTGTATACTGCGTGAGTCACAGATTATGACTTTCAGGTTCTACTCATTGGATTGAGGTGAAAAGCAAGTAGTTCTACACCCGACTCTCTCCTTGGTGGGTGTTCACAGGGCAGGCCATTCTCTCCAAGACATTCTCATCACAAATTCTCTATCCTTCATCTGCAACAAGCTGGCCCTTTTTCACATTCAGTACAGATGGAGGCTGTAAGAGTAGTGAAGCCATGGTCTGTTTTGTCTTGGTCGGGCATCTCTCTTTGATAACTGATATCTATCATCTTAGGATCTCAGGCGAAGCTTCTGATTTTAATATTCTATAAAATGTGCATAATCTCAAATCTAGCAAGTCAGCTTAGAGAAATTTTCACATATATATAAGATGACGTGCAAGGAGCTTCACTACAACACTGTTTACAATAGAAAGAAAAATGAGAAGAAAACAATCTAAATAACCCTAAATAAAGGAAAGGGCTGGTAAACTCTAGTTATTCAAACAATGGAAGACTAGATAGCAGTTAAAATGAATGGATAAATATGAATAAAAATGAGTTCAAAAAGCAAGTTGGACCTATACAGTATAAGATCACTCATTAGAAACCCAACAGAAAACTATATGGTGGTTTTGAATACACACATATAAAAATGTTAATTACAAACATAAAAATATTGCATATCAATCTCCAGGAAAGGAGAGGGGAGAAAAGAGTAGGTAACAAAAATCATACCCTTTAATGAAGACAGAGAGATATTTTAAAACAAAGATAAAATATTTACATTTAATTATTTAATTTACATCTAAATTTAATACAGTAATAATATAATGTGATTGATATTTAACAAATTAATCCATTTAAATTTAATATTAATTTAATCTTGACAATTTAAAAGAGGATTTTATAGAGCTTTTGAAATTATTCACCATTAAATTAAAAATTTTAGAAAAATAATGGCTGAATGTTGTCAAAAGCCATAAACATTAGTTCCTAAATATTTTAGTATGAGGATGATTTTTAACATAAAGTTGCACTTCTTATTAATTATACCAGTATCCCTGCATATTTGAAGAACAGTGGCACTGTGGTGGAAAGTAATACTTCTTCCATTTCTGAACAATGAATGATGTTAAATTAGGAGCCATTTGTCCTAGAGTTGTCAACTATTTAGCTTTTTCTCTATGTATCAATGTTTTTTTTAAGGTGGACACCTTAAAATTTGGAATTCTATTCAAAATATAAATCTTCTACTCAGTTTATTCTAATTTGTTCCCTGCGTAGAGATTCCCCTTCAGTGACTTTAGGAATCGAGCCCTGAGAAATGTCACTTATTGGGTCCCACCTGCTCCTTCCTCCCCTGCCCTTGCCACATGGGCCTCAGCTCTCACCTATGGGCCTGTGGCTCCCACTGGGTCTCTGAGGTAGGATGTTCCTGTCTGTTCACACGCTTCTACTGGCCTTCACACCATCATAGGCAACAGAGGGCAGATGTTAGCCCAAACTATGACTCTGGCAAAAATTATTTTCAGAGTCTCCGACTGTTCCCTGTTAATCACTTCAGACTGTTCATTTCACCTTAACAAACATTTATTGAACATCTATTATGTGCCAGGAACTTTGCCAGATCCTGGCAGTAAGAAAGATATTTAAGATATAACTCTTGCCTTCAAGACTTGAGTCTGGTGACTAATGACCTCTCTAATGACCTTTCCTGTTTTGAGAACAGGACAGATCTGGTTTTGATTCATCTTGACTTGTCTGCGGAGGCCCACGCTCGTATTTCTGGCTGCCCAGTAAACCTTTTCTCTAGGTGTTTCACGGTAACCGCAAATAAAAGGTGAAAATTGTTTTCTCTTATTTTCAAACTCTTTCTCTTCCTGGCATCCTGTTTGTCTCTGACCTGGCTTGAAGCCTCAACTTTCAGTCCTCCACCATCATTCCTTCAATGGTTACAGTTATTTTCCATTTCCGGGGCTGCCGCTCTTGGTACTCAGGCTCTGGCCACCTCAATTCTGGACTACCGTAATCGCCTCTTAATTGGTCTCCCTGACTCTATTTTCTCCCTCTCTGATCCATCCTACTATTGTTGGCAGACTGGTGTTCCTAAGATACCCCTTAATCATGTCAGCCCATCGTTCTTTTTTTCAAAATTTATTTATTTAGTTTTGGCTGTGTTGGGTCTTCGTTTCTGTCCGAGGGCTTTTCTCTAGTTGCGGCAAGCGGGGGCCACTCTTTATCGCGGTGCGCGGGCCTGTCACTATCGCGGCCTCTCGTTGCGGAGCACAGGCTCCAGACGCGCAGGCTCAGGAGTTGTGGCTCGTGGGCCTAGTTGCTCCGCGGCACGTGGGATCTTCCCAGACCGGGGCTCGAACCCGCGTCCCCTGCATCGGCAGGCAGATTCTCAACCACTGCGCCACCAGGGAAGCCCAAGCCCATCGTTCTATTCCTGCATTCACTGTCCTTCATTCTAGGGCGCCGATCTACCTTTCCAAACTTACTTCTGTATATTCACTTTCGTGAACCTCACCTTCAGGGAAACTCAGTGCTACTATTGATACTTTTAAGCATAGGAGGTGGAAAGTAGACTTCTCTGCAAATTTTATTTGATTACCACTTTGAACTGTTCTCATTTAGTAGTCAACATTTTTTGCTGTCTCACATTTCTCTGCACATATTCAGCACAGTTACCTTACAGCCATGGATCCCTATCTATGGTGCACACTGAAACCATCTGGGGCTTTTAAAGACTACCCACGTTCGGATCCACCTCCCAGAGATTCTGAATTACGTGGTCTGGGCATCAGGATTTTAAAAGGTCTCAGGTGACCCTGATGTGCGTGGCTTCCTGGAAAGGCTGCTGTGAGCCAGCTTTGCAGGTGCTATAGGACAAACCACAACAATGACAACAGCAGCAGCAAAACAAGATGATGACGTTATTTGTTGGCCACTGGGCACTGCAATTTAGGGAGAGACCTGGTATTGGGTCACTTTGGTGTGGGCCCAGGAATCTTACTGATAACTGCCTTCATTAACACACAACTTGAAGAAAAAAAAAATCTAGGCTTCTAAAAGCATTCTTCGAGGGGGGCGGGGCTTATACTCTAATTTGGACGCTACATTTTTCCATCTCCATAGGAGGTCACTAAGAAAAACACAAATGGGCTCTCACATTACCTCCATGGGCAAATGAATCATGTTCTAAGTGCAGATTGTCAACAGAATAGCTACAGTGTGTCAGAAAAGCTAAGGAAATTATTTGCTACAGGCAGACAAAGTCTTCTGATCTTTTATGTTATTTTTAGATAAACAAGAAGCCTATTTTGTATTTGAAACCAACTTGGTGCCTGGAATATTTTAAGCACTCACACACTTTTCTATGTGTCAGATTATGCCAGACTATAATAGTCCCTAAAATGATATATTTAAAATGAAAGAACATTCCAGGGAAGAATGCTAGACGCTGTGTGATGAACTTCAACTTTACAAATGGACAGTTAGACTCATGTCCAAAATGTATCTGGCTTAACATAAAATTACATGAAATTTCATTCTGGTTCGTAGATTCTGAAGATCAGAATTCTTCCAATAACCTTTAGGTAAAATTAGCAAGAAATGTCATTGGGAAGGTATTTTAGGACTTTCATTTGGGAATACGAAAGCATTGTTCTTCACTGAGCCGTGGAGTAGTTTGAAGTTATTGGAGGTCTCGAGTGATGATTTTGACCGTTCTATGCAATTTGGGAGTTTATGGGTCTCAATTTTTCAATCTGTGAAAAAAGTCATAAGAATAAGGGGTGGTATCTTAAGTCATGTTGTGGTTTGTTTACATGTTATTGTCTCTAGATGTTAGGTTATTGTATAAAAGTATTGTTATATTCCTAAACGGCTGGAGGTCTCACGGTATTTGTGCCAAGTGAATATGGATGAGGTTTATCCCTAAGTAGGAAGGTCCTTATAGGTGAAGGGTTGGGATGTGGCTGTTTGATGGTGTAGAGAGGACTGGCACCATGCCAGAGAATGATTTTGTCTTTTTGTGCTAAAATTACAGCAAAAGTATAAAACTGAGGACAAAACAGCTAAGTACCCCATAACCTGAAGATAGTTATCAAAGGGTCACCACCTTCGGGGCCCTTTGGGTTTGTTTACTAAGAGGTGGTTAAATCTACCTCATCCCCATAACCCCCTGTCCCATCCCTGTCTGGATGGTGTCACTAGGGCCCAGGTAAGAGGTTTCCAGCCTCCTTCCCCATGGGAGTTTCTTTCTTCTCCAAGAAGCCAAGGGAAGGGCTTTCAAGGGGCATCAGTCGTAGGGTTTGAGGGCATTGTATCTTCTCCCTGATGGAGGGGTGCTGAGCTCCAGAAGTTGCAGGCTCATTCTGTGCTGACCTGGGCATGGTACAGAGCAGGGCAGGAAAGTTCTAGGTGAGTCTGACACACACCTCTGTCCGTGTGTGAGGCCTGGGGACCCGGCCACTACTAGTCTGGAGGTTCCTGAGCAGGAGGCTTGTTGGAAGAGCTGTCCCCAACTGGGTAAGTAGCGGCCCGGGTGTGAGGAGAAGGTGCTGGAGGAGAACAGGATGGGGCCACACCCACCCTAGTCCTTCTGAGGGCACAGAAGTGACCACCCAGAGGTGAGGGGAAGGACAGGAGCACAGGGATGCCCGGTGGCTGCTGGGTCAAGCGAGGGGCCACCCAACCCGACAGAGGGCTGGAGGCGTGTGCAGATGAGAGATGGGGAGGCCTCTTTTCTGGGGGGCTTGGGGAGGGGCAAGGTGAAATTAGCATTGCCCCAAGAAGACCATGTGTTTAGCCAGAGACCGGGAGGCCAGGACATCTGCCCTCATGGACATGATCACCACTGCCTTCACTTATTTCTCCTCCCTGCCCCTCAGGGCAGATCTTGAAAGGAGAAGAGGAGAGAAGTTATTTCAGAGTCAAACCACGTTCATCCTTTATGCCAAGAACCCAGGACCTATGGATCTAGCTATTTTGAAGAAGGGGAGATGAACAATTTTTAATTAGCTAAGGTATTAGAATTTTTAATATAAGTAGTGTTAATAATCAGAAGGGACTGCTAAGTTATGGACGGTGCCAAGAGGTCATTGCTAGGAAGTAGGACAGGGTTATTGGCAAAAACATGATTGAGAGAAAGATTTGAAAAAAAGAACAATTTCGTGTTACTAACCATTGAGTTGAAACTCCTTCATAGGCTGTCTACATTTGAAATGTTGGAATTGTTCTTAGTAATATTGAACCTGAGTTTGGGATTTCCAGGGACCAGGACAAAGGGAGATCAGGAGTTTCCTATATCTATTTTTTCAGTGCAAGTAGCTGGAGTGAGGTTTGGAGTCACAAAAGATGACCATAGCCTTTTCTTGGAACCCTATGCGCTGGGATGCCCAGGGCAGGGAGATGAGGGGTAGGGGAGGAGGAGCCAGTCTGGGGAAGAGGCCCCTTTATAAGAGGGACGTGGGCAGGAAGGCAGGCTGAGCGGGAGCCACACACTGACCCTCCCAAGGAGGAGGGGAGGGTACCCTATCCAGCAGTGCCTGCTTTTGTTCCTGTCTTCTGGAGGCTTAACTTGCTGTTGGTGAGGACTGAAGGCAGACGTTGGGACAGGGTGCAGAGGGCAATGTTTCTTTTCCCCACCATCAGCTAGTTAGAATTATAAAATTGCTCAAACTCAGAGCTGGAAGGTATTAAGGAAGGACGTTCGATACTCTTTTTTTAATATAATCCTTGCTTTGCTAGTACCTAATATAGGATCACAGACCCCTGCTCTTTCCCCTCTCTCTACAGGTGTTTGGGGAGTCCCTGAAAAACAAGTGTCTGATCAAGCTCCTTGTAGGTTGCCATAGAGTTCTTGCTATTCTACCCCTGGTACACTGCTCCAGCCCCATGGCTTAGAGATACCTTGAGGTGCCTTGAAAGTCCCCTGAGTACCACACCCCACTCCCTCATCAGGCACCTTTGCCCCTGCTGCTACGGCATCACTTCTCAGAGCAGATGTGGCCACTGCTGCCCAAGCTCATGCCCCTTTGAAGAGCCAAGACTTCTTAAAAAACTGGATCAAGGTTGCTGTGGTTGGCTGCCTCATTCTCTTGGGATGTACTCTCTCCCCAGGAGTGCTTAGTCTTTCTTTCCTCAATTATTTTTTGGCAAATACCCCATTAGTTTACTGGATGTGTCCCCACATATCTGAACTTCAGTGGTGAACATAGTTTAGGCTTAAGCTGAATGTCCTTCTTCAAACCATGAAGAAATGGAAATTAAATAGACAAGAAAGTAACTTACCCTGGAGCCTCATGATGTGTGTGACTAGAACTAAAATGTCCAGTAAGCATGATCATGATCTACGCTTAGAGGAGCTGGGGGTGGAGAGAAGGAGTGAGAAGGAGGAAGAAGTAGACCCAAGTCAGCTTTCTGGAGCCACAAGGAGATGGTGTGTGGACTGACAGCTGAGCAGGGAACCCTCGAAATGAAATTTTGTCCATGTGAGGCCATGGACCATCCTGCCTGATATTAGGTGACAGCCAAGATTTAACATGACTACTTTGCTTTTACAAGAATATTAAAATCTTGAATTATTTTTATTTTATGACTATTATTTTTTTCCAAATGTGAACACTTTCCTTGGAAAATAATGAAAATTATTTTTCACATTGAGTGAATCTGGAGATTAATGATCTCAGTCTTGGCTTTGTATTTGGTTAAAGGAATCTTATTTATGACCCAAGTCTGGATGCCTAATGATATCTGGGGCTGAAAATAGTGGTCTTGTTTTAGATTTTTCATGAAGCGTTGAATACTGTTTACAACTCTGAACACAATTTTGATTAGACAGATTTACTGTTGCAGAGAATAGTTTCCTGGAACTGTCATGGGGTGATTATGATGTTTGCTATCGAGTGAATAGGGAAACTGTTCTTGAATATTTTAGTGATGAAATCCTTCCCTTCCAATACACTTCTTTTTTAAGGCTAAAGGACCTATTCTGTGAGGTGTGGATGTCACATGATTAACATGTTGGAAAATTCTAAATCAAACTTCAAAGAAACATTGTTCTCTTATTTGATTAACATCCATCTAGAATTGCTCCAGATTATATTTTCTTTTCAACCCAGCGGTGAGACGTAATCAGTGTTTCTGATTGTTGGCTTTTCAACTGTGGTGAGGGCAGCAGAAATACATATTTAGAGAATTCTTAGTCCTTGGTGAAGTGGGAGAAGGGAATAGTCAGAGGTCACTCACGCTTCACCCCTCCGTAGGAGTGGGCCTGGGAAAGGTGGTCACTGAGCCCCTGGACCAAGCCATAATTGAAATACACAGCGTGACTTACTTTATCCTCAGTTTTAATGGTAAAAGGATGGGTAGGATAGGCAAATTAGAAAATAAAAATCGAGAGCTTGGGAAGTGAAGTTAGTCAGATTAGAATTTGATTCCTGGATCTCCCAGCAACTAGTCTTTGATGTTTTGTGTGTTTTTTGGCTTCTCTGAGCCTTAGTGTCTTCATTGGTAAGTTATTATTTGCCTGACAGAATTGTTATGAGAGTTAAATGAAGTGATCCGTGAGTAGTACCCAGCCCAGCGAATGACATACGGTAGGTGAATAATGAACATTTGCCCGCTTGACCACCAAGCATCTGTTCTTTTGGCGACAGTATCTAGTTTTCCCTTTTGAGAACCATCCTCTTCCTGTTGCCTGAGGAAGTGCTGCCAGTGGAGCTGATTCTACTACCAGCTTCAGGAGTATAATGTGTAACTCAGAACTGGTCAGGTGGCATCAATGCACCCTTGGCTATATGACTCCCTCAGGGATCAACATAAATCAGGCCATTCAAAAGACAGTCCTTTGTGGGAGCTACTAGGGACAGATACCTTTCCCCCCTCTGAACTTGAACAGAGAGAAAGACTGAAGCTGTTGGAAGCCATTTTGCTCCCACAGAGCCTCAGATTTAAGCCGATATATGGTAGAGAGCTAAGCTGAGAGATATAATTTAAGACATCGCTTGAGCCACTGATCCCCAAATGCTTCAGCTAAATTAATTAACATATACTGATTTTTTACTGAAGTTATTTACTTGCAATCAAGAGTCCTGACTGATATAAGGAACATAATAAAGTTTTGTCACTCTGCACCTCCCCATCCCCCCAGTTCAGGAGCCAGAACCCTGCAGAGGAAGCATAAAAGCATTAAAGTTCTCCCAGAATTCCTAACAGGAGGCAAAAAATGCAAGGAAGTGCTTTCCAGACTCTGCAATTTCATATACATAAACAACTTCGAAAATATATTCCATTAAAAAATAAAATTCATAAAACACCAACAACTCTCACTATTTTCTCATAAAATTAAGGGCATTTTTAATATTCTAAAATAAGAAGTACGGAATAGAATAAAGGATAGTATTTAAAATAGAATAAATGTAGCTGTAAGAAAAACGCACTGTGCCATCCTTATTTCTTTCAATTACCACAGAGCAGCGAAAATGTCAGTGGTTTTATAAGTTCTAGGTCTGAAATAAGACATCCTAGGATCAAATCTTCACTAGCTATTCCTTAATTATTCCGAGTTTCAGTTTCCTCATCCCTAAAATAGAAATAATACTGATCTCTGACTCCTAAGGTTTTGGAAGAGCACAGCAACAACAAAAATAAACAAGTGGGGCTATATCAAAGTAACGAGCTTCTGGTAAGGATGAAACGAGTGAATGCATGTAAGGTTTTTAGAATAGTGCCTGACACATGGTTAGTACTCAATAAACATTATTATTACCATTCCTTATCAACACTCAGTGTAAGTCTCTGGGACAGATATCAGATTCTAATTTCAGCCTTGACACTAATTCTGTGACCTTTGGCAGGGCAGTTCAACCGTCTGGGTTTCAGAGGGTTTTCCGGAAGAATGCAGATGTCTAACGCAGGAAACAACGCCCTTTCTCCGATTGGTCTCCTCTCACGGGGGCGTGAGCCACCATGACTGGTCACTCAGCGCTCACGCGGGACCAGATTGGCTCCCCGGCGGGGAGACGAATCATTCATCCTGCCCCACAGTGTTCCTGTCGGCAGATGGCTGCTTTGCTCTCTGGATGGACGGGGAGACACATGGGAGAGAAAAAACCTGATGCAGGAGTGAGTGGAGGAGGCATTCAGGGTAGGAAGTTTCCAAAGATGACGTTGGGAAAATCCCAAAGATGCCGCAGGTTACTACTTCCAACCACTCCACTGCCCTCTACCGGCAAAGCCTAGTGAGTGGTGAGGAAATCTGGGGCATCCTGCTTGTCTAAGAGGGCTAGTCCCTCCTTGAAGGAAAGCTGAGCATCCCCTTTCGGGCGAAAAGTAAAGACTATACGGTAAAGGCATTGTGACCGTTAATTTTAAAAAAGGAAAAAAATGGTTCAGGCAACTCATACAGAGTTTAAAGGCTCTGTTAGCTGATGTACATCAGCGAGCACCTCAGGGTTAGAAAACTTCCTCATCAGAAGCAGGGCTGGAGGGCTTCCCTGGTGGCGCAGTGGTTGAGGGTCCGCCTGCCGATGCAGGGGACACGGGTTCGTGCCCCGGTCCGGGAAGATCCCACATGCCGCGGAGCGGCTGGGCCCGCGAGCCATGGCCGCTGAGCCTGCGCGTCCGGAGCCTGTGCTCCGCAACGGGAGAGGCCCCAACAGTGAGAGGCCCGCGTACCGCAAAAAAAAAAAAAAAAAAAAAAAAAAGCAGGGCTGGAGTTTCAACAGAGACAGGAGAAGAGTTGGGTATGTGATCCTGGTCTTGACTCAGGGAGCAGTTTTCTTCCACTGAAACTGCTATAATACGTGTAGTTGGAACGTTGAGAGAGGATTACACGTCCTCACACCTCTTTCTTGGAATCGTTGGCCTAAGTCTCAGGTTAGCTGCTGTCAGAACTGTTCTTTGGAGAGCTCTCTGCCTTGTGGCTTGTCTCTTAACTGTCTCATGTCACTTAAGGTTCAGGGGAAGGGGAGATAGGGGAGAAAAAAGAGGGAGAGAGGAAAAGAAGAAAGAACATAAAAAAGGGAAGTGGACAAAGTCAAAGCAGGCAACTGGCTCTGTTTTAATTCTTTTTCCACTTAAAAGGAAACTTTCCCCAGTCTTAAGATTTTTTTTCTGTTTCTCAGGAGGCTTTAATGTGTATTTTCTTCCTTCGAACTTATCGTCTTCATTCTTATTTCCTAAGTAGTCCAGTAAGTGTTTAAAAAATTCCCTTAAGGGAGAAAGAGAGCTAAATCACACAGATGTGTGTCATATTATTCTTTAAACTGTAGGTATGTGTGTCAACATTATATACATTTCTTTATGCATGATATATTCCACAATAAAAATGTCAAAATAAAGAGAGAGAAAGAAGGAGAAATATTTCATTTAAGGCTGGAAAGGCAAACAAAGTCAGTATCTTTCGACTCTCAACTCATCCTCATTTGGGTCAGTTACACGTTTTAGGCGTAGTGTCAGATGGGGGAGGAACAGGTAGGAAGCAGTAAAGAAGTTCAAGAACGGCAAGTTCTAGGAATCGTTCCACTGAAGCATGCTCCAAGATTTTGTTCATGTAATGATAGTTTTTTTTTTTTTTTTTTTTTTTTTTTTTTTTTTTTTTTTTTTCTTTGTGATATGCGGGCCTCTCACTGTTGTGGCCTCTCCCGTTGCGAAGCACAGGCTCCGGACGCGCAGGCTCAGCGGCCATGGCTCACGGGCCCAGCCGCTCCGCGGCATGTGGGATCTTCCCGGACCGGGGCACGAACCCGTGTCCCCTGCATCGGCAGGCGGATTCTCAACCACTGCGCCACCAGGGAAGCCCTAATGATAGTTTTTGTAGTATATGACACTAATGAACTTCCATCAAACACTGGTGAGGAGCAGTTTGGAGTACATCAAAGAGTAAAGTGGATCCATTGTCGAGATGGATGAAACTTCTTGCTGATGATGGGCTTTATGCTTCTGGGTCAAATCCGCATTCACACACATGCACTGCTCCTTTCTCCTAACTGCTTAATGATTCTCTTTTAAGATGTGCACTCACTGTATTGCTTACATGAGGAATGAATAGCTCCTTTCTCGAGAAACCTGCTCCATGGGTATATCTTAATGATAAAGGGCTGAACTGGAAATTTTAAGCCTGTTCTTTTAAAGGCCAACTGATAGTAATCTAACAGAGATACCAAACTGGAGGCAGAGTACAGAGGAGAGGAGGGTATGGGAGTCCTGAGGAAACAGCCAGTAAGACTATCTTCTGCTTTAACCCAGGACTTCAACCTAAATAGGGATGTGTTATGGACTGAAGGTTTGTGTCCCTCCCATATTCACGTGTTGAAATCCTAATCCACAAGATGATGGTATTAGGAGGTGGGGTCTTTGGGAGGTGCTTCATGCCCCAGAGTGGAGCCGTCATCAGTGGGATTAACGCCCTTATAAAAGAGACCCTGGAGAGCTCCCTTACCCCCTCATTCATGTGAGGACACAAAGAGAAAATAGCCACTTGTGAACTGGGAAGGGGGCTTTTACCAGACACCAGATGTGTAGTGCCTTGGTCCTGGACTCCCCAGCCTCCGGAATTGTGAGAAATCAATGCTTGTTGTTTAATCCACCCTGTCTATGGCATTTTTGTTATAGCAGTCCAAATGAACTGAGACAGAATGGAGGAGAGTCACATCTGGCACAAGTTTATTCCTGGTGGCACTTCTTCCAGTGTCCTTGAATCTCCCCGTATTCTGATTTTTCTCTGCCCTGCTTCAGCCCTTCTCATGTTTATCACCCATCTGGGACTCCACAACCATCTCACCACACCCTTATTGCTCTCTCTCCCTCTCCTTCTCTCTCTCTCTCTAGTTATACATGTCAAGCTTCTCCAGAACCAGCAGTCATAACTGGACATATCTTGTAACCAGATTCAAGTTTGGCAGCATGAAGAACCTCATTTGTTTATTAGCTTTGGTGTTCACATTTCAAGTTAATTAAATCCAACCAACATTTTTGAGAGCTCAGGATATGTAGATACGGGGACTAGCAAGACAAAAGACATGGTACACAGCTGGTTGTGCTTTGGGGCCATTCCTATTACTATTGCCAAGTCCTCTGAATAGACTGACTTCTGGGTGTACTTCGGCTTGTTGGATAAATTGAATCCACTTTTAATAATATCATTGATGATAATTGTTGCTTAGTAAAATTTATCAAGAAACAGTAAAAGACCGATTGAATATTTCAATTACTTTTTTGCTCATAGAAAACTGGCCATAGAAAAGTAAGTCTCAAAGGAGTTGAGTGCGGGAAGGGTGGAATCAGGAGGGTCAGTGAGCTGCTGGTGGCATGGTGTGGAGCTTGTGAGCAGTGTAGCTGCTTAAAAACCCAGACGCTTCCCTGAAAGACCCCCAAGTGCTAATGGGAAACAAGAAGGATGGGAAAAAAATGATGCCTTACCCTACGTGATTTTAATTCTCAACAAGGAAATAAAAAATGAATTTTGTCCCAAAGACTTGATCTGTGGCTAATTCAAGTCTATGCCATTTTTCCCTTGTTCTGGAAAATGGGGTTATTTACAACATGAATCTCATTCCAATAAATATTGACCTCTGTTATACAAAATGCAAATGGCTGAATCTCATAGTTTCACACTGTTATTTAATTGAACTTCAGTTATCTAGAAGTGAAAAATTATTCAGTTTTCAAAATCTATTTAATTTTGAAATTAAATTAGTTAAATTCAATTAGTTTAAATTAATTGAAATTAGTTTAAATTTTCATCTAATTAAATTAATTTAGTTTTGCCTTTTATGTAATGACTTCATTCATTATGATTAAGTTGCTTAGACGAAAAGAAAACAATTCAGTCACGTGAAGCAACTTCAAAATTCTGAAGAATCAATAGTATCAAGGTGCTAGATTAAACTTTTAAACGTTTGATTTAGATGTTGGCATGTTGCTAATTGTAACGTCGGGGGTATCTGGGTTTGAAATCTGGCTCCTCCACTTATTACATTACCCCAACAGATTTTTCAATCTCCCCATGCCTTATTTTAGGGGCTAATAATAGCACTTAATTAATAGGGTTGTTGTGAGGATTAAATGAGTTCCTCAAATAAAGCATTTAGAAGAGTAGCTGGCACGGAATATCCTCTGTAAGTGTGTTTTAATTCCCATCATCAACATCTCCTGGCAGGTTGATTGACTCAGCATCAAACTTTTTTTTTTTTTTTGATGTTGACGAGTGAATTTGCATTATTTATCTTTCAGAGAAGTTCAACCAAAATTGTATGTGATGATAAAACTGTAGCCCGTGGTTATAATCATTGTACAAAAGTTCAACTCATGCTGCTTGTCATTTTCTGGGTTCTCCTTACTATTTCACAACCATTTAATTCACAGATGACTCAGATGACTGAAAGGACATTAGTCCTTCTGTCTCCTTATTTGCTCAGGGTTGTAGCAAGTAGTATTTGTCTTTTGAGAAGAGAAATTGGCAAATGGGTTTATTTTAGATGCATTCTGCTCTGTTCTTGCTTTCTCGCTTTGCAGGGTAAAACAATAAACTCTAGTGGGTGGGACAGAAGGAGGCCTCACTCTGACTCTCATCCAGTGCCTCTCCTTAGCCACGTTCCAGAGCTAGTGGTGTTTAAATTCATTCCAGAAAAAATGGCTCTGGAGTTGGCTTCAGAAAAGGCAAAAATAATTGGATTAATTTAATAGGGATTAAAGACCATTCATAGTCTTCAAGTATACACATAATGAATATGTAGAGAATGTTGTAACCATTTAATTTATCTACTAAAGACAGAAAAAGATATTCGTTGGCTTTTCAGGTATACAATTTTATGTAGGTGGTATAAGGTAAGCAAATTCTACAAAAGGGTTTTCTTGGGCCAAGGAATTTTCCCTTTTGTGGGTGTGGTCCATGTTTCTTATTTCCACGTGTTAATGCAGGACCTCTATCTAAAAAGCCTTCCCTACTCACTACCCTCACTGCTAATACCCATCCTCGGCTTATCTCACATTTGCTAATTAATAAGAGCTACTATGCCTTGAGTGTGATTTTTTTTTCACCTCTCCCAATCTGGCCTTGTGGGTGGAAACTTTTGACAGGGTTTTCACTGTCTTTAAAACTGCCTTTAGTGAATAGCCACTGCCTTCAGTGCCCCCATCTGAGCTGTCATTAATTTAAGGTGACTCCACTAGGGGTGCTCGGGACATCACCAGGGGCCAAAGTGCAGGAATGTTTTCTGGGGCCTCAATGAACCAAAGCTGTGCTGGATTCTGTACAGAAGTGAATCTTGCCTCCTTTTCTCTTAGGTTTTGCACATGGCTCCCAAAGCTGAGTTACATTTAACCCAATGTTTTGTAGACATATTAGTGAACAGTACTTTTATTTACTTTGACCTGTAACCCTATCTGCTTCCTGGTTTTCTGAGCACAAATCAACAAGAAATGATCTAGAAGGCAAACCTGAGCCACAGACACCCTGCTGAAGTCAGCGTCTCCCCTCCAAAGGCTGAGGCTCTACTATTGGAACACGTCTCTGTGTCTGACATCTTGGGAAGAGTTTTCCTCTGACTTCTGATGGTTTGTCCATCGGCATCCCGATGTGTCCAAGGGAAGGTACTGTCTAGGCTCAGGCTGGACTTAAGCTCCGAGGACTATGATGAAACTAAATAGAGCTTCTTGCTCATCAGGATGGTTATGAGTTGGGGAAAGATCAAGACTTTAAAATATCATGAAACATCAGCAGACAAGGAAAATTTAAATTACAATGTCAATGGATCACCAGTGTTAGACTCTAATATATGCATTTAATGATAGAAAGGAAATGTACTAATTTATAACTGATTATCTCTGGGGCTGTGGAATCAGAGCTGATTTTTTTTCCTTTTTTATGTTATATTTTCACTTGTGTTTACAATTATTGTGCATACTTTTAATCATCAGAAAAATATTAACTTTCTTTTTCATGAGAATAAATATCAGCAATTTAAGGCTAGCTGGCAAACGAAAGAGGTGGAACTGACAGATAATGATGATGATGTAATACAAAGAGCACATCCCAAATTCCTGAATGCTTTCATATTAGTTCCTTGATCTGTTCTCAGTCACACTGAGAAAACCGAGGCAGCTTAGTGGGCCCAATAAAAACAGTTACGTTTTAATCTCTTTAGATGAATTCAGGTTGGGTTTGGTATTTTCAAGGCCTCAAAACATCTAGGCAAAAGGTGAAAAGTGGTCTGTCATAGCTAGGTGATTTCAGTTTGGGCTTTCTGTGCAGGTGCTTTGACATTGTATAGGCAGAGTGATAATGAGAGGAATATACAGGAAATAATCTGGCATAGGAACAAAATTCCATCTTCTTTTCCCCCCTTTATTCAATAGGGCCAAAGGGCTATCAGGAGGGAGATCTCTAGGAAAGAAAAAGGAACAAATATTCTCTTTCTCATAGAATTCTGTTGAAGAAATAAATTCTTAATATAGGCCAAAGACATTCAACTAAAATAGAGTTCCCTTGCTTAGTACTAAGTGTTTATTGCATCTAAGTCCTTAAAGAAACACGGTGTTAAAATAAACCTAGTAAGAGTTTGTCCTACTAGTCTTTTAGAAACAAGGAAGACTAGTAGGAGATCAATTGAAAGCATCCAGAAATGAAAACGTTATGTTGTCTCAAAAGCAAACTCTTTTTCAGGGCAAGGCCCCTCAGGCAGGAAGTTCTGTCACTTCCTTTTGTTCTGAAACCTTCAAAGACTCCTGTTAAATTATTCACACTTTTGGGCTTCCCTGGTGGCGCAGTGGTTGAGAGTCTGCCTGCCGATGCAGGGGACACGGGTTCGCGCCCCGGTCCGGGAAGATCCCACATGCCGCGGAGCGGCTGGGCCCGTGAGCCATGGCCGCTATGCCTGCGCGTCCGGAGCCTGTGCTCTGCAACGGGAGAGGCCACAACGGTGAGAGCCCCACGTACCGCCAAAAAAAAAAAACAAAACAAATTATTCACATTTTTTTTTCAGGAAGAAGAATATTTTATTTTAAAAAATCATAGTAGAATATGATAGATGTAGAAAGTACACAGAAAATCCAAATATTGTAGCAAAATGTTGACTGCAAGTGTTTTTACATTCTAAGAATTGTGTCAGGATTAATCTTAGAAGAAGGAATATCCTTTTGTTTGGGAAAATAGTTAATAGGTTATGTGAAGGCGAGGCCTAAGCATGACCTGAAAGGAATGAGTAAGGATAAAGAGAACCATAATAAAGCAAAAGCGTAGATTTCTTCATCTGAAGGGTTCCCAAGATATTAACTACCTGATTTTTCAGCCTCCTCTTGTGGCAGATGTGGAGTGGGACAGGCTGAGGTCTGGGAATGGGCTTTGAGGCTCAGAACCCCAAAAAACTCCTTCCGGTGGACTCTAAGAGCAGTAATATGGCTTTTGAATTTTGTTTTCATTTTCTGCCTTATCATTCTCTTAGGATATTCTCAGATTTCAGTAAAGCTAAAATGCCTGTCTTGTGTGCAAGCTGCCTTGGGGAATGCAGGCCGCTGGCTGCGTCCCCTCAACTAGCTGTGGAGAGGTTAACTCATAGAGAAGCAGAAGACATACATCCAGGAGCGATCTGGAAGAAAGAGGAACAGCCATCTGGATTCCAAGAAGACAAGAATCAATTAAGACATGTAAGCACTCTCAGAGAATCCCCAGAGATATTTAGAAAGTGACTAGATTTTCTGTTTATAAGTTTGGCCTATTTTATTTGGATATTAAGAAATGCGCACATTTAAAAGCCTGGATAATTTGGAAGCACTCAGATGCTATATGAAATGGATAAAAGTGGTGATGCTTTTGTCAAAGGGGGACTCTTGGCTTTCAGGAAGGGGTTTTCCAAGCCCACAGAATGTTAGTACTGTTCTTGATATATTGCAGATGATCAATAAAGGTGGGCTGAATGAATGATTAAACAAATAAATGACCAGTAACCAAGAACATGAGGTTCACTATTTAAAGATAATGAGTAAAAGAGGTTTTGTCAAAGTCAAAGTAACTTACTGAAAAAATGAAATATTTAGACAATTGTGCCGTTAGACAAGTTGTTTAGGTAAAAAAAAAAAATCAGGGGCTTCCCTGGTGGCTCAGTGGTTGAGAGTCCGCCTGCCGATGCAGGGGACACGAGTTCGTGCCCCGGTCTGGGAAGATCCCACATGCCGCGGAGCGGCTGCGCCCGTGAGCCATGGCCGCTGAGTCTGCGCGTCCGGAGCCTGTGCTCCGCAACGGGAGAGGCCACAACAGTGAGAGGCCCGTGTACCAAAAAAAAAAAAAAAAAAAATCATTTTTCCAGATAATGATCCAAATAGGATAATAATCATCCCATTTCAAGATTAGGAAAATATAACAAGCTGGTTATGCTATCTAGAAAAATGATCAGTTGAACCATTGAATTTTTTATGAATATGTTTCTTTATACCAAGTAAACAGGATTTTTAAAACTTATATTATCATCTCATTTTTGAATTGGCTGAGAAAATGAGTTGTCTGCTTTAGTACGTATGACTGAATAAATACAATTTACTCATTTTACAAGAACAGAGTTCTTATAAACACATTATCTATCAAATCCTCATGGTTTAAAAAATTATTTATGAATGTGTCTATTTATTATTGGAACAAAAGAGAAGGACTAGGAAGAATAAGTATAATGTACATATAAAAAATTCAAAGACAGAATTGTATAGGTGAACTAGAGCTGCTTTTTTCATGTTAGAAGAAGCAAAGGAAGGGCTTGTTAGAATTAAAACTCATGAATTTTGTTTTTTCTAATGAAAATGATAAATAGGATACGGAACAGGCAGTGCCAGCTCAGGAGCCCCAGTTGCAACACTGATTGGAAGGAAGGCTATAATGACAGAGTGGGTTAACCTGCGGGACTTTGGGCAGTGTTTTGATGGGTTTTGGACATTGTCTCCATGGTATAAGCCTAGGGAAGAATAAAAGAAAGAATTGGTTCTTTGATTATAACATTTATCAAGACTCTAAATAGCCTTCTCTCCAGATCTAAGGTTAAAACTTCTATTTAATTCACTATTGTCAACCTACTATATGCCAGGCATTGTGATGGAAAAGTATGTGGTATATAACAGTAAACAAAGTGTATAGTATCTGCCCTCATAAAGTTTAGACTAGAGGGATGCAATCAATACATAAATGCATGACTACAAACTATGTTGTGTGCTAGGAAGGAAACTATGTGATGTTCTATGAATGTATCGTGGGGAGAAGCTGGGGTTGGTGTGGGATGAGGTGTGGATAAAAAATGATAGTTAGGGGAGTCTTTTTTGAAAACATGACTACTGACCTGAGATCTTAAGGACAATTGCCTTTATTTTGAAGAATTTACCGTATGATCCAGCAATCCTACTTCGGGAGATGTACCCAAAGGAAATGAAATCAGGATATCAAAGAGCTATCTGTACTATTATGTTCATTGCAGCATTATTTACAATAGTCAAGAAATGGAAATGACCTAAGTGCCCATCAGTGGATGAGTGGATAAAGAAGATGTGGTATGTATGAATATTATTCAGCCATGAGAAAGAAGGTAATCCTGCCATTTTTGACAACATGGATGGACCCTGAGTGCTTATGCTAAGTAAGATAAGCCAGACAGAGAAAGAAAAATACTGTATGATTTCATTTATATGTGGAATCTAAAAAAAAAGAAGTCAAACTAATTGAAACTGAGAGTGGAAAAGTGTTTGCCAGGGGTGGGGTGGGCGGTGGGGATAGGGAGAGGTTGGTAAAATGGCACAAACTTTCAGTTATAAGTTGAGTAAGGTCTGAGGCTCTAACGTAAATCACAATGACTATAGTTGATAACCCTATAATATAATTGAAATTTGCTGAGAGAGTAGAACTTAAATGTTCTCGCCTATCACCTCTCCAAAAAAAAGATAAATATGTGAGGTGTTGGATGTGTTAATTGACTAGATGTTGGGAATTTTCACAATTATATGTATATCAAATCAACACAATGTACACTTTAAATATCTCACATTTTTATTGGTCCATTATACCTCAATAAAGTTGAAAAAAAACCTTGAATTTCTTGGTTAAAAAAAAGAGAATTTGTTACCTCCTAAAATCCTCCCAGCGATCTAAGGGGTCAAGTGCTTCCTTTATGTTTGGGAACATTGAAGTACCCATAGGATAACTGAATGAGTTAAGAGCTAACAAGTAAGTGCCTTATGTGATGTGAAAATCCCACTTTCTTGATTCATAGTCTCATTTACCTCACCAGAGAAAACAGACTGTCTCAATACACAGCAATAGCTTGGTTATAGTAAAACCCCAGGTAGACACATTTCTGGGAATGTTGTAAGTCTACATCAGAATGTTTTCCAGCAAAAATCAGAAGTGGATTTTAATTTTCATATCAATAGCATTTGAATTTATAAAGATGAGGATAAGAACCTGCTGCATAAAAAATAAAATAAAATTCAAAAATTCAAAAAAAAATTAAAGATGAGGATAGATTTCTTTTTAAAGACTTTCTGGGTAAATAGAGCCTATAGGCAGGATGGTACAAGGTTATTTTCACATTTTGTTTTAGCAGCTCCTACTTTTTTAAAACTCCACGCTGACTTTTTTCTTTTCCCAAAGTCTATGGTTGACTAAAACCAGACTGACAGCAGCAGTAGTGACTCTGAGATCTTTATTATTCCTTTCCAGTGTTCTCATTCCCCTCATGCATGCCACTCTCATTTTGTGCTGAGATATTTTTTTTTTTTTTTTTTTTTTTTTTTTTTTTTTTTTTGCGGTAAGCGGGCCTCTCACTGTTGTGGCCTCTCCCGTTGTGGAGCACAGGCTCAGCGGCCATGACTCACGGGCCCAGCCTCTCTGCGGCATGTGGGATCTTCCCGGACCGGGACACGAACCCGTGTCCCCCACATTGGCAGGCGGACTCTCAACCACTGCGCCACCAGGGAAGCCCTGTGCTGAGATATTTTAATGAGTTTCTGAATGATTGTTTCCCACTTTTCCTACTATCCCTGCTCAGGTCACTAAATTAGAGGAAAGTATTTTAGCAAATGGGAAAGGAAACAAAAAATATCATTAGCGGGAGGACTGCTGAAGTCACAGCTATTAGGAATGTGAAATGTCTGTTGCCTAGAAGTGTGGAAAAGACGCTGCCAGATGGAAGGGTTAATTACTAGATGCTGGCTTCAAAAGAAGAGAGGGCTACTTAGAAGATCCATTTGTCAACAGCGGTAAAGAACACATTTCTTCTCCTAGTGCATTCTGCTATCACAAATTGCCCTCTCCTGGAATGTATTGGGTGGGAGAAACAATTGCACAGATCTTGATTTTCTAACATTCCTATGGTGTTTCATCATTTGTAGACTAGGAATCTGGCTACTGGCAACAAAATGCCAGAGTTCTCATATTTAAAACCAGAGGACTAACAAGCTGCAAATATTTATAACTTGGTATGTCTTAACATGTTTTCCCAAGTTTCTCTTTTCCTGTGCCCGCTCATATGGCATCTAAATGTCTGCCCACCCGAGGACTTAATCTAGATGAAAACTTTAATCTTTTTTTGAGCACAAAATATCCATCTGAAAAAGTACACATGATCACAAAAAGATAGCAAATTCTAATATGGGGGTAATTTTTTCATCCATTTCCATGACAGATATGAATTGGGTTCTGGAGCAGTGAGACTATTTTTGCTATGCAAATCACAGATGGCATTAGAGCAGCAACTTTCGTTGCCCTCAGCTTAATTCTCTTGTGGGACTGGTGACCATATTATGAGGAACTGAATGTTCATTAGGTGCCCCAAACTGGTTTCTTCGGTGGTTCATAATTAATCCCTATGTCTTATGCACAGTAAGCATTCAACAGATGTTTAAAAAAATGTAAGTCAATTGTTTCGGGAATCTCTAAACAATACTGTGACTGAAGACTAAAAGAGGAGGGTCCCGTATTTGCATTTAAAGCCTTATCTCTGACAATGGGAAGAAATGGCTTCCTTCTCAATTTAAGAAATGTCAGAATTGATTGATGATAGAAAAGGAGGAGCCTCAATGAAACCTGCAAATTGACAAGTATGTAGCCACTCACTGTATAAAGTAAACCCTATTTAAAATCTATGCATAAACTCAGTGTATTTCCACATTCCCGTGTGAGAATGACTTTTCGGAATGCCTGTTAATTGTTATGTGTAAAAACCGGTTGTTTCATTTAGATATGAACATGACTTTTGCTAAGGATGCAGTAACAGACATGGACAAGTAAATATCCCGGGAAAGAAGCAATTAAAAATGTAAAAATTAGACCAGTATTGTAAAGGAGTAGTAACCTTGGAAATAAAGCTGGGAGAATTAAGGTGTTTGAGACAAGTCTTATGTTAATTACAGGGATGTGTATCTGCACAGGCAAAACAATGGACCACTGACTTCATTACCAGGACTCCTGGTTCTAGACTAAATTGTTACTTTCAAACTTCTACTTGGAAGCATTTTTTTTTTAATTAAAAAAAAGTTTTGTTGACAGTGTCCAATAAAGTCCAGGGGATCTTTGCCTAGTCCTGGCCGAAAAATGCTTTCGTAATATAACTCCATTGTAATTACATATTTGTTTGCCTCCCCCCACTAGACTGTAAATCTTTGAAGGCGAGAACCGGGTCTATTTCCTTTGCCTCTGTATCCTCATCGCTGAGCACAATATATTTGATAGCATTAAAAGAATTGTGCACACCTGTTAATGTTATTGTATCATTAATTATGAATAGTCCTATACAAAATAGAGCATTTGCCTTTAAATGAAATTATTTGCTGCATTTTTATGATGTGATTGCATTGTATCCATGTCCAGCTTTTTATTCATAATAAAAATTATTTCAGCGTTTAAAGTAGAAGTCAGTGGGAAATAAGGTAAACATTCTTGCTGGAACATTTTGATTCTGTGCACTGAATGGATTTGAGTGATGGGGTAAATTCTTATTTGAATCATTGGCAACATGACTTGTTCTCAAGTTAGCAGCTTGATCACCCATATCCTACAGCGATACGTACTTTAAAAATATTTTCTCAAATGAATTGAAATGGGAATCTGAAGAATGTTAGTTTTCGTGTCATTACTTCAATATTGAGTGACCTGGGATAAGAATGTCCCAGTGCTTTAGTTTCCACATCTTTTAACCAGGATTAGTAGTGTCTGCACTTAGGATTTAAACACAAATAAGATAATAAGTTATCAGTTCTGGCAATTGTGCATAGGTAGGTAACCTGAATCATGTGTGACAAAAATAGGAAGGGTCAGAGACAGCTGTGGGGCAGAAATGAAGCACTCTGTGAGACTGTAGAAAATTAATTCATCCTTCAAATATTTCTGAGTCAAGGGATCTATAAGAAATGAAGAAAGGGAATAGACAGATGGCAGCTCTATGCTCCTGGACCACGGTTCTTACATAAGACCTGGTGAATCCTGGGATTCAAATCCCAGGATGGCCAGACTGTATTGCGAGGAACCAGGAAATTGGGAGCATCTGGTTGAAGTGATAAATGTGTGGGGAAGAGAAAATGAAGCTTCTGGATGGCAGGTTTTGAAGCACAGGTGCTACCAACTATATTATCACCCAAACCTGAAAACTTGAAGCTAAGTATGTACAGAGCATTGGTACATGACATATGGTGTTTCAAATATAAAACTTATAGACCATCTGTCAAATCTAGTGAGGCCTTACTCTGGAAGGATCACTGAAGAATGGAGAACCTGCTACATTTTCACACCCAGAAGTAACTAGACAATCAATACATATTAATTGAGTAGTCATCATGGATATAAGTCTAGTTGCTGTAAAGAGTTATAGGAAATGTAGAAGATATGGTCTTGCCCTTCAAAATGTAAGGGAAGACAATATCAGAAGGGCAGGCAGAGTACATGGCTTTAGATTGCTTCTAGTTCTTAGGCTTCAATTTCATAGTCCATCATCACTACTCTGTGCATTCTCCATAAATTCCCTTGCCTCCTCTGGCTTCTTCCTTGCTTGGCAAAGCCACAACACTGGACAAATAGAATCTCTCTGCCATGCAACTGAACACCTCCGGAGAAAAACACACAGTCACGTTGTCTGGTCTCACTTTAAATTCATGACCATAAACCTCAGTGGGTTCTTGAAGTGGTTAGCCCATTGAATCATGCATCCCCTGTACCCTCCCTCCCCTACTCACCTAGAGGGACTCTTTCCCACTTTCTCTGCTTTGCTTCCCTGTTCTCATTCTCGGGGATAAACATTTATTTTACTGAGACGATTGAAGCAATCAGAAGCGAATGTCTAAAAGCCTACATCCTATTTACCTCCCTACCAACACCTGCATCCAAACACTCGGCTTTCTCGCTTGTTCCTATATAAAGCATCTTTGCTTTTATCCAAAGCTAGTTGCTTCACTGGTTTGGAAGATCTCATGCCCTTTTGCCACGCAAGGATATTGCTCTAGCAATTCTTTATTCTTTCCCTTATGCATCATTTCCTCCTTCCTTTGCTAGACTATCCTCACCAGCATTTAAACATACTTTCCTCTTAAGTGAAACAAAATCTTCTCTCTCTCCACTCCCCCCATCAGCTACTACCCCCTTTTTTTTTTTTTTTTTTTTTTTTTGCGGTACGCGGGCCTCTCACTGTTGGGGCCTCTCCTGTTGTGGAGCACAGGCTCCGGACGCGCAGGCTCAGCGGCCATGGCTCACGGGCCCAGCCGCTCCGCGGCATGTGGGATCTTCCCAGACCTGGGCACGAACCTGTGTCCCCTGCATCATCAGGCAGACTCGCAACCACTGCGCCACCAGGGAAGCCCTACTACCTTTCTTTAGTCACTTTTGTATAAAGTTCATTGCTTATAATTTCTCATTTTCCATTCATTCTTAAACCACTTCAATCAAGCTTTCATTTTACAAATTCCACCCAAACTGCCCTCATTAAGGCCACCAGTGACCTACACCTGGTCAGTTCTAATGGTCAGTCCAGGACCTCCTCCCACTGGCAGCATTTGGCCTCTTCCTCTTCCCTGATACACATCATTCACTAGACAAATCTTTGTTTGACTCTTACCTCACTGGCTGCTCATTCTTAGTTTCCTTTGTTGCTTTCTCTTCTTCTCCTCGGCCTTTGATGTTGGAGAACCCTAGGGCTCAGACCTTGGTCCTCTTCTTTTCTCTATGTTCGCTTACTCCTTTGGTGATTTTATTTAGATCCATTTAATTTAGAACCATGTAACGTCCATATAGTTCTACATAACATCTATGTGCTGATGATCCTTAAATTTGTACTTCCAGTCCAGAATTCTTTCCTAAATTCTACATTTATCTACCCAATTGCTTACTCACCTACTTGGCATTTCTGTTTGGGGGCCTAATAGGTATCTCGGTCTCAGCTTGTGTGAAACCAAACCTTGATTGTTATGCAACTGATCTCTCTACCTACTCATCTGTAGCCTTCCCAAACTCAATTGATGGCAACTGAGGACTCCAGTCACCCGTGCAGTCATCTTGGGCTTTATCTCTTTTTCTCACACTCCTTATTCAACTTATTGGAAAACCTTCGAATTATATGCAGGATCGAAGCATTTCTTACCAATCCACTGTAATTAGTCTCACCTGAGCCATTATATGCAGGATCGAAGCATTTCTTACCAATCCACTGTAATTAGTCTCACCTGAGCCATCATCCTCTCTTACCTGGGTTGTAGAGGGAGCCTCCTGGGTGATCTCTCCTCTACTTTTCTTCTTCTCCTACAGACTATTTTCAACCCAGTGGCAGAGAGTGATCCTGTTAAATGCAAATCAGTTCATGACCCTCCCTGCTCAAAACCCCATCTCACTAAGAGCAATAGCCAAGATCCAACATGATCTGGTTGCCAGTTATCCCCCAGACCCCTCTTAATACTCCCCCACTGTGTCTCTCCCCTGAGACACACCTGCCACCTAACTGCTCCTTAAATGTATTCTGTGCTCTTTCACTTATGAGCTCTTCCTGGAATGCTCTTCCCCCAGATGTGCTCTTGTTTCCATTGCACAACTCCTTCAAATCTTTGCCTGTATATCTACCTTTCTCAATAAGCCTATCTGACCACTCTCCAATACTGCAAACTACTCTGACCCCCTACACTCCTGATGCCATTTATCCTGCTTGACTCTTCCTTTTTGATAACATGTACCATCTTCTCATGTATGATATATAACCCATTTATCAGGTTTATTGTTTATTGTATGTCTCCCCCCAACCCCAGTAAAATTCCATGAGGGCAGGGATCTTTTTTTTTTCTTTCACTGCTTAATCCCAAACTCCTAGAACTCTGCTTGGCACATAGTATGTATTCATTAAATATGTGTTGAATAAATGAATGAATAGTGGTAGCTCTGATGTCATCACCTATACTAAAATTTACACAAGTGCTTCTTTGCTTCTCTTTTGTCTTCTGAGCATATGTCTCACGTATTCTTGAAAATTACATAGCCGTAAATCCTAGATGATTATTGAGGTAGAAAATTACAGGCTTCCTATTTAATATATAAAAATGTAAATAGAGTCGATATTTTTACATGAAGTCTTAAATTTCTATGTCCCTGGACTTTTGATTTGGTTCTAGCAAATTCTCTTGCCTGTAGGCCTTGGAACCATAGTCATTCACAATGAGCAGTTCCAGTAAAGAAAGGAATTCTGCGAACTCAAATGCAAAGTGCCAATTGTAAGAGACATTTTGGGTAAATCTACATATTGAAAACATTTACAGGAATGAAATTCTGTTGTGGATTTAGTAATATGAACGTGTACTTCAAGCCTTTCTTTAAAAAAATCAACCTTTCTGAGACATCTGGACATTAAATTTTAGTATATTTATAACAGAATGTAGACTTCAGTTTCTAAAAGCCACTCATACTAATTGATTATCATGGATGAGAGTATCCAAATTATTAATTGTAAGTTTGAAAAATATATTATTGGATTTATCTTTATAAGACATGAGTCTTGTCTTTTTTTCACTTTGTGCATGATGGTAAATGAAGTGATGATTTGATGTATGAGAAATTTGGTTTGGCAAGTATAAGAATGTACGGAAAAAACCCTATAAACTCATTCTCCTGTCTTTAGATAAGATCAGTCCTTCCTAGAGGAAGTGTGTTGGTATATTTATACTTGGTGATTTATTTATTATTATTTTTAATTTATTTATTTATTTATTTTTGGCTGCATTGGGTCTTCGTTGCTGTGGGTGAGCTTTCTCTAGTTGTGGCAAGTGGGGGCTACTCTTTGTTGCAGTGCGTGGGCTTCTTACCCCAGTGGCTTCTCTTGTTGCAGAGCACAGGCTCTAGGCATGCGGGCTTCAGTAGTCGTGGCACACTGGCCCAGTAGTTGTGGCTTGAGGGCTCTAGAACACAGGCTCAGTAGTTGAGGTGCACAGGCTCAGTTGCTCCACGGCATGTGGGATCTTCCCCGACCAGGGCTTGAACCCGTGTCCCCTGCATTGGCAGACCTATTCTTAACCACTGCACCACCAGGAAAGCCCTATACTTGGCGACTTATATTTGTATTTTTCCCTTAATTCTCATTTTCATTTAGTCTATTTTCAAAAACTAAAGTTGTTTTCATTACATCTAAAAAATTACATCGGAACTAGTTTTTCAATCTAATTCACTTCTTGAATTACCAAAATCCAATTACCAGAAACATTTCAGGATGTTTTGTTTGTCTTTGGTTTCTCTCTGACACCTTGCTGGTGTCTGGAACACAGAAAGTCGTAATTAACTCGATAACTAGAATAACTAGAATTAACACATTTGAGCATCTTAGGTCAATCAGAGTTTCAAAGGAGTTTTCAATGCTAATATGTGTATTTCAGAGACATGTACCTAAAATGTGCTTTGCAAAATGTTTTGTAAATTAGTTTTTATTAGAAAGTTTAGAAAAATTAATACAAATATTCTATTCAATTGTTTAAACAACTCTAATCAGAGGTATTGTTAAACTTCAAAAGTCTGAAAGACTTCTTTGAACTATATTGGTTTTATTATGATTCTGGTGATTTTATTACTATTTATGTTACTCTTCGATTCTATTTGTATTAGGAGGTAATGAAAAATTACTTTTATTTCATGTTTATGGGTATTGGATTTTTTTTCCTGTAATATCCTTCCAGCTTTTAATTTTTATTATGTTAAATCTAAAATTCCATACGTAAACACATTTTTCATAAGTATTATTGCTGATTGTAGTATATTTTTATGGTTATTAAAATAGTTTATTAAATCATATGTGCATTTACTGAAATTTTAGTTTTTTTAATTATTCTGTCTTACTTTTTTAGACTGTAATTCCCACAGGATTCACATATGAGAAGAAAATAGTTTGTTTTTATCACTTTTATTATGAGTGTCCATACTGTTCTTTAGAATATTTGTGCTATTTTACATTTTCACCAATTATGAGATTAAGGTCTGTCCTGTCTGGCTGTGTGGTGTTGAGCATTTATTACCATTTTAAAAATCCATTATTACAAAGAAGATTGATATGCAATGACATCATTTCTTTTAATTTCATTTTCATCTAAGTTTGAATTTATTAATTTGATATACATTTTAATAAGTTATTTTATTTTTATTTCCTGTACATGTATTATTTTCATTTTCCTATTCTTTTTTCATCTGGAGAGCCTTTCACTTTTGTGATTTACATCTTTCTTTTTTTATTATTTCATACAATAAGGCTTTTAGTCAGTGATAGAACCTTGGGTTTTAAGAAATATAATTATTATATATAATAAATATATATAAATATAAATATATATAATATATATAATAATATATATAATAATATATATAATAAATATATAAATATATAATAAATATATTATATGTATATATAATATTATATATATAATATATATTATATATATTATTTATATAAATATAATATATAATATATATTATATATATAATAAATATATATAAATATATATAATAAATATAATTAAATATAATTATAAACATAATATATATATGAAAATCAAAGTTAAAAGTCTTTTTTGGGACTCCCCAACCCTCATTTTCAGACTCCATTTTTGTTTGGGACTGAGGTTACCTCTATAATACTAAATTATATGTTTATACTAGTATTTATTGATTTATCAGATTTAAATATTATTTACCAACTTCCCAGTGTAAAAGAAAAAGAATTTAGATTATTTACAGATATATGTTTTTGCATGCAGCATTTAGTCCTTCAACAAATATTTACGGAGAACCTTCTATGCTGGAGATAGAGCACTGAACAGGATAGAATTGCCTTCTACCCTCATGGGGCTTACAGTCTTATAGGAGAGAGAAAGAGATTAAACAAGTAATTGCAGATGTGATGAGTGTTACCAAACAGGAAGTATGATGAGCAAGTGAGTTTATAAGAGAAGGCTTACCTTAGTGTGTGTTGGGGGAAACAACAAAGAAAGATTCTTCTAAGGAAATGTCATTTAAACAGGAAAGAGGCACAGGAATTAGCTAGCAAAAGAGCAGGAAATCTGACATGTGCAAGGATCACATATAATTTTTATACCATCCTTTTCTTCAGACAATCTGTTAGTGATATAGTACATATGTATATATAATTTATCATCTCAAATAACAAACATAAGCTTCTATTTCTTGATCTGTCACTTTAGACAATATTGTTTCCCTCCCTGCTATTTAAGATGAAATTAACATTCTTAGCTCAAGTCTACATTGTCCTTCTTAATCTTCCAACTTCTGTAGGTATACTCTTTACATTTTCAACAATAATAACATTTTTCATTATTTTCTGTAACTTTAATTAAGGCTTCTCTGCTTTGTCTATTGACTTCAAAAATCAAAAACCAATAAATATTTACAACATAATAATTACATAAACATTATTCACTGCAAAAACCAAGAACTGTGATCGAACCTGAGGGCTAAGCCTAAGTCTCTTCAGAAAAAATATCCTTATCATCCAAGGCAAATTAACTCCCATTTTTAAAAGTGCATCAACTGATCAAAATTATGGCATATGTTGGTTGATTTCCTTTTTGAACCATAGGTTTCTTATACACATTTGTTTTGTCTGCAAACAATTATTTTTTCCTGAATTAAATGTCCTACTCTTTTCTGAATTTTTTTGTGCTTTGCTCAATAAATTTTTCCTTCCAAAAATAGTACATGATAGGTAGGCATTTGATGTCTTTGCTGGACAGAGGTTTATGGGGAGGAGTATTATATCGAGGCAGTGGGGTGACATAAAGGATGGGAGGTAGAGAGCTGGGCATCTGAATGTATTGGCTACAGTACTCAGCCTGCCTTATTGTTGATTCAGATCCTCTGCCTCGTTTTGACTTTAGGTCCTCTTTTTCTCTTCAAATCCCTACCACTCCCACCCTCTGATTTATAGAGCATTAAGTTTGCCTGTTGTCTGTTCCCTTTGTTGGTTGGAGAAAGGGCCCTTTGGTCTTCAGATTTTGAGCCATAAGCTACAATGATTAGATCTGAAAATGTAATTGAAGCAATGAGGTGAATTGAAAGAGCACTGAGGTTGACCACACACTCAGGTTTCATTCATTTAAGAAATGACTGCTGAGTCCCTGTGATGTATTACTGAGTATCCATGATCTATTGACATCTAGCTCCATTCTGGGTGCTGTGATATAGCAGAGAACTAGATAGACAAGTTGCCTACCATCAAGGAGCCTGCATTCTAGCGTGGGGTGAAAGACGCTAGGGAAGCAAATAAGTATATAAGATAATTTCATCTCGGGTCAGTGCTATGAAGCAAATAATATAGACAGTGACTAGCATAGCACAGTGACTAATTTAGATTGGGTGGTCTGGGAATAATCAAAATAGTGTAAGAGGTATTTTAAATAAGCATGACTCATAAAGTAATCAAAATGCAAAATTGTTTTTGTCACCTGCTATCCTTTAGAAATTTTGTGAATGTAATCTTTCCCTGACTCTGGATAAAATCTTGATTTTTCTCCTCTCTCTTAGAAGATGTCACAAACACAGGCTTAATTTAGTGATTAGGATGCCCACTCCTAGACATTAACCTATCCTTAAATATTCATTCAAACTCATCCTCAAGTATTTATTTCCCCCTTTCTGCATGCCAGGCCTTTGGGGGAAGTGGCAGAATGGTGGTGGTGGCTGACTTTTGCCCTCTTTCTCTTTATTCAACTTCACCGTGATATTGTTGCACCATGCATATGCTCTCAGCCTGCATAAAGCATGTGGGGGCTGGATAATGGGAAGAGATAAAGGTACAGGGTAGCTATTACTTGGCTGCTTGGCTTTTCCTATGTTGGTGTTGGTATTATAAATGATTAAAGCTCACGTCTCCTGGGTGCTTTCACGGATCTTCAGATATTCCTTCCTGGGCTCCTCTGACTGCAACTCTGAGTGATGCACATTTACCTTTGGCTCCACCCCTTTTATGCATGGCTTACTTCTAGTCCATGGGCATCTTTTGCCCAATAAACTCTGAGAAAGTGAGGTAAAGCTAACTCTGCATCTCAATTCTTGTTCTGCCACCCAAAGAGTTAGTACAGCTCATCTCTTGCCTTTAGATTTCCCAGGTAGGAATCAGACCTTGTACACTGTGCACTCTCTAAAAGTTTGCAGATGAAGATCTTCTGGGGGACCTGAGGCTGACAGTGAAGGGCCATCTCTGCTCTCTGTCCCCAGATGGAGAATAATAGGTTCACAGCACAACTTTCTCCAAAGAGAATATCCTCACAAGCCCTCCTGCTTTCAAACATCTTCTTCTGATTACTTTATACTTTAGGTAAAGTATTCAAGTGGGTAAAGTGTTCGAGAGTTATAAAACTGTTTCTCAAGATAGCTTAAAATATTGATATTTTGGTCTGATATCTTACTTGGAATTTCATATCTTCTCCATCTTGTTGTCTTGTCAAAGCCTAATCATCATCCTACTAAAATAGTCAATGTTTATTGAGTGCTTACAATGACTTAGTCACTGTTCTATGTGCTTTACATGCATTAGCTTACATAATTCTCACAGCTATCAAAGCTATTAATTACTATTAATACTCACATTTTATAGATGAGAGAAGTGATATTCAGAAAGGTTAAATGACTTGCATATAAATGCTGAGCTAGTAAATGGCAAAACTAGAATTCAAACCCAGAGAGTCTGACTCTGGAGCCCATGACACACACACAGTCTTTTAAGCTGGGAAAGCCTATCCATCTAACCCTCATTGATCTGAGACCTGAATGGTCAGTAAATGCCAGCAATGCATTCTGGGGGAAGAATGTTCTAAGTAGCAAACTGTAGACATGTACTAGGTTTCCTCTTGCAGTTCTGTAGCCCATCACCTCTTGTTTTTGCTTTTAGTTAGTGCTTGATTCTCCCTTATAAGTAAGCCAAGTACCAGCAGACATTTCTGATCTTCCTGGTTTAGCAATCCAACTACAGCCATCTGTCACCTTGGATAGGGGTCTTTTCTGCATATATATCCAAAGGAAGTGAAATCAATATCTTGAAGAGATATCGCACTCCCAAGTTCATGGCAGCATTATTCACAGTAGCCAAGACATGGAAACAAGCTAAATGACCATTGACAGATGAATGGATAAAGAAAATGTGGTATATATGTACAATGGAATATTAATCAGCCTTTAAAAGGGAAGAAATTCTGCCATTTGCAGCAACATAGATGAACCTGGAGGATATTATGTTAAGTAAAATAAGTCAGAGAAAGACAGATACTGTATAATCGCACTTATATGAGGAAGCTAAAATAGTCAAACTCATAGAAGCAGAGAGTAGGATGGTGGTTGCTAGGGGCTGGAGGGGTGGAGAAAGTGGGAGATGTTGGTCAAAGGGCACAAAGTTTCAGTTGTAAGGCAGATAAGTTCTGGAGATCCAATGTACAGTAATGTGATTATAGTTAATAATACTGTGTTGTATACTTGAAATTTGTGAGATCTTAAGTGTTCTCACAGAACACACAAAAAATGGTAATTATATGAGGAGATAGATATATTAACTAGCTTGATTGTGGTGATCATTTCACAATGCATACATATATCAAAACATCAAGTTGCACACCTCAAATACATACAATTTCTTTTGTCACTTATACTCCAATAAAGCTGAAAAAATAAAAAAAAATTAAGTCTGAGATAATGGTTGAGTGATAAAATGAATCTTTGGGTGACTAATTGCAGCTTTCTCCTAGAAGGAGGAAAAGAAGTCAACAAATTTACATTGCTGAATTTTAACTCATTTGAAATAAAGTACTCATGTATATTTCAAATTTGCTTTGCATTTTTACTTGGTCTAGTTTCTCATTGTATTTTGAAACAAAGAAGTTTATATTTGTTTAAAAAATCAAGCAAGGAGACCAAACTGCTTGGTCTAGGATACTCTAAATGAGCCCAGTTATTCACCAGTGGTTCTCAACTGGGGTCAGAATGCCCTCTGGGACATTCAGAAATGTCCAGGGCTTTTGGGTTGTCACTGTGCCTGAGAAATATACTAGCATTTAGTTGGTGGGTCCACAGATGTTAAATGTCCTGAAACGTACAGTCCCCCATAATGAAAAATTGTCCTACCTCATTGGTCCTATGGAGCCCTCCTACTGGTAAATATCATCATGGAGGCAGCTGACATAAGTGAAGACAGAGTGCTGAGTTGCGCTCATTCGCCTGCACAGAACTAGTCCTTCATTTTCTTACCCTGTCAGTAACAAGAACGCCACTCATCCCTCTATCTGCAAACAATACCTTGGCAGCCGGAGTAAATAAACCACTTGCTTCTTAAATATAATTAACTCTTCCCGTGTTGATTAGAAGGGCAAGATCGTATACAATTACGATTTTGTCAAAAGAGATGCTGGGGGCTTCCCTGGTGGCGCGGTGGTTGAGCGTCCGCCTGCCGATGCAGGGGACGCGGGTTCGTGCCCCGATCCAGGAGGATCCCACATGCCGCGGAGCAGCTGGGCCCGTGAGCCATGGCCGCTGAGCCTGCGCGTCCGGAGCCTGTGCTCCGCAACCGGAGAGGCCACAGCAGTGAGAGGCCCGCGTACCTCAAAAAAAAAGAAAAAAGAGATGCTGATCAGGGATGTAGGTGAAGTGTACTCTTCCTAATATTGTGGCTCTGGGAACAGGATCAGGAGCTGGAGCTGCAGTGTATCGGACTCTGCTTCCTCAGACTGCACCAGAAGTGGTTGCTACAGGATGGAGAGCTTGGCACCAGAGACTCTGAGAAGGGGTTTGGACCAGATTGCTCCCATTGGTCCTCAACAGCATCACATTTCAGACAAGCAAGGATGAACTAGCTCCTTATTTGAAATGGGCTCTCTCAGGTGAGTGACTAGTTAAGTTTCTTGGCATGGGTTGGCAAGGATAAGAAGCTTATTTTTTTTTGCCTGTCTCTGATATCAAATGATGTTCTAGAAAAAAATAACATTCATTTGTGACTTAAGGTTTATCACACAATCTTGTACATATTGGTGGCAATTTAATATCTAATTATATTTAATCTGTTCTACTAATACTCTTCCCTTTGTCTCTCTTCCAAAATGGCCCTGGAACTTTACATAACAGATAACGGCTTGTCACTTTTGATTTCCCCTTACTCTCAGGCAAAGGCTTTCTGATAATGTCTGAAAGGCAAGTAGATATAACTTTAGCAAATACTTTATCACTGAAACTCCTTATAAGCTAACATTTATCCATTTCTATAAACTTTTAAAGAACAGCATCATCTCGCCTCCACATTACCAACAATTTCTCTATCCATATATTCGTTTTAGAACACTTTTACTCTGACCCTATTTCTTATCATGCAAAGTAGTGATTAAGTAAGACTTCTACTTTCACATGTAAATCATCTTCCTTTAGCTCTCATGAGTTTAATTATCTCCTAAAACTTTCTCTTGACTTGTGTTGCTCAAAGAGCCCAATAAAGGATCATTTGAATTCTCCACATAATTGACGATACCTCATTTCTCTTAGAGACCTGCTGACTTGACCTGACATTAGACCTAAGTCCTGTCTCTCTCTTTTTTTTTTTTTTTTTTTTTTTTTTTTCTGGTACGCGGGCCTCTCACTGTTGTGGCCTCTCCCGTTGCGGAGCACAGGCTCCGGACGCGCAGGCCCAGCGGCCATGGCTCACGGGCCCAGCCGCTCCGCGGCATGTGGGATCTTCCCGGACCGGGACACGAACCCGCGTCCCCTGCATCGGCAGGCGGACTCTCAACCACTGCGCCACCAGGGAAGCCCAGTCCTGTCTCTTTGACATGCATGAGATGAATGAGAATCACAATCTATATTATTCTCAGAGCCGTCTTATTGTTGCCAGGTAAAAAAAAAATTAGGATAGAGGACTTATGATGAAGAGACAGATGAACTATTTTGGTCTTGCTGATATGGCTCTGCCCATATAGCTCTCGTGTCGTACAGGGGGATGAATATTGGCAGGAACCATTTGGGAACCTTAACAGAGGGGGTTAATGAGGAAATCAGGCTGGAAAAGAAACTAGCCACAAAGGATGGCCCTGAGAGGGAAGCCAGTCTGTCCAGTACTGGGGTTAAAAGGATACAGGAGCTCAGGCTGGTTGAAGCAACCGTTGTGTCTAAGAGGACTAATCCAGTCAGTCAGGGCATAGTAGGGAGGAGATCCAGAAACTGGTCAGTGTCAGAACATTCATTTATTCCCATCTGTGGAGGTGGTGGATGGGAGGTGTGGAGAGCAAGGTCATTTTTCAAGAGAGGAATGGCTAAGAGGAACCAAGCAGGGTATCAGGGCTTTCAGTTACCTGTGGTTTAGGTCCTGAGACAGGGCTGTCAGAACCAGAGTGTTAGGTAGGGAGTTAATGTGGAAGCCTGGTTTTTAGATCCAGCCCTAAGTGGTATGGGGGAAAGAAAGGGCTACAGTTACGAGAGTGTCCCACAATTGATGGTAAAGGAGCATCAAGGATCCGAGCCCTACCGACTAGACTTCACGGTTTTAAAACCTTTTTACTTATTATTTTTTTCTTTTTTGGCCACACCGGATGGCTTGTGGGATCTTAGTTCCCTGATCAGGGATCGAACCCGGGCCCTCAGCAGTGAGAGTGCAGAGTCCTAACCACTGGACAGCCAGGGAATTCCCCCTAAATTTTTTTTTTTTCCTGATTTAAAAAAGTAATATAAAGCTTTTTTCAGGTAACTTGGAAGATGCAACAAAGTATCACAAGAAATCAAAATCCCACATTACCTTACACCAAGGCATAGTTGCTCTTAATGACTTCCTATATACTGCCTGTCCATTTGTCTACCTGTCCATTCATTTATCTTTAGCTTTTGGAGTTAGACAGAATTTAATGAACCGTTTTAAGTTGGGCATGTCCCCATGTCATTACATATTGTCTAAAGGCAGATTTAAAGAGTTTGCTAATATTTTATTGTAGAGCAACAAAATGATTTATCTTAACGTTACACATTTATTCACTCAGTTAATATTTATTGAGCATCTGTTTTGTGCCAGGCACTGTTCTGGGTGCTGGAGATACTTCAGTGACCAAGACAAAGTCCCTGCCTTCCTAGAGCTCATGTTCTAGTTAATTGATGTTCCAATTGTTTTCATTTTCTTTTTGTCATTATAAATAACGCTGAACACAGATAAGCCTTGTCACATCAGTCTTGGACCCCATTTCTGATTATTTCTTTGGCCATAATTATTTCTACAATATTTTCAAATTTTATCCAACTTTTTAAAGTGAACAATTAAAAATATAAAAGCGTTAAGTGAATAATGCTATATTGATGCATATATGTGTATACAAGCACACACACACATCTGAAAGGAAATTGCAGGCTCATGCCACTTCATCTCAAAATACTGAGCATCTGCCTTCTAAGAACTACAATACCATTATCACCTAAAAGAATTTAACATTCATTACCTAATATCAACTAACATCTTGTCCATATTCACATTTTTCCAATTTCTCCAAAGTTACTTTTATAGTCTAAAATAAACCCAAACAAGGGGATGTGTTGCAATTTGTTGTTATATCTTTTTAGTCAGTCTCTTTCTCAATTTTTCTCTCATTGATGTAGCTGAAGATTCATGTGCAGTTGTAAAGTATAAAATAGAGATCCCTTGTACACTTTGTTCATTTTCCCCCAATTATAACATTCTGTAAAACCACAGTATAATATCATAACTAGAATGCTGACATCGATACAACCCACTGATCTTTTATCAGTTTTACTTGTACTTGCATTCATGTGTGTGTATAAGTGTGTGTATTAAGTTGTATATAATTTTTACCACCTGTGTAGATTCATTCATCCACCACTACAGTCAAGATCCTGAACTGTTCTACACCATAGGATCCCTCTTGTGGCTCCTTGATAATCACACCTGCCTCTCTCCTGTCCCTCACCTCTGCCCCATCTCTAACCCTTGGCAGCCACTTATCCATAATTTTTGAAATTTTGTCATTTCGAAAGAGTTATATAAGGTAATCATACAGAATGTCATCTTTGGGGATTGTTTTTTTCACTCAGCATAATTCCCTGGAGATTTATCTAAGTTGTATTTATCAAGGATTTGTTCCTTTTTATTGCTGAGTAGTATTCTATGGCATGTTTCCTTGACTTGTTTGACCCTTCACCTGTTGAAGGATGTCTGGGCTGATTCTAGTTTTTTGGCTACTATGAAACTGCTATGAACATTTGTGTGTGAGCTTTTGTGCAAATACAAGTTTTCATTTTTCCGGGATAAATGTCTAGGAGTGCAATTGTTGGGTCTTATAATAAAGGTGCATGTTTACTTTTTTCAGAAATTGCTGAACTCTCTTCCAGAATGACTGTATTCCCATCAGCAATGTATGAATAATCCAGTTTTTCTGCATCCTCACCAGCATTTAGTGTCACTAGTTTTTACTGTAGCCATTCTGTCAGGTGTGCAGGGAGAGTTCATTGCAGTAAACGCTAGACAATGATACGTGTTGGTAGAAAGTAATGAGAGCACAGAAGGGGAACATCTGGTCCAAACTATGTGTGCAGAGGCCTGTGTGTGTGTGTGTGTGTGTGTGTGTGTGTGTGTGTGTGTACGTGCTGTTATATTCATGTTCATGTTAGAAAGATTTCTGGAGGAGCTGAGCCCTGTCGCCTGAGGTTTTCAGTGTTTTGGGGAGTTACAGTGAGCAGAGAAGCCTGGTTTATTCTTCAGGTCTTTAGGATGCATATTGGAAGGCACGGTCACATACGGTCACATGGGCTGGCCTTTCCATGTCCCCCAAGAGTGGTATGGGGCCCTCTCCTTCCTTGAGCGTTTCTCCCTCTGCATCAGGGGGCGGGTCCTAATATTTCATTTGTGTTTGTGCACAGTTAAGGCAGATAACACCATCATCACCCTGCAGAGATCTGCCTGCTTAGTTATGATTCCTTGAGCAGCACCTAGCGCTGCACTTCTGTCTACAGCCAGCTGCTGCCCACTCGTGGCTTCCAGGGCTCCTTGTTTTCATGGTGGGTTACATTGTCCTTCTCGGTTCTTCACTACCTGCCCCATTTTGCTCCATTTCAAGTCAACATTCACAGGCTGGTGATAAATTCCATTGTCACTCAGCATCGTGTCTCCTGGTACATGGTTGTTGCTGCAGCTCTTTAAGATCATCCATCACTAAATGGGAAATTCCCAAACCCTTTCCATTTTCTCTCTCTTTAATATGCACAGGGAGCATGACACCTTCAGTAACAGCTCTTTGAGTAGTTCTCAGAGGGGCTTTAGGAGGAGACGTGGAACGTGCGGGGAGACCTGTGGACTTGTGGACCGCAGGAGATTGACGACTCCATTCCTACTCCTCCCACCTCTGACCTAACACACCCTGGGAATCAAGCGCTAAATCACCCAACTTCTTCACACAGTAGCAGCTCCAACTGGACCAGGTTAAAGCTTTTTTTTTTTTTTTTTTTTTTTTTTTAAACACTTAAAATCTGAAGTGTTTTTTTCAGTTAAAATCAACCAACATTTCTTGAATTCTTACTACAAGAAGAGCACTTCCCGATAACAATGGCTGAAAAGATATGGTGTCTGCCCTGAGGAACCTCTAATTTGAAGAGGAACAGATATATACATAATTGTGCAGCCTGGCAAAAAATTGTGGTCATTTCCGTTAACTTTGGGGGTGAGGAATTAATGTTCCTTTAGGCAAGTCTTTCGCATACAGGAGATGTGGCATTAACTCTCCAGGAGGGAGAGTGGTGTCCTCTGTGTTCGTCTGGGCTCCTGTGGGATGATTGATCATAGAGACCCAGACCTGGAAGAAAGACAAGCAGGTCCCCTGAGGTCACAGGCGGCTGGGATTGGATAAGCAGATTAGACCTTATGACACAGCAGATAAGACTCAAAGTAAGAAAACATTCCTTGGAAGGTGGTTAGAGGTCATTGGTGGCTCAGAACTCTGACAGAGACTGACAGACAGACCTCCAGGAGGAGCTATATCATGACATGGGCAGGAAGTTTTGACTTGGAGTCGGTGTCCTGGTCATAGCACAGGAGCCTCTGACTTGCTTTGGCTTCCCCATATTCCAGGGAATGCACAGTTTAATGTTACAGGCAAAATAGCAATGTGATGACATTTGACCAAGACGGGTGAATAAGCAGCAGCAGCTGATGGCGGCGTCTGGTCCTGCACTCTGCTGACCAGCACAGAGGACAGGACATCCCACCAATAAGTGCTTAGCTCAGCAGTAGCTCGAGAAAAATGGCCTCTTGGCAACATGTCGTTCTGTCAGGAGAGAAAACGACTCTGCCTGCCATGGCCTGCTGCCGTGAATCTGTGTAAAAGTCTTCGAGGGAGATTCAGTGTCATCAAACCTCCATAAAATTACTTTAAAGTATTGGCTAGAGTTTCACGACAAATGGTATCTCCCTTAGATTTATAGGCTTTAGAGAACTAAGGTAACAGATATTGAACGTTAGAAAAGATACTTGTCTTGGTGAGGATGTGCTGATGCAGGATGTTTTTTTCCCTAAAGCCTCGACAGAGCTTTTCTTTTCCTCTGATCATATAAGTGTTAATAATTCATTCGTCTTGTCTTTCATTTCCTATTTCTATGAGACATGTCTAGTCCTGGTTTGGGACATGCATGAACCCCAGTCTCTTTGGCTTGATGGTGAAGGACTGTTCCAGCAACCTGACAAGGATCAGGGAGGATACCTAGGGACCAGGTAGAGGGTGAGATCTTCCTCTTCCTGAGGCCAGGCAAGTGAGAGTGAGGCCAGGAAGAGACACTAAGGTCTAGCTCCAGCCACTCACATATTTTAAAGAGAAAATGGTAATGGATAGAACGCAGATAATTATGGGCATGTCACTTATAATCTTTTTCACTTAAAGCAGCAAATTGGATTCTCTCCAAAACTCCATTCCTGGTTAAAGAGTGAGGCAATTCTAGGAGTGGTTGCCAGGCAGTGGATATGTTGTTGTCACTCCAATGTGGTCAGACATTCTAATCCCCACTGTATTTTATGACAAGCAGCGGTATTTTAAAGAAAATACCATGCACAGGCTATATCTGTACTATAAATATTTATCTAGGGATAGGACAGAGTCTTTTTTGTTTTTAAGTAGAATATTTGGAGTTTATAGGAGGGCATTGGGCATTACTCCCCCTTTGTTTCATGGCTTTGTCAGATTGTGAGTCCACAACCCCAAGTCAAACTATTTGAAATGTACAGGGGGCAATTAACTAAGTGATGTTTTGCTTATATGATGCTCCCCTCCACTGCCCCCAAATAAACAAATTACTTAAATAAAAGGAAAGAAAAAAATCCTTAAGCCAACTATTTTAAAAAATTAATTAATTAATTAATTATTTTTGGCTGCATTGGGTCTTCGTTGTTGCGTGGGCTTGTTGGGAGCATGGGGTCTAAGTGCTCAGGCTTCAGTAGTTGTGGCTCATGGGCTCCATAGTTGTGGCTCGTGGGCTCTAGAGCACAGGCTCAGTAGTTGTGGCGCATGGGCTTAGTTGCTCCACGGCATGTGGGATCTTCCCAGACCAGGGCTCGAACCCGTGTCCCCTGCATTGGCAGGCGGATCCTTAACCACTGTGCCACCAGGGAGGCCCCAAGCCAACTATTTTTATTCTTGGAAGCAATCAGATTTCCCCCACTGAATTAACAAAGCTTTATTATTCAAAGATGCATTCCAACCAAACTGAAGGGTTTGGACGTTCTTGGCAAATTATGTACCTGCAAGGCTAGTTCATAGACATCACTACCTGTGAGGGTAGTTTAGAAGTATGGGGGCATCAGGGCCAAGCCAGAGGTGAGGGGTGTTACTACCCTAGGAGCCCATGTGAATACTTTATTGGGAATCAGGAATCAAGACATAAAATAGGGATTGATGTGGATAAGGCATTAATAGGTTGATGGGCCAGAATATTTTATTGGTATTTCAGAATCTAGCACTAGGAAAGAGGGAAATACTGAGGGATAAAGGGAATCAGAGAGGGATGGAGAGCCTTGGCGCTCTGTCCTTGTCGAGAGGCCCACAAGATGGTAATGAGGATCTATGAGTGAGTGGGTTTTTTTTTTTTTTTTTTTTTTTTGCGGTGCGCGGGCCTCTCACCGCTGTGGCCTCTCCCGTTGCGGAGCACAGGCTCCGGATGCGCAGGCTCAGTGGCCATGGCTCACGGGCCCAGCCTCTCCGCGGCACGTGGGATCTTCCTGGACTGGGGCACGAACCCATGTTCCCTGCATCGGCAGGCGGACTCTCAACCACTGCACCACCAGGGAAGCCCTATGAGTGATTTTTGATGTTTGTAAAAATCTAATAGAAATTATACATTTATTCATAATAACATTGTACAGACTAATTAAAATGTTAAGATTCTTTGCTTTGGGCTGGGATTATATAAATCCATCGTTGTATTATGTTTATCTCAATCTATCCAGAGTTCTGACTATTGACAGCTGCATTTGTTAGATTAATAAAAAGGGAAAATAAATTATTCCTTAATATGTGCCTGTTTGTTGACAAAATTTTTCAAATCATGAGGTCTACAGGAGGAAATGGTCAGAGGAGCCTTGGTGGTGAAATAGTTGATAATTACTACCCTAAAGAATACTCTGTCTGGTGGATCTGATGAGTTCCTGCCGTACCTTGGGGCCTTGGGAATGCTCAGTGATTATATATATTTAGTCTTTATTCTAGTTACAAGACAAATATTTCTTGAGCTTTCTGAGCAGAGATACATCTGAGCTAAATAAATACACGAAAGGTCAGCTTAGTAGTGAGCTTAAGGTAAGTGATGGTTGCCATCTCTCAATAGAATTAATTTTACAGAGGAAATTCTTTTTATAAGGTTCAGGGACTTACTTCTTACAGTTGGAAATACAAGATGAATGATTAGACACTGCCCTGGCCTTTAAGGAATGCCTGGGGTGGGAAGAGGCCTTCATGAGCCCCAGCTGGGCTATTGGGCAGCTTCACCTTATTAGGAGAACACTGTATACCATGTAGAGGAGTGTCTCTTCTGGCTTCTTATCCAGGACAGAATCTAGTATCAGAACATACAGTAAGATTTCAGGGAAAGCTGTTGGGCCCCTCAAACCAAAAGTTTTCAATGTGTATTTATGTATCAAAGACTTAAAAAAATAGAAAGGCCTAGAAGAGGTCACCTAGGATATTCATTTCCTTCTAAAGTAAAATCCCTTTAGTGAGTCAAAGTAAAGGATGATTGATGTCTAGCTCATTTGGAATTTGATTGCAGAGAAGATAAGCAGGATGTTCATTGGATACCCAAAGAGCTTAAGAAGAGAGGGGAAGGAATCAAAAAGCAAAAGCCCTGAATCCTCATGGCCTCCCTCTTTGCCCAGAGAGGGTTCTGTGTGGTGGTTTTCATTGTTTCAAGGCCCGTGGAGGCTTGCGAGAAGGTAAGCTCTGTCACAGTATGTGTGTGTGGGGGGTGCAGCTTAGGTAGGCATGGTCCTCAGAAAGCTTCCGCTTCAAGTTGTTGACTTTCTTAGTGAAAAGGCAAGCAACAAATAGTCAGCTTTCCCTGAGGTGCCATTTCTCCTGTCACAAATCTGGCTTCCAGTCAGGAGAGCACCTTGGCTGTATCAGTCGCCTCTACAGACTGTCTCAGAAGCTCAGAGAGAGTTCTTGGCAGGACTCAGCCATGGATCACCTAATGACTAAATTCTGCAGTTTTCGAGCCTGAGTCCAGTGAAGATTTCTAGCCATTTCTTTTTCTTTAAAAGGCCTAAGTTCTTTTTCTTTTTCTTTTTTTTTTTTTTTGTTCAGAATGATTTGAATATTGCAGAGGAGTCTTTAAAAACAGATATGAGGTGTTTTCTGCACTGGAGACATTGCTATCATCCTAAGATAAGGGAAACCTGCTACCTCTGAGATAATTCTGACATCCCTTAACTGCATTAAAGAGATGCAGGAAATGGTGATTTACTGTAACAGCAAAGGGTGTATTGGATGCAATGCTATTCAATTACAAGAAAAAAAAACAGATTAAGCATTAAACAAAAGCCATCAGTCAAAGGAAGAGCTTTTTTGGGAAAAAAAAAATTAATGCGTGCTAGAAACAAACAGAGGAGAGGATATATGAAAACAACTTTTTTTTTTTAGCCCCAGGTGAAAGATTGAGAGATCGAGAAAAGAAACAGCTCTCAGATTTTATGAAAACTGCGCTCTTCTTTCCTTCACTCTGCTGCCCCCCCGCCCCATCCCCCACCAAAAAAAAAAATCAGATTAGCCTTTGAGAAAAAGTTTAATTAAGCTTGTTCTGAGAAACATCTGACTTTATTCCATTTTCTTTTAGTGGGCCTTTGGGTAGCACAGTTATTGAGTACTGTATATTCCTTTTGTTGTCTAACTGTACCTAAAAAAGAGTTTATCCGTCCACTCAGAGTTCCTCTTTAACTGAAGGCTGTTCAACCTTGCCCCAGGGTCCCAACCTCTTGTCAAGGTGACTTTGCTAAGTACCTCTGCCCTCACCCAGGGCAAACCTGCAGCCCAGCTCTCTTTCTCTCTTTTCCAGAGGTGGTAGCTGCCAACCAGCGGTTTAATATTTTCAGCTTCAATTGTTTTGTTTTGTATTCAAGTCAGTGTTATTTCTTAAGGAAAAGTAAAAATGAGGTGTTATTACGAAGTTCCCAGATTTAAAACAATAATTTTATTTTAGCGCTTAATCTTTATGCACCTGTTATGCCTTCCGCATTGCTTCAGTGTCTCAACGTTTTATTATGATTATGATTAGCATGTGAATAGCCTGAGGGAAACATTTAAAAAGACATTGCCGGGCTTCCCTGGTGGCGCAGTGGTTGAGAATCCGCCTGCCGATGCAGGGGACACGGGTTCGTGCCCTGGTCCGGGAGGATCCCACATGCCGCGGAGCGGCTGGGCCCGTGAGCCATGGCAGCTGAGCCTGCGCGTCCGCAGCCTGTGCTCCGCAATGGGAGAGGCCACAACAGTGAGAGGCTCGCATATCGCAAAAAAAAAAAAAATAAAAATAAAAATAAAAAGACATTGCCAAACATTCTCCATCTTTCTGCACATAAGTAATTTAACAGCTAATTATTCAAAATTCAAGCTTCCCAGGGAGTGAAATCTCAGGGTTAAATAATTGTTTTGCTCTGTTTGGATGAGGTAGAGGAACAATGGTAAGAAAGTCAGTTTTTCAGGGTAATAAAATAATTTTCATAGTTATCATCTTTTGTAAAAAAAAATAGCTGTAGCAAAAGGAAAAAACTTCAGGAAAGAATGAGAATGATGAATAATGAGCTGTGGGAAAAATGGAAACAATGGAGATACGTTTGCTTTTGGAAGAGAAGACAGAGGTAACTACCATCTAGGAAGGGTTTTAGTCACACACAAAAAAACAAAAAATGAAGTTTTCTATCAGCAAAGGACAGAATAAGATGAAAAGGGCTTACACTAAAGCAGGAGAGATTCCAGCTGGATCTAATGAAGATCTTCAGAACTGCGAAGGGATCAAATACTGAAATGGAATGTTCAGGAAGACTACTTATTTTCTTTCCCCGGTGACTTTAAAGAAGAAAAGAGACAATTTTTGTTTCAAATTGTTTGCCTGCGTAAAGGTAGAGACACAGGTGGATGGTTTCTGGAAGTCTCTTAAGGCTTAAAAATTTCTATTCTCTGATAGTTCCTTTAATGTTGTTTTTCTTTTGAGGTATGTTATGCAAAGGAAATGAATGTTTTCTATCTTGATTAGCAGCATTCCCATCCCCACAGTCCTCCATGTGACAAATCTCAAGGTCAATCCTTCACTCCTTCCCTCTTACAGGCCCACGTCTGTCCTCAGACTGATCCATTGCAAATGGCTACAACATTTAAATGCTGGGCAAGTGTCAGGCACTATGCCTGGTGCTGCTTTACACAGCTACATTCTAATCCCCACAAAAAACTCTTAAGAGAGCCAATATCAATCTTCTGCTAGATAAAGTATAAATGAAGAAATAGGAAATAAGAGATTTGCTTAAGCTAATCATAGAGGGAAACTATTTTTCTCCTTTTTTAAAAAAATTGAAGTATAGTTGATTTACAATGTTATGTTAGTTTCAGGTGTACAGCAAAGTGATTCAGTTTTCAAAATCTGAAAAAGAATAGATATATATTATTTGTTAGATTCTTTTCCATTATAGGTTATTACAAGATATTGAATATAGTTCCCTGTGCTATGCAGTCTGTCCTTGTTGTTTATTTTATATGTAATAGTGTGTATATGTTAATTCCAAACTCCTAATTTATCCCTCCCCCCTCCTTTCCCCTTTGGTAACTGTACGTTTGTTTTCCATGTCTGTGAGTCTATTTTTGTTTTGTAAGTAAGTTCACTTGTATCATTTATTAAGATTCCACATATAAGTCATAAATGATTTTGTCTTTCTTTGACTGACTTAGTTCATTTAATATGATTATCTCTAGGTCCATCCATGTTGCTGCAAATGGCATTATTTCATTCTTTTTTATGGCTGGGTAATATTCCATTGTGTGTGTATGTGTATATATATATATATACCACATCTTCTTTATCCATTCATTTGTTGATGGACATTCAGGTTGCTTCCATGTCTTGGCTATTGTAATAGTGCTGCTATGAACATTGGAATGCATGTATCTTTTCAAATTAGAGTTGTCTCTAGATAAATGCCCTGGAGTGGGATTGCTGGATCATATGTTAATTCTATTTTTAGTGTTTTAAGGAACATCCACACTGTTCCCCATAGTGGCTGCACCAATCTACATTCCCACCAACAGCATAGGAGGGTTCCCTTTTCTCCATACCTTCTTCAGCATTTATTATTTATAGAGGGAAACTTTAAACTCCAGTCTTCGAATCTAAACTTTGCACTCTTTGAACATGTCATGAAATGAGAAACAACTGGAAGCCATTGCTTAACTCCTATGCTGTGTAACTTTGGGAAAGTTACTTAACCTTTCTGACCTCAATGTCCCTATTACCTTGGGGCTTAGTTCTTTTTTTGACTAGGATATACAGGAGCCCTATGGAGAAGTGGAATGATAGGTTAGTTTTATGTCATATGGGATCTAGCCTGATCTAGTTGACAATATTTTTCTGCATGTATCTCATTCATATTTCCCAAGAGAGAAGATCCAGTTCTCAAGAGAGAGGTCTCAGAGGTGGTTGTCTTCCTGTGACCAAGTTTTATGTAATTACTTTTTTTTTTTTTTTTGGTACGCGGGCCTCTCACTGTCGCGGCCTCTCCCGTTGCGGAGCACAGGCTCCGGACGCGCAGGCTCAGCGGCCATGGCCCACGGGCCCAGCCGCTCCGCAGCACGCGGGACCCCCCCGGACCGGGGCACGAACCCGCGTCCCCCGCATCGGCAGGCGGACCCCCAACCACTGCACCACCAGGGAAGCCCTATGTAATTACTTTTGATTTCTGTACTCTATCCTGATGATCAGTTGTGACCAGGGTGACTGGTTGACATCACTCCCTGAACATGACATGAGTCAAAGAAAGTCTATATAAGGAATATGAGGTACTAAATATCGATACAACAGCAATCACATTACCATACATAAAATTTCAAACTAACATGTTGTATACCTTAAATTTATGCATGTTATATGTCAAGTATATTCAATTAAAGAAAAAAACAAATACAGTTTGAATGGCTTTTCTTAGAAGGGCTATTTGTTTGTGACTCCTCTTCAGTATATTACTTATAAAATTTAGTTTGTAGAATACTTGAAGATCATCTGGTCCGGGTATAGCAAATATCGTATAACCTGTCCCCAGTTGATTGGATGTGGTTTCCTGGAAAACAGAGAGAATGGATCTGAGACTGTTTGCAGAATCATGTTTGCCATAGTCATGAGGGAGAGGGTAGCATTTATGTCTCATAACTGTCATCCCTAATATATTCAAGTTTTAATTTTATAGACGAGATAACTACAATCTAGATAGATTTCTGTCTTGACCAATAATGGCTCCAGGGAGAATAAGCACAGGAAACCCTCCCATAATGCTGTAAGTAAGGTCTAAAAATTTTCAAATGCATAACGTGCAGAACCTCATTATTGCAAGAATAATGAAAAACAATACTTTTTGGTCAGCTTTCTAGTTGCTATATGAAAAAAGGAAAAAAAAACTTTTTTTTCATCTGTCAGCGATATAGACTGGTTATGACAAATAAATATATACTGAACATTCATTTCTTTCTCTCCCATTTCTACTGTGGAAGATAAGAACATTAGCCTGCTTCGTTTGAGAATAGGGGTTGGGAGCCAATAGTCAATCACTTTGTATTCTAGTTAGCATTGTCATGGGCATGTTATGACAGGATTTTACTGTAATTTAGTACTTTTCAATGAAAAGTATTCCAAATGGTAGTGAAGAGCAAATGCACACTTTTGGGGGCTTGGGAGTATAGACCCCAGTGGCTCTCTGCAAGCATAAAATTTCCAATAGGACTAGTGCTTGATTTTAAAATTTACTTGAACTGTAGATTCATTCAATAAAATATCCAAATTTGTTTTAATATAATTAGTTTCAAATGAGGCTGGTGCTCTAGGAATAATAATAATAATTAATAATAATAACTGACATTTATTTATTCTGTGGCTTATGTACATACTAGCATATGACTATATGTGTTTTCAAGACTGAGAGTAATGGAAACAAGGGATTACATAACTCAACTAGTAAATTTTTAAAAGATTTAAGCTAATGAAGGTCTGAAAGTGTTTGGCTATTGCATACTTGCCCAGATTCCCTCTGTCCCTTTTTCAGGTTTACATATTTATACTAAACCTTTCCATTTCTTTTCTTTTTTTTTAAGATGTTGGGGGTAGAATTTTATTAATTAATTAATTAATTTTTGCTGTGTTGGGTCTTCGTTTCTGTGCGAGGGCTTTCTCTAGTTGTGGCAAGCGGGGAGCCACTCTTCATCGCGGTACGCGGGCCTCTCACTATTGCTGCTTCTCTTGTTGCGGAGCACAGGCTCCAGACGCGCAGGCTCAGCGGCCATGGCTCACGGGCCTAGTTGCTCTGCGGCATGTGGGATCCTCCCAGACCAGGGCTCGAACCCGTGTCCCCTGCATTAGCAGGCAGATTCTCAACCACTGCACCACCAGGGAAGCCCCCCCATTTCTCTTCTTGTTTCTCCTTTTATCATCATTTATTTAATTCTCTTCATCCTAGAAAATTGTCACCTGGCCATCCGTGACTTTAGTGCCTCCTTTGAAAACTGCCTTTGTTCTAAAACAGAACTCCATTTTCAGGTAAAGTGTTATGAAGGATCCAAATGCCTCAAACATAACTGTGGGATGGAGTGAAGCAAGAAGGGAGCCTTAGCCCTCAGTGTCTGCACCTCCCTCACCTGGGATGGTCCCTTCTTTACCTCCTTAGAAATCTGGGACTCTGATCATCACAGTTTGAAAACACCTTTTTTTTTTTTTTCCTTTTTCGTGGCCAAACATAACTATTTATTATTTTTTTAAATAAACATTCAGTTTCTTCCTTTAAAGAAAAAAACCCCTAGAATTTAAATATTTCCAATCCCATCACATACAAGTCTGTATACATTATTTACATCTCTCAGTTAAAACATATTACAGATTTTCTGACATTCAGTATCCCCTTTTATTTTATTTTATTATTAAAAATTTTTTTTTTTCTGCACCACATGGCTTGTGGGATCTTAGTTCCCCGACCTGGGATAGAACTTGGGCCTCCAGCAGTGAAATCACCAAGTCTTAACCACTGGACTGCCAGGGAATTCCCTCAGTATTCCCTTTTAAAACGAAAACGATGAAGCAGTTAAAGTTTGATCAGTAGTAACTACAATTTGAGTAATTTTGGCACAGTTTACAATATAGCGCCTGTTGCATTTCATGTTTTAGATTCAGCTACCCCTTAATAGAGAGAAATTGTCCATCTCCATTAGAGCAGGATCCTGTCTTACTCATTCTCTGCAACACGTGCACAGTGGGAATGCTGCCTCATGCTTCCATTTATGGCACTGGCAGTATTCTTCTGGTTGTGTCCTCAGAAATGATTCTACTAAAACTTTAAGTATTCTCATGTTTATTGTATTCTCTCTCAACCTAGATTTCATGATGCTGTTCCTAGATACTTTTTAGTTATTTATTTATTTTAATTTTAATTTTTTTTTTTTTTTTGCGGTACGCGGGCCTCTCACTGTTGTGGCCTCTCCCGTTGCAGAGCACAGGCTCCGGACGCTCAGGCTCAGCGGCCACGGCTCACGGGCTCAGCCGCTCCGCGGCATGTGGGATCTTCCCGGACAGGGGCACGAACCCATGTCCCCTGCAACGGCAGGCGGACTCTCAACCACTGCGCCACCAGGGAAGCCCCCTAGATAATTTTTAGTAATAATGTATAGGGAAAGTTCAGATAAAACAAAAGTTAAGTTTTCCCCACAGGACTAGTGCCCTTACTACCCTAGCAATGCATGTACAAAAATAAATAAAATTTAGTGGCTGTAAAAATCTATTTCCCCTAAAAATAGTTATCTCTGCAGAACAATTTAGAAAACAGCTTTCTTAAGGATTCCAGTTAGTTATTAAAACATGCTTCATTTTATTTTATTTTTGTATGCGGAGAGACAAAATTTAACCCTTTCAATCTCCCAGAAACTTGAGAAAACAGATTATTTGAAATTCTTTAAAAGTTGCTCTAATTGTATGTTGTTGCTTCAATAATGAATAGAAATGTTAATTAACAGTGTGCTTATTTTATATTTCTAAAAGCACAGTGAGTGGAGAAGTAGATTAACACCCAGGGAACTCTGTCAGGAGGAGTTTAGCAATTTGGACAATGAGACTGTCACACTACCATACTCCCTGAAACATCTTATCCTAACTATAGTCAAAATTGCTAAGAAAATATAATGAACTTTTTGAGAATTGGCCTTTGAACTAGTTCTATAACGTTATTGGAAATATTCCAACACGAAAGCTGCTACAGCATGTTTCTAAAATATTTACTTATTTTCTTCTTTAAAACATCTCTGCTTTTTTCATTTCTACTATTTTGCTTCTTAATTATTTTTATTATCAACTTATCAGGTTAAGCACTTTATAAGTATCTGAAGTATCTGAAGTAAGAATATGTTAATTGATTTGGGGATTCTCTAAAAATATTTTTCAAGTGTCTATTTATCATTTGGTTTTTTTCTTAGAAACTTAGCTTATGAAACAAACTGCTTCTGAGGTGGGAAAATGTACATCTGTAATGTACTGATATGTTTAGATTGAATTACTGTCAAAATATATTAAGTGTTTTTAAAAATACAGGAATTGAGTTCCTTTAAAATGAGGCGTCCTTGTATTGGACATTTCCTTTAACATCTATTATAGAAAAAAGTTTTACCTAATAAAGTTGCTTTAAATACTTTTCTTTGACTTTTAAAGATTCATATTTAAGTTGTAAACTTTAGGACTTTTATTATAAAATATACACTTTTTCTTTGATGGTTTGTTTACCCATTTGATAATAAGATTAAATATTTTTTATTTATGGCTAAATTTCTACTCTAGGAATTTTAGGATATTACATTAAGGTTGGGCAGACGTCCTTCTCTTTGTCAGGACACAGTTAATTACTTGGTCTTTTTTTTTTTTTTTTTAAAGCAATGAGCCTTATAAAATATGAAGTTCCAGGTAGAAGTGTTTTCCAAGGAAGTCCCTTTTATTTTATACTTAAAAGTACATTAACTAACAATCAGATAGTCCCATTGGTTGCTCAGCCCTCTGCTGGTGAGATCTCTTCTTTTAAAGTTTGAGCTGTGTCAAATCCTCTTGTCTTAGTTTAAAAAGGTCAAAAGTGGTTTCTCATGGTCCAGATGTTTGTTTTTATCTTGACCACTGCTCACCCATGGCCGGGGTCACCCTTTACTTTTTTTTTAAAAAGAGGAGATGATTGTCTATCATCATGTCTAGTTACAATGTTTCCTTCTCCTGAAAGACAAGGTTTATATTCTAATAGACCATTACAAAGTAGTATGATTAGTCAATCAGGACAAGAGCAATGTTTAAGAGTTTATAGAATTTTCATGTTTTTATTCCCTTTCTCTGCTGTAATTTGAATGTATTGTGTTATCTTTGCAAGGAAGGGGCTGACCTTGTAGTCCTGTGGAAAAGGGAGGTATTTGACAGTTTATCAATCCCATCCCTTCCCAGATACAAAGAGTTTTGTCACATGACCAATGATCAGGAATCTTGGTCTGCAGAATATTTAAAGTTTTTTTTTCGTATAATTTATATAGCAGATACTAAATTGTTACAGATCTCATGAGACAAATCAGAGGATTTGAGAGAATAGACACCAAATGAGGATCTTATGACATTTTGAACCAGAACAAGGACAAGCAAATTGAAGAAGTTCCTTCCTTAAAATCACTTATAAGGAAACAGGTATTAGACTAGTTTCAGAGCGGTACCCAGGAGTTCACAACCAGGTATGCTGCCCTATCTAGAAATCACAGTAGGAATTCTATATAGGGATATAATAATTATTGCTATTTAAGAGAATTGCTCTTAGAAAGGTAAGAATCTTCTTTTTGTGACAACAAAGATTCTGTGAAAATGCAGTGTGATTAAATATATATTTAAAAAACCCTACTGCCATTGTTTACCCTTGATCACGGCAGTTGGCTGGTAGAAAGATGTTGAGTCACTGAAACGAACAATTTAAACATATGCAATTGATCATCCTCACAATAGGAAGAAAAGTCATGCTATTTACGGTTTGCTTGTAAAGATGCTATAGGTAGCCCCTGGTTGTTGGGAGGAGGTCATGCAGAGGACGTGACCAGAAGATGAACCCTGAGCTGGATCCGGGCAATGCGAGGCTCCTCACCCCCTCCCCTGTCCTTGGATGTACATTGCCCACGGTTCCTGCAGTGGGAGCCATTTTCAAGCAGACTTGAGAGAGTAAGGTGTTGTTGAGACCACCTGGGCTGAATAGGTGGCTGAACCCCTTAGGGCCTCTGTAAACTTTTTTTTTTTTTTTGCGGTACGCGGGCCTCTCATTGCTGTGGCCCCTCCCGTTGCGGAACACAGGCTCCGAACGCGCAGGCTCAGCGGCCATGGCTCACGGGCCCAGCCGCTCCGCGGCATGTGGGATCTTCCCGGACCGGGGCACAAACCCATGTCCCCTGCATCAGCAGGCGGACTCTCACCACTGCGCCACCAGGGAAGCCCACTTTGTAAACTTTTGAGAGTCTGGCGGGCGGCACAGAGATCTACTCTTCTTGCGGCACCTAAAGTAAGCCTGGTAGGTAAGTTCCCTTTTTTATGCAACCTGCCTCCTACCAGTCTGGAATGCTTTGCCTCTGTCTTCAGTGTCTCCTTGCCCCCTGACCATAGGGCCAGGTTGTGAACCAACAGTGGTCCAGACCATTAGAGATGATGTTATATATTCTATTTTTATAGTTTCTTCATGTTAGGTTTTTGGGGAGAGGGTGGAGACAGCAGCCCATGCTAGCTGTCAGAAAAGACAAACTCAGCTCAAGATTTTTCCATCATTTTATGAGAAGAAAATTTTCTGATGCACCATAAGGAACTGTTTTCAAGATTTTGTGTATATGTGTTATGTCAATTTTTGTGGGAACAAGAGCCATAGCTTTCACTAATTTTCACAGAAGGCTGTGGCTTAGATAAAGTTAATTTCCTGGTGTCTGTGGTGTTCGAAAAGGAGATATAAGGAGATGCCATCCTATTTCCTACACAAGGATTACTTGAAAACTGTATGGAAAGATTTCAGTATAACCAGAAACAGACAAGGCATTTTCCCTGCGTTAGGAGAGTCCTTAGGAAAGTGGAGTTGCTCAGGTTATTATGATAAAATCAAATGTTAATCTGTAAATGACTTCTTTTTAGTATTAAAATAAATCCTTTTATCTAGGAAAAGCAGAATGAGTGAAAAAAAAGTAATTGCTATTGGAGCCTTTCTGTTCCATGAGCTACCCCAAGATGAGTCAACAACAGACACTGGTTGAGATCTGATACCACTCAAGTTTATTTTATGTCCTCTGTCAGTTCAGGGAAAGGAAATCTGGTAATATGATTAATAAAAACATTATTAATAGGCAGATTAAGCTTAAGTTTGTAAGCGCAGTCGGGAGTACATCCTTAAGTATTTTTTTCAGTTTAATTTGAAAGCTTTATAAATAGATAAGAATGCTGGACTGATGGGACTACAATAAAATAAACTCGTTGCATTGGACTCATACTGGAATCAGAGTTATCTGTTCATTATACACATTGAGTTGCAGTAATCCCTGTAATTATAGTTAGAGATTTTTATGCTGTGGGTTTTTTTTTTGGGGGGGAGGCAAGGTTTTTTTTCTACTTTTTTGAAGAAGTGTTGTATTTTTTATCTTGGGTACCTAATCTCAAAATTGAAGAATTTTAGAGCCGACAGGAATGCAAAGAACAAGACATCCTTGCAGCCATCTGAAATAGTGGGAAGACAGGATTTTAGAGTCTCAAAGATCTAGGTTTGAATGCTGGTCTTGCCACTTGTTTTTTCCGTGTTCTTTTATGGATTTACTTACTATTGATTCAATGTCAGCATTTGGCGGTGAGTAGAATTTACCTCCTGCTGTAGTTTAATCTCAGATACTTGATCCTGGTAAGACTGGTTCAGAAGAGCCAGGAGCTGTTTATGGTCCTCATATTTCTCAACGGTTTGATGATCTCTGAAATTCTGCAGACTTTCCTTATGGTTCTTGCGCTTTATGACTTGTGTAACTTGGCTAAACTTCTTAACCTCTGAGTCTCAGATTCTTAGCCATAAAGTGAGGATGATACCTACCTTTGTAAGAGCTGGATATGGTGTGTTTAAAGCCTGTAGCCCAGTGTCCGGCTGCAGTGGTTAGCCGTTTGGTTATGACATTTTACATCAAGCTTGTACTGGAAAATGTTTAGGAAAATGGAGGTCATCACTTTGTGAGAAGATCTGTTACACTGTAGCTCAGTTCTCATCCAGATCAACGACTGGTCCTGGTTTGCATTCCCAGCAATAACAAGCTTAATAGCTCTTAGATAGGATGAGCTTCCAAATGTTTGAGGACAGACATTGCATCTCTTCTCCTCTAGATTTTACAGTCCAGTTCATTGAACTATTACTGCAAGATATTATCTCAAGACCATTTATCCTTCTAGACACAAGTTAGAATATCAATTTCTCTCTTCAGTGTGGAATCTAAAACAGGGTTCAATATTCTGGAATTGATACGAGCTCAGAATAGATATTCTATCGTTGGCAAACTGAGCCACCTTAGAAAATTTTTCACTTCAAATCTTAGAGCCTCAGTTTTCTCATTTATAAAATGAGTTGTTGTAACTAAACAACACGTAGGATTGCTTCTTACTCAGAGTTACACATTTAAATTCATATGCATGGATATTATATTTCTTAGATGGTAGAGCTCTTGTTTAATTTCACTAACAATGTTTCTTTTTAATTGAGCATCTGTTTTGTGTTAGACTCAATGAGCTACACCACAAAAAAAAGGCATAAATATATCCCTCCTCAAGGGGTTTATGCCATCTTAGTGATGACATGAAGCAGAGAATTTTTTAAAAGAGTGAATAAGAAAAGTATCTAGTCTCCAGTAATTCAGCTTCCACATAGTGCATAGTTTTTATTTTTAACAAAAGTTGAAGTACTGTCAACAGCAATACTCTACTCATTAACATAATAAAACTAACATTAGAAAATAAAGTGTCTTATGAAAATCTATTTGGGGCTGTTACTGTAGAGACTGTGGAAGATGCTGAGTGGTGTATTGCCATTGGCATCTGCTGGCAGAGTTGGAATCAAGAATCACCAAGCACAGTCTTCATTATTTACTCAAGTCTGAGAACTATTCCTTCTTTCTGAGATAGTATTAACACCAGCTCAAAGACACAGTGGTTCTGTGTAGCCTGGGTGATTTACCACATAAGTGTTGTCTGATGAACCTCTCCTCCTCTCTGACTGGGGAGCATGGAACAGTTTTAGACACCTCTTACCCTGTGACCCTGAGGCCCTGCACTGCTGTGCTTGTTCCCTCTTTCCCCAACTGTTTGTGTTGGCCTGATATTGATGGATATTAACCAGCAGAAATAGCTGATAGGAAATCACATTTCAACAGCAAATGAGACTGCTAGAAGAACAATGAAAGAAAATCAATTTCCTTTAATGTTTTATTTTCAAAAATTGAGAGCCTTGTTTTTTTTTTAAGATGAAACTTGTTCCAGAGGTTTCTCTTCCTTAGCTGTTCCTTCCCTGTATGGCCTCAGTAGGCTCCTGGGGTCAAGAACCAAAGAGAACCCATCTTTTCCAGGGGACCCAGGCAGCTTTTTGCCTGGGGAGACTCTCATACACCCTGTGTCCCAGGCTGAGCCTGAATAGAGGTTGCAAGTATCTTTCTCCCTCCAAAGGGGATCAAGGCAGAGTCCTGGCATTTTTGATGACAACACATTCTTTACTGTGTCTGGAATGTTTTCCCCCAGGCTTGTTTCATCTTGAGCTCATTTTGCTGTAATTTATTCTGGACTGTATGTTTCTGCATCTGTCCATTCAGATAAGAGGCAAGTGTGTGTGTGTGTGTGTGTGTGTGTTTTGAGTTCATCTTTTTGTCATTTGTGTAGCTGATTAAAAGCTGTAGACAGACTATTCAGCACCAAGTGAGGCTAATCACAGATAACACGTGGCAACCTCAGAAGATTTAATTCTGCCTTTTGTTTGAAAGGCAGAAAACTTGAAAGAGTGAGTGTATCTCAGCACGGTATGTGAGGATCACAGTTCACACTGGGAACAGTTCTTTCTCGGCAGATGGATTTGTGTGCCTGACAGTGTTTGCTGTTTTTGGGGATGGACCCTTCAAAGTCCCTTCTCGCTCTTGCATTGTGGTCTATTTGAGGCTGTTGTCCTACAAATGGCATCCTCTCATGAGCAGTTACACTTGCCCTACTGTGCCAGCAGACATTTTACTAGCCTGTAATTAAGAAACTCGGTTTTATATGAGTCCTATATGATCTGTTTATTTGTCAACTCTGCAGATAAACCCTTCTACCCTGGAGGTATCCCAGGGACAGGAACCATCTGTCATCACCTCCAGATAAATGTCTAAAGCCGCTTGGTTATTAGTTTTCTGCCTGCTTTAATACCCAACTTTACCCTTACTATCACTTAGGGTTCGTAGTGTGCCAATTATGTGCAAGCCTTGAACAAAATGGAAATTGCCTTGGTTCCCATCTGGTTTAAAATGATGAACTCTTGTGATCTATTGTGGAGCTGAATAATGAGTTGAAATAAATGCCCAAATAATTCAACTGAAAAAGTTTTATTTAAGAAAAGTAGTTTAATTTTTATAATATTTGATTTAATTGAAACAGATTAGCTTTGTGGAATAAATTCACTGGGTCATTGATCAATGCCTTAATTCACTTAGCACAGATGGTCAGGCCAAATATTGTCAGAGAGCTTATGGTGTTGTCTTGGGATATGGGAGTCCTGTGATAGATACAGCCTTACCTATGAAATCCAGGACTAGAAGTCCAGCTAAGTGGGAAGCATGTGGCAGATGTTATTAGTAGCTTCTTAACTAATCTGTTGCCACTCTACCCATGTGTAGTAGGCTGAATAATGCCCCCCCCCCCCCAAGATAGCCAGGCCCTAATCCCCGGAACCTGTGAATGTGACCTTATATGGTAATAGGGATTTGGCAGATCAAGTTGAGGATCTTGGAAGGGAGAGAGCATCTTGGATTGTGCAGGTGGGCTCAATGTAATCACAAGGGTCCTTATAAGAAGGAGGCAGAGGAAGATTTTACCACACACGGAAGAGAGCAGGCAATGTGCCGATCTCAGCAGAGAGAGATACTTGAAGATGCTACCCTGCAGGTTTTGAAGACGGAGAAAAGGACCCTGAGCCAAGGAATGTTAGGAAAGCAGCTCCAGAATCTGGAAAAGGAAGGAAAACAGTTCTCCTCTAGAGCCTCTGGTGGGAGCCTGACCTTGCTGGCACCTTGGTTTCAACCCAGTGTAACTGACTTCATACTTCTGATTTCTAGAACTATGAAAGAATAAATCTGTGTTGCTTAGAGCCATCCAGCTTGTGGTAATTTGTTACAGCAGCAATGGGAAACTAATACACCACCTCATCCTGCACATTTTGGCTAAATTAATGTTCGTAAAACACAGCTTTGTTAAAGCCCCTTCATCATTAAGTTTAATAGTTCCTTTCTGCTTCATAAGCACTATTGAATACCTCCTAAGTGGCAAGTTCTATGCTAGTTCTGGAGATGCAGACATCAAGAAGCAATAGTTCTTGTCTTCTAGTGGCTTATATTCTGTTGAAGAAAACACACAAACTGGCCAAAATTGAAATAAAAATCAGTCAGAGATATTTTATGAGCATGCACAGAACCCTTTGGGAGCTCAGAAGAGTGACAACTCAACTGTCTTCCTGGACTACAAGGTCCAGGGATGGGCTGTGTTGTTGATGATGATAGATTATGCTGGGGAGAAATTGGAGGAAAAGCTATGGGTTGAATATACCTCCTCCAAATTTGTATGTTGAAATCTTAACCTCCCCCTGCAGTGTGACTGTATTGGAGTAAGGAAGTAAGTGAGGGTAAATGAAGTCATAAGGATGGGGTCCCGATTTGATAGGGTTAGTGTCCTTGTAAAAGGAAACACAAGACTGTGCTCCTTGCCATGTGGAGACACAATGAGAAGGCAGCCGTCTGCAAGCCAGGGAGAGGGCTGTCACCAGAAACTGAATTGGCCTCATCTTGACCTTAGACATCTCAGCCTCTACAAGTGTAAGAAAATAAATGTTTGTTGTTTATGACACCCTGTCTGGGGTATTATGTTCTGGCAGCGCGAGCTAACACAGCATCCATGCTCCTTTTTATAAGGAAATTGAGGATCAGAAATACGATTTCACCCTTTAAAAATGGAGATTAGCTTTTAATCAGTAAAGTGCTTACTAGCTAGATTGAAGACTTCTGTCAAGTTTTGGACATGCAGAGAGAAGATAAGAATTCTCCTAGTGTTAATAAACTTTTTAATTTACTTTCTTTTTATACATATTAAGATGCTTTAGAAGATCCCTAGTTCTAAATGTTTGTGAAACATTGTTTGAATAAATTATTTAAGTCATAAAACAATGGCTATTGTGAAAATTAATGATGGTTCAAAAATTGTATCCATTGATGTAAACAGTAATTTTACTAAGTGTTTCTTAAAGGAGCACTGTATTCAAAGATTATAAATACCTCAGTTTATGATTTTCTTATTATAAGAGTCATTCTTCTCTTTACTTCCTCACAGCAGGATACATTTGAAAAATAAAATGATACCTAACTTTTTTCCCCCTGAAACTCAAGCATAGCCGAATGCTTTTGGTTATGTTTTCTTTTTCCACAGAAGGAAGAGGTCAGACCATGGAGAGATTTGTACATGGCTCTACAGGGTTTCAAATTTATCCTGTTGGTGGAAGCCCATGAAAGAGATTTTAAAAAATTAGTTTTAATTGTAGTAAAACACATATAACGTTAAATTTACTATCTTAGCCATTTTATAAATGTACATTTTAGTAGTGTTATGAAACCAATCTCCAGAACTCTTTTCATCTTGCACATCTGAAACTCTATATCCATTAAACAACTCCCAATTTTTCTGCTACCCCCAGCTCCCAGCAACCACCATTCTACTTTCTGTTTCTATGAATGTGCCTGCTCTAGGCACCTCATGTAAGTGGACTCATACAGCATTTGTATTCTTGTGATGGCTTATTTCACTTAGCACAATGTCCCCAAGGTTCATCTGTGTTGTAGCAGGGGTCAGAATTTTCTTCCCTTTTAAGGTTGAATAACTCCATTGTATGTATATACCACCTTTGTTCATTCGTCTATTGATGGACACTTGAATTGCTTCCACCTTTTAGCTGTTGTGAATAAATCTTCTATGAACACGGGTGTGTGCATATCTCTTGGAGACTCTGCTTTCCGTTCTTTTGGTTGTATACAGAGGTTGAATTTATAGATCATGTAGTAATTCTATTCTTAATCTTTTGAGGAAACTTCCTGCTCTTTTCCACAGCGGCTGTACCTTTTATTTTCCCACTAACTGTCCACAGGGGTTCCAATTTCTCCACATGCTCCCTGTTGTTCCCTGTCTTGTTGTTTTGTTTTGTTTGATAGTAGCCATCCTAATGGGAGTGACGTGGTATCTCATTGTAGTTTTTGATTTGTATTTCCCAAATGATGAGTAATGTTGGACATCTTTCCATGTGCCTATTGGCCATTTGTATATCACCTTTTGAGAACCCTGAAGGAGATTTTAAACAATGACATGACATAGTGAGGTGTGGGTTTTGGAAAGGTCACAAGGACAGCTAAGTGGAAGATAGATTATACAGGGAGATGACCAAATGCAGGGCAACTAGATAGGAGGCTCTAAGTTTCTATATTGATACTTCATTACTTTCAAAAAAAAACCCTTCTGTTGGCATTTAATTTTCCCCACTCACTCTCAGTCTTTTTTCCAGATCTTACTCTTGTTATGTTTTTTCATGAATTCTCTGTCCTCTTCAAGAGAGGCTGTATGTCCCATTAGAATTCCTATCTCATAACTTTGTGATTTCTTTTTGTAGCAGAATTGTACTTATCTCTCCTTTTCCTACCTGAGTATAGCTGTAAAGCAGTTTTCCCTTATCTGCGGGTGATGCATTCCAAGGCCCCTAGTGGATGCCTGAAACCTCGGATAGTAGCGAACGCGGTATACACTATGTTTTTTCCCATACAGGCATACCTATGATAAAGTTGATAAATTAGGCACAGTAAGAGATTAACAACAACAATAGTAAATTAGAAAAATTATAACAATATACTGTAGTAAAAGTATGGGAATGTGGTCTCTCTCTGTCAATATCTTACTGTACAAATGGAATGCCTTTTCCATCTTAACTAAGCACTTATGCACCGTGGCCATAACTTTTGCAGTGGAGGTGTGTTGGGGGCGGATTTCTCCCTCTATCCCTCTTGAGTTCTTGTGGCTGGACTAATAATAAAATTGACCCAAGACAGATTAACAGGAGAAAAAAAACCCCACATTTTAATTCATGGGCATTAAGGTCCCATAGAAAGGACCTAAGTAGGCAGCTTTTATACTTTTTAGACAAAGCAACAATAAATTTGTGAGGAATTGACAGGGTAAAGAAATTTAAGTTTGGGTGCTTAATAAATGAATAAACAGAGTGATTAAAAGAAGTGACAAGGTTTGTTTATATACAGGCTTCTGGGCTCTGAATTCCCTATCCCTGATGATAAGGGTGCTTCTACCTCCAGATGCAGGGGGTACACTTTTCACATGAGAGATTTATTTCCCTCTTTTCAGGGAGATAGGAGAGTCAGTCAGATTTTCTTTCTTGCATCGGCTGCATGTCAAACAACTTCAATTCAAAATAATCAATATGCCATTGTGTCATATTTTAAGGCGGCCCACACTGAGCCCTTACAGGTGTGACAACAAAACGAGCATGAATTTCTTTTTCCTTTTTCACATTCTCATGGATGGAAGATTCGTTCTTACTGTAGGTCTTAACACCAGCATACCATTTTTTTCCTCTTATTGAGAACTTTCGCCTTCCGACTTGAAGCAGTTATTTGGTTGGAGGGTGTGCTCACCGTGTAGCTTGCGGGATCCTAGTTTCCCGACCAGGGATCAAACCTGCAACCCCTGCAGGGGAAGCACGGAGTCCTAACCACTGGACTGCCAGGGGAGTCCAAAGTAAGCACTTTACGGCTTCTCTTTGGCGTATCTGAATTGCCAGCATCACGACTTGCACTTGGGAGCCCTTGTTAAGTAAAATAAGGGTGACTTGAACACCAGCTGTCGTGACAGTCAATCTGGTAACAGAGAAGGCGACTAAGGGACTAAAGGTCAGACATGCTGGACCAAGGGATCATTCACATCCCAGGAGGGATGGCACTGACATCGTGAGATTTCATCACAGTACTAGGAACGCTGGGCAATTTAAAACTTATGAGTTGCAGGGACTTCCCTGGTGGCGCAGTGGTTCAGAATCCTCCTGCCAATGCAGGGGACATGGGTTCAAGCCCTGGTCCAGGAAGATCTCACATGCTGCGGAGCAACTAAGCCTGTGTGCTACAACTACTGAGACTGCGCTGTAGAGCCCGCGAGCCACAACTACTGAGCCATGTGCCACAATTACTGAGCCCACAAGCCTAGAGCCTGTGCTCCGCAACAAGAGAAGCCACTGCAATGAGAAGCCTGTGCACCACAAGGAAGTGTAGCCGCCACTCACTGCAACTAGAGAAAGCCCGTGTGCAGCAACAAAGACCCAAAGCAGCCAAAAATAAATAAATTAATACATAATATAAAAAAAATAAAATAAAACTTATGAGTTGTTTATTTCTTCAGTTTTCCATTTAATATTTTCTGACCATGGTTGATAGTGGGAAACTGAAACTGTGGAAAGAGAATCTGAGGTTAAGGGGGGACTACCGTATACCTTTCCTTATGTCACATCTTAGTTCTCTTCCTCCTCAAATAGCATTCTGATTGCCCCAGTTTGGTGAATTGTTTTTCTCTCTCTCTCAAGCATGGCTGTGGCATTCATTTAGCACTTCTCATGAATACATCACTGTGAGTTATATGTGTGTATAGAATGATAAAGTCCTTGAGAATGTAGATGTTTTCTTGTGTCTATACGTGTCTATGTCAATATCAGACCTTAGTTTGGTCTGTTTGTAATGAGCAGTAAGTGTTTGTTGCTATGATAAAAATGAATAAATGAGTTTGGGAATACTTTGAATTAGGTTGCATTTATACAACTAAAATTATCTGTGTAATTTGGCTTTTTATGCATATAAAATGGTGCTTCATCAATTCAGACTCAAAATATAATTGCTTTGAGAAAATATTCAGAAATGGGAGGCGGTAGAGTGCCAAGCAATATTTTAGGAAGGAAAACTCACATTACTTTCGAAATCTTCTATGGGCCAGATGCTACACATGTTATTTAATCCTCTCAGTAATCTTCTGCACTAGGGATTAATATCCGCTTTTCAAGATGAGAGGCTTAGAGAGGTTCAGGGAGATTAGCATGAAGAAAAGCTGAAGTAGAGAGACTGAATAGTCTGTGTTGTGATGGTCTTGGGCAGAATGAGCAAACGAAGAATTAGCCCAGGTTAGTGAGAACGGGGAGGTGGAGAATAGATTCTAGAAATGTTTACGAAGTAAAAGAAGAAGCTTTTGTGTTTGTTTGGGAGGAATAAGGAGACAGGAATCTCAGGTTTTTGGTTCAAGACAGTAGAATTTGGTGCCATTCACTAATGAGGAGCAGAAAAAGGAGTCCTTTTTGGGCCACAGAACTGAGGTTCCCATGGGATGGTCAGGTGAAGTCAGGGGACAGAAACACAGGCCTAGAATTTAGGAGAGAAGCCTCAGCTGAAGAAGCAGTCTGAGAATCATGTGATAAATGTATTCAGCCATTAGCGGATACCTATTGCCAATACCAGCCTAACAACGGCCAGCTCAGGGTGTAGGCAATCAGACGGTGCATTGTCTGCACAGAATAAAACTGAATTAAGAGTTGACCTTCTTTTTTGATTATCCTCAAGTGCCACAATGCCAGTAATGAAATACTCCTCCCTGAAAAAAATCTTGTGTTAATCTCAATTCTAAACAGTTGCTGCAGTTACTATTGATTTTAGCAATATATCTGCAAGCTTCGAATTAGCACCTTTTAATTCTTATCTTTCACAAACATTGTCTTCTACATGGGGGAATTAATTCAGAGACCTCCTTGTTATACAGTCGTCCCCTGACACATGGGAACTCAGCTACATGCTTTGGTTTCGAGAATAAGTTATTTGTTTGGAATCACTTGAGCTACACTTGCGTATGGGTTCTTGTCTTCTTCCTCTCTGATGCTACATATTTTTGCGTTTAAACAGTAGATTAGATGTATACAATGCTAGCACAGTGAATTGTGAAGGTGAAGAACAGAACTTGGGTTATACCAATTCTGCCATAGCATTTGACACTTGGAAGTTTTACATTTGTGCTTCAATTGAAAAGTGTGAAATTGTTAAGTCTGAATTTTAGCTCATATCTGTAATATTTTACTCAGTTGGAACAATTTTTTTAAATTTTTAAAAATTTTCAGCTTTATTGAGGTTTATTTGACAAAATTGTAAGATATTTAAACCGTACATCACAGTGACCTGACACACATATACATTATGAAAGGATTACTCTATCTCATTAATTAACACATACATCGCTTCATATATCTATCTTTCCCCTGTCCTATTTTTTTTTGGTGAGAACATCTGAGTTCCACCCTGCCAGCAAACCTCAATCATACAATACAGTGTTATCAACTACAGTCACCGTGTTATACATTAGATCCTCAGACCCTATTCATCTTATAGCTGAAAGTTTGTATGCTTTTACCAATCTCTCCCTCTTTTCCCCACTCCCTGCCCCTGAATAATGTTTTAAAATGCAAATTTATTCTTCATTGTGCATTGTATTAAAATTAAAAGCAAATCAAGAAAATAATGATTACTACTAATTATTTTGAGATGATTACTGAAAATAATTTTGTTGCATCGAGGAGGAGAGTGTTAAAAAATGATCTGATCTGGGGAATTTCCCTGGCAGTCCAGTGGTTAGGACTCTGAGCCCTCACTGCTGAGGGCCCGGGTTCGATCCCTGGTTGGGGAGCTAAAATCCCACAAGACGCGTGGTGCGGCCAAAAATAAATAATAAAAAAGAAATCTGATCTGCGTGTCAAATAAGATAGGACCATACTTGCAGCGTCTAAGGAACTGTTCTAGGCTCTTTACACTTAGTAGTCAATGAAGCCATGAGAGTTTAGAGGTTGGTGTGGATGAAATGGCCCAGGGAGGATGTGTAAGAGAGGTGAAGAGTACTCAGTGTTGATCTCTGGAAAACGCCAGCTTTTGAGAAACAGACTTCAGAAGAGGAGGTGCCCAAAAGCTGGACAAGGAGCGAATGCGGTAGAAGGAGGAACACTAAAAGAGAGTAGAGTCAGAGACATCAGGGGAGAAGTTTCAGCAAAGAGGGGGTGGTCAGCAGCATCCAAAATGACTAAGAAGACCAAAAAAAGAAAGAAGAAAAAGCAATGGCTGGGAAGTTCACATTGGCTTTGAGCATTAGAAAGTGATGGGTGACCTTCCTTCCTGAGAACATGTCTGTAGTGAGGGGCATCTGAGGTGAGGACAGAGGTGAAGTTCTTTAAATACTCTTTTTCTCTCAGTAGGGAAAATAAGACGAGGTAGAGGGAGTGTTAAACTATCTTTCTGGATTCTAAAAGAAATAGATGTTCGTTGTGGAAAATGGGGTAAACTTGATCATTAAAGGAACTATGAACCAATGTTCCTTGGCTTTATTAGCCTTTGGCTATAAAATATTCATGTTTTGTGTAGATGTATGGCTGAGTCGCTTTGCTCTGCACCTGAAACTATCACAACATTGTTAATCGGCTATACTCCAATATAAAATGAAAAGTTTAAAAAAAAAAATCATGTTTTGATCACAAAGCCTCGAGCCTCTCCTTGTTTGATAACAAAGTCTCAGGCTCACCTCAGAGTGCCCTCATCCATTATTTTGTTACAGGTACCAGATGATGTCCCTTCTGTTTCTACCTTTCCTGCTTCAGGTCCCAACTACCCATGCCTATCGGACACAAGGTACTTGGAAAGCCTCTACTGCCACCACTTGTAAGAACAGTGGTATCTGTGATGAGGGCATGGTTCAGAAATTGCCAGGCTCCATCCAGAGGCGGGCCCTGCTCTGACTCTGAGCCATGTATACATGGCCACGGGGGCCTCCAGGGAGCTCAGCCTGGCCCAGAATCCCTTCCTGTGTCAGTGAAAACCTGTCACCTTAAGGGTGCAACACAACCCCAGGAACTAATAAATATTCACTTCATTGTTTTCCAGTCCCCTGAGTTTCAACCCTTCCCTCTGTAGGGGAGAAAAATTTGCCACCCCAAACGTGTTTTGTTGGCATGGGGATTAATTTAGGCTGATGGTTATTATTATTTTTTTAAGAAATGGAAGACTGAGGAAGTTTTTCTTGTTACTTCCCCCTTAACTGCTTAAAAGAATTTAGACAAAGGGCTTGGGTCTCTCTCAGGTATACATGTTTTTAAGCTTTTGTGTGATTTTTCTCCTGTTAAGCTGTGTTATGTCAGTTTAATCCTTAGACCAGCCAGAAGAATGTAGAAGGGGAGAGGAAAATTTCTTCCTCCACACCTCTTAAAGCAATCTCCTCTTTTCCCCACAATGCTGCCCTCTCCTCTCTTTTCCATTTAGTCTTTTCAGATTTTGAGCCACAGATTTTCCAAACTTCTTCACTTGTGCGGAGTCTTCTATTAACCCATGCATAATTTAAAAGACTCACGATAGCCTTTCTTTTCCTCCAAAGGATTTGCTTGCCCTCACAGGTGAGTTCAAATGTGAATTCAAATTCCAATTTACACCTCTTGTTAAACAGAAAGTACTTGAGGCTGAAATTACACTTTTTTTTTTCTGACTTCTATTCTTCCATTATATCTTAGGACAAATTTTTATTCATGACCAAAGCACAAAGCACTCTACTATATGCCTGTTCTTCCGCAATTTCTGTGAAATGGAGAAACAATAATGGAAAAAAAAATAAATTGACCTTTAGTTTTATTCACCCAGAAGTCTTACAGATTCTCTCTTAATAAGTCCTAGCACATATTCGATAGTAAGTAAATATATGTTGACTGAATACAGATATACAGCAGAAGCTGGCATCATACTATAAATGCAGATTTTTATTATCCTTTTTTCCATAAAATTTCGCAAGTAGAATTTCTTTAGACTTTAGTCTTCAGATTTTTCTTTTATCATTTCCTATAATTTAAAACATAGACATAGCAGAAATTATTTAATCACCTGACTATTGTTAGCCAGTTTAGGCTGTTTTTACACTACCATGGATTCCCTGTACATTAATGTCCACTAATTTTCTTTGGATATATTTCCAAAAGTGGAATTACTAGATTAGAGGATTTAGAACAATGCCCAGTGCTTAGTAAATATTCAATAAATATTTCTTGCATGATTTGAGTGATGGTTTTTGATACTTATTTCTGAACTGTCCTTCAGGAAGATTGTACAACTTGACATTTCCCTCCAGCACTGCCACTGTGTCCTTCAGGGGCCAAATGTCATTGCATCCCCTTTCATATTTAGTATTATCTTGTGGTCTTTGTTAATTTTATAGGTGAAAATTGTGTCATTTAAAAAATATTTATCTATTTATTTGGCTGCACCAGGTCTTAGCTGTGGGAGGAGGGCTCCTTAGTTGTGGCTGGCGGGCTCCTTAGTTGTGGCATGCGAACTCTTAGTTGCGGCATGCCTGTGGGATCTAGCTCCCCAACCAGGGATCAAACCTGGGCCCCCTGCATTGGTAGCGCAGAGTCTTAACCACTGGGCAACCAGGGAAGTCCCATGTCTTATTTTTAAAATTTATATTTCTTTGAATGCTATTGAGGCTCCCTATACTTCCATCTGCTCATTTGACCCAATTCTCTTGTGAATTGTTTACTTGTGTGTATAGCTTTGCAAGTGTGTTTATAGCTTGGTGACAAGGGTTTGCAACACACCCTTATCCTAAGTTCCTAATCTCTTGGTGATGTGGGATGAATCATGTCCCCCCAAAAGATATGTTCTGAATAGTTGTAGGAGAAAGATACCTGCTGAGGGGTTAGCTATATCGAAAGTTAAAGTTATACAATAACAGAGACTTGGCTACATACTCACCAATCTCATTTTCTCTTCCTGGACACACAGGAAATCTACATTTCTCAGCTTCACCTGAAATTAGGTAAGGGTCATATAACTCAGTTTTGGTCAATGAAACATGGGTAGTATAATTTACTTTTGACCCAGCCCTTAAAAATATCTCCAGCAAAACTCTGGTTTTCATTTTCTCCTGTGAAGTGTCAGGGGTCATGTATTTAGAATGGAGGTCCTCTGGATCCTAGAATTTCTGCCAAGGAGAAGCTGTCCAACATTCATTTGACTTTGAGTAAGCAAGAAAAAACCTTTTATTCTATTAAGTTGCTGAGATTTTAGAATTGTCTGTTATAATAGCTAGCATTAGTTACCCCACTTAGCATATGTACCATAGGGCCCAGGATTGGATGAGAAATCAAGAGCTAATGACTTGAAGGAAAGAACATGCTCAAAGCAGTGAAGGTTTCCATGAGGCAGAAGGATAGGTTTTGAGGGAATAAGAGGCCTGGAGTATAGGTGTTGATTGTCAGGAGGCATTCAAATGCAATATTTTGGAGTCAGATTTGGGGTCTGGCTGTAGCATTGAGTGTTGCGGGGGGGAAATGTGGAAAAGGTCATGATAATTGAGAAGGTCCATGAATAGTAAATCCTCCAAATGGAACCATGCAGGGGGTGCTATATGTTTTTAGATAGATAACTTTACATATTGCCTTAAACTTAACGTGAACACGCTGACCTATCTTTTTGTATGCCATAGACCCAAAATTATCAGTTCAGAATCATAGCATTTCCCTCTAAAATACTTATCAGAACAACACAAAAACTTTAAGTAGTAATGTTTATATGGTAATGGAGTACCGTGTTATTATGTTAAGGACTTTTCTGTCAATTCTATAGATTTACTAGTAGGTAATTATTTATTAACTTAATGCAGACCCAGCTTCTTTCTCTCTTTTTTCTTCCTTCCTTCCTTCCTTCCTTTCGTGTTGGGTCTTTGTTTCTGTGCACGGGCTTTCTCTAGTTGCAGTAAGTGAGGGCTACTCTTTGTTGTGGTGCGCTGACTTCTCACTGCAGTGGCTTCTCTTGTTGTGGAGCACAGGCTCTACGCATGCAGGATTCAGTAGTTGTGGCATGTGGGCTCTAGAGTTCAGGCTGAGTAGTTGTGGCGCACGGGCTTAGTTGCTCCGCAGCATGTGAGATCTTCCTGGACCAGGGCTCGAACCCACGTCCCCTGCACTGGCAGGTGGATTCTTAACTACTACCCCACCAGAGAAGTCCCAGACCCAACGTCTCTATGATGTTGAATCATGCATGGAATGTGGTTGGATGAAAATGTCATCATACCATAGGGCAGTTGATCATACATCCCAATTTGCCCAACCAGTTCTGGTTTACAACTTATTGTCGCAACTTAACTATTAATGACATCCATTTCACATTCAAAAGTGTCCTGATGGTCAACCTGATACATATCATTCAAAGGCCACAATTGCTAAGTATTTGCTGAGTGTGGTTATGATGTTTATGAGGCTTGAAATTTTTTTTAAAATTTAGTTATTTTGTCCGCATTGGGTCTTCATTGCTGCACGTGGGCTTTCTCTAGTTGCGGCGGGCGGGGGCTACTCTTCGTTGCGGTGTGCGGGCTTCTCATTGCGGTGGCTTCTCTTGTTGCGGAACACAGGCTCTAGGTGTGCGGGCTTCAGTATTTGCAGCACGTGGGTTCAGTAGTTGCGGCGCACGGGCTTAGTTGCTCCGCGGCATGTGGAATCTTCCTGGGCCAGGGCTCGAACCTGTGTCCCCTGAATTGGCAGGCGGATTCCTAACCACTGCGCCACCAGGGAAGTCCAAGGCTTGAAATTTTAATACTTTGAAATGTGCTTCAAGTTTTGCTCTTGGTATGATTTGCATGTGAATGATTTTTAAAATCCATGAGCCCACTATCCCTCTCAGCCAGAGTTTTAAGACATTTATGATTCAGTTTCCGATTAGAGTGCGCATGTGGCTTGGTGTGTGCCTCACCTTATTTCCAGCCCTCTCCAGCAGTGGGAACGTTCAGGAACGCCATTCTGGAAACGGTACAGAGGATCCAGAGGATACAGGCACCAAGTACCCTAAAAAGGGGCATTACTCTCCACTGGGAAAACTTAATATTAGTTCTATTTCTATGATTTATTCTAGTCTTTCTTTTCAATTGTGGTCAGCAGTTCATTCCTAAAACTGTTCATGAGGAAAAATATTTCTACATATTGAGGGAATCACACAACCACCACACAGCCACCCTCTGAAGGACTTCACGAGTAGGTCACTGCAACATCAGCTCATCATCTGAGTTAGGAAAATGAGGCCTATGGCTAAAATTACTTGACACTTTATCAAGAAATACTTTTCTGATTATAAAATGAATACATGCTTATTGCAGAGACAGCCATAGAGAGAAGCAGAAAAAGAAAAATGAGTCGAATTTTATGACATTGACAAATATTTTTGTATATTTCCCAACAGTTTATTTTTCTATTAAAAATATACTTTACAAGTATTTTTTGAATCACAGTCACATATTTGTATATAACTTTTAAAATGCAATACCAGGGCTTCCCTGGGCTTCCCTGGTGGCGCAGTGGTTGAGAATCCGCCTGCCGATGCAGGAGACACGGGTTCGTGCCCTGGTCCGGGAAGATCCCACATGCCGCGGAGCAACTAAGCCTGTGAACCATGGCCGCTAGGCCTGCGCGTCCGGAGCCTGTGCTCCGCAACGGGAGAGGCCACAACAGTGAGAGGCCCGCATACCGCAAAAAAAAAAAAAAAAAAAAAAAATGCAATACCATATGGTAAATAATCGTGCCACTGAATTCTTCAAATACATAATTTATTAACAGCTGCATAATACTGTATCATATGGCTGTACCATCATTTATTTAAAGATTTTCTATCCATGGACATTTAGTTTTTCCTCCTTTTTACTATTATAATCAACGTTGCGATGTACTTTTTTGTATATAAAATGTTGACTGCATTTCTGATATTACTTTTCTGAAGACCGTTTTCTAAATATCAATGTAAATACTGGGATAAAGGACAAACCTTTTTTAAGATTCCAGGTAGATATTCCCAAATGCCTTTGTAGAAAACTTATACCAATGATACTCTTATTAAAAGTGATTTAGAGCTTGCTTATCTTCATTTTCATAACTCAGCCCTGAATACTTTTCTTTAAAATATTTGTCAATTTGGTAGGTATGAACTATTATTTTAGTTTAGTTTAGTATTAATTTGAGTTTTTTTGATTATTAGTGGAGCTGGGTTTTAAAATCTTCTTCTGTGGATTGTCCTATTCAGGTGTTTTGTTTGTTTCTTTTTGTTTTTGTTTTTTAGTATATTGAGAAAAATAGTGTTGATTTATATAAGTGTTTCATCTATAAGTATATTAATTTATCTGTCATTTTGTTAGTTATATTATGTATGTACCTTTGAATTTTATTAATGAATTCTTGAATTGATGCTTTAAAAGTGCATGCATTCAGATGGAACATAAGAAAGGTGTCAAATTCTCCCCAAATTGACATATAGGTTTAACAATTTCTACCAAATTCTCAGTAGGTTTTCTTGTTGAGATAAACAAGCTTATTCTAAAATTTATAGGGTAAGGAAAAGACCCTAAAATAGCCAAAACAGTTTTGAAAAAGAAGGTAAAGTAGGAGAAATCACTCTTCTTATTGTTAAGGTCTACTGTACAGCTATAGTTATTAACACAGTCTGGCATTGGTGGAGGGGTAGAAGATAGACCAATGGAAAAAAACTGAGAAACCAAAAACAGACCCACACAAATATGACCTATTAATTTTGGACAAAGAAGCAAAATTAAGAGAGGAAATGTAGTTGAGATTTATTTTTAAGTCAATTAAGGAGAGTTTGATTCCTAATAATATAAATTATTAACATTTATTTTTATAACTTGTTTTTTACTTATTTATATGAAGTTAAGCATTCTTTCTTATACATCCTGTTTTAAATTTTACTAGTGGATGCCTTTACTTTTTAAAACCTCAAAAATATTTCTTTTTGCAAAATATATAACAATTAATAAATTAATTTTGGATTTTCCTTATGCATATAGGTTAAATAATTTGTCCTTCTCTTACTTCTTCCTGGTTTCCAATAATGGCTAGCTTAAGTGAGATTATGGTAGATTCACTCATTATTTTAATAATATGTATATTCCATATTAACAATTATTTTGTACGTATATCTGTTGTTTTCCCATGCTTAAGACTGATATTTAAGTCCATATGATCACTACAAATTCTTTTATACCAGTTTTATTCATCTTTTTTAAAGATTTCTCTGAATCCTTACATATTCATGAATGCCTTCCTTTTGCTTAAACAAATGAAAACAGCTTCTTGTGATTCACAGTTATTCTCATCTAAAGTTTAAAAATTATTCTATTTCATCTGGTTGGGGTGTGGAGAAGTCTGAGTTTAGCCTGAAAATTATTTTTTTCCTTTGAAGACGACTGTATCTTTCCTGCTTAGGTGCTTACATGATTATTTTCATCAACTCTTTAAGATTCTACCAGGTTATGCTCTGATATGCATTTTCTTGTTTTACCTGGTACAGGGTAGGCTCTTTCAATTTGCAGAGGCCCATCTTCTTTAAGCTAAGGCCATTTGCTTCTAATATAAATTGTGGTTTTAAGTCCATATTTTTGGCTTTGTTTTCTGCCGGAAGCCGTCCAGCATTGCCAACTGTTGCCTGAGCAAAGCTCGGCGAGAAGTTACGGCATGAGGAGGCAAAGCTCCTCTCCTGGTGGGCGGCGGAAAGCATCTCCTCTGCTTCTAGGAAAATTCTTGCTAAAAATTGAGGGGGTTTCTGGAGGGTTTAGGCCAAGAAGATGGAAGTATTACAAACCAAATCCCCCTCGGTACGAAACCACAACAACCCCTGTAACCACAACAGTAGCTATACCCACTGTAAATAATTTACTTTGGAAAAAAGTCCCTTGGTCAGGCAACAAAGGAATGTTTCCATTAAAGAGTAGAAGTTTAAAGGAAGAATTAGATGAGCTATGGCCCAAAGAAGGAATAAGGAATAAAGAAGGGAAGCATAGTGGGGTATTATGTACAGGATGCCCCCAAATGGTGGATTATGTGGTATGCCCCCTCTCCGGTATATTGGAGAAAAAAGAGAGAAGCGGAAGGAATTTACTGTTAATATTTTACGAATGAATTATATGTAACTATGAAAGTTAAAATTGGTTGCCTTACGTAGAAAATAGAATTGTATTTTTGCACAATGTGTTTTGAACAAGGTACTGAGAATACTGGGACACAGGCCAATATATGTTGCTAGCTGAAGTAGAAAAGAATAATTAGCTTTCTAGACCTAAACATCCTGTTTGCGCGAAAAGATCTTAAGATGGAACAATGCTCGCTAATGTTTCTGTGTATAGATGTAGAAATGAGATTATGAGCCCAAATCCTATATAATAAATTATATGTCAAAAATAAAGCTGTCAGAATCTTAACAGAAGCTCCTGCACCTACCCCCTTGCCCCGTTTATTTATTTATTTTCTCACCGACGCTGTTGCCTCCATCTCAGGGACCCCTGGTTCTGCTGGGGCTGGACCTCGGTAGTTTTCCTTCTGGGATTATGTGCATTTTTACGTTCATATAACATACTCAATTTTATAATAATAATCTTCATTATCTTATAATTTGTACCTTAAATATACTGGTCTGTATCCTTGAAATACTTCTCAAGTTTGTATTCCATATACTAATTTTCTTTTCAGTAGGATTTGTTCTGTCTGTGAAGCCCCCTTTGTAGATTCCAATTCTATGATTATATTTTAAACGACCTTACGGTGTTTCCTCATTAAAGTTAGCTCCTTTTTCAGTTCATTTATTTTTTTCACAACATGCCTCTTTGTCTTTTGCCTTGTTTTTCTCTTATCAGAGAGCTGATGATAAAAACTTATTTGTCTGAAATAAGTTCTTGGCTTGTGCTAAGCACTTTTCCAAATTTGATACCCCTTCTATTTTATTAATTTTAAAAAGAGGAGCTTGATAATAAATAGTGTTTCTGGAATACTTTAGCCCTTCTCACTGTCCATATTGGTTCTTGAATTTATTATTTCCCAGTTATCAACTTGAAATGTACCCCAGTTTCTAAGGCCCAACAGGCATTCATTGGGTTCAAGGCTACTGAACACACCTGGGCTCTTTGCAGTGTCTCTCAAGTTCTCTGTGCAGTGGTCAGGTGGTATGTGTAACTTTTCTTCACATAGTCTGTCAACCTTCTTCCTTCCCCTTCTACCAGATGCTCTTCAAAAGGCTATTAATTTTCCTTTTATTTCTTCTATTCTTGTGTCATTAGACCCAGGGCTACTGTGTTCTCAACACTTATCTTTTTTTTTTTTGTGGTACGTGGGTCTCTTACTGTTGTGGCCTCTCCTGTTGTGGAGCACAGGCTCAGCGGCCACGGCTCACGGGCCCAGCCGCTCCACGGCATGTGGGATCTTCCCGGACCGGGGCACGAACCCGCGTCCCCTGCATCGGCAGGCGGATTCTCAACCACTGCGCCACCAGGGGAGCCCCAACACTTATCTTTTATATCAGCATTTTATATTCTGCATTACATAGTTCAAGAGTCTGAAGGGAGAAAAGCCAATATGACTCTTTCTGGTTCAAGACGTAGATCCCAGAAGGTCAGAGCAGTTACAGCTTCGTGTGCTTTTAAGGCAATCTTTGAGTCCTAAGCCTCAGGAAGTAGTTTTAAATTATAATTAGATATATTACTCTGTTATTGCAGATATTGTCTGTATGATTCACGCCAGATTTTGTCTTTTTTTTGCATCATTATATGTATTAGTTTGTTCAGACTGTTATAACAAAAATATCATAGACCAGGTGGCTTATAAATGACAGAAATTTGTTTCTTACAGTTATGGAGGCTGGAAAGTCCAAGATCAAGTTGCTGGCAGTTTCAGTGTCTGGTGAGCGCTGTCCTAGTTCATAGATGGCTGTCTATGTGCCCTCGCATGATAGAAGGGGGAAGGGAGCTTCCTGAGATCGTGTTTATAAGGGCAGTCATCGCATTCATGAGAATTCCACCTTCTTGTCCTAATCACCTCCCACAGGCCCCACCTCCTAGTACCATCACTTTGGGGAAATAGGTTGAAACATATGCATTTTGTGAAGACACATTCAGTCTATATCATTAAAGGTATGGAAATTGGAAGTTTGGTGAGAATGAATCAGTCTACTATCCTGTTTCCATGATCAGAATGTTTGTGGTTGGTAGTCATATAAAATGGTATGAAGAGGCAAGTTAGCATTATGCAATACAATTCTTAAATGACAAACATATGAGAAAGAAGGCAAAAGAACTTAAAGTCACAAAGCAAGAAATTTTCAAGGTTAGAATTCAAGATTGCCGTTAGAATATGAGTTTATAGCACTTTACTTTGTCAAGTAAACCTCACTGCTCATGTTACTTTGATCTTGATAAACGCAGATAACCATTTTTCCCTGTATCCCCAGTACCTTATATAATACTCACATTTAGTTGATATTTCACACAACTTCTAAATTGATTGATGGAAGACAGGAATTAGGAAGATGTTCTTTATTGTAATTATAGGGAAATTTTACCTATGTACTCCTTAACCAATGACTTTCCAGGTTATCCAAATGATTTTTGATTGTGAGAGAAGTAGTAGAAAAAAACGATTTGAATTTGGCGTGAGAGTAAGTCTGAGAAAGGGTGTGAGTAAACTCAAGATGGAAATGGAGAACAGGTAAGGTGCAGCAGCAATGGGGAATTGTGAAGCTGAGGTTGAATGGTGCCATTGCTTTAAGTGTTTGGGATTGCAAAAGATGGGATATATAAGAATGTTTTAAATATCCTATTACTATGCCTACAGCTCATTCATTCAGCTAATATTTATTGAAACCTTTTTCATGCAAGTGCCCATTCCAAGTGCTGGAAATATAACAGTGAATAAAGTAGGTAAAATCCTACCCTCAAGAAGTCAACATTTGAGGAGGGTGGGTGGTAGAAAGGCAAGGATATATAATGTCATATCACATGGTAGAAAGTAAAATGGTAAGAACATAACTAAGAGAATGGGTACAGCTGCAGTTCAGATAAATTGCTCCCAGCCAAAGTTGATCGCCTCTATTATTTGAATGGCAAATTGAACCGTTGGGCTTCTCAGAGGCATGGATAATTGAATTTGTACCCGCAATCTTGCTTAATATTAACATATTTATTTACATGAATATGATGTAGCTTAAGCCAGTTTTTAAATTAACACATACACCTGGCACAAGTTAGTAGCTATTTTACTAATATTTTATTTTTTCTAAAACATACCTAATCCATCACTGACTCTGTACCTGTGTTTGAGTTTAACAATGTACCCTCAATATTTCCTTGTTTGTTTGAGGCTTATTCATGGCTCTGAGACCCCTAGCAACCCATTCTCAATGTTAAAGTTCCTACAATTTTCCTGTAACTGCAAGTCTCTACAGGCCATTCAGTCCTGCTGTCCTCTATTCAGCATGCTTACTCCGTATTTATCTGAATCATGGGAAGATTGCTTTATGCTCTACATAGCCCCTCAAAGGCCAGAAAGGAGAGATTATCACACAGGGTGCACACTGGTCACTATCCAGAATCCCACCTTAATTGTTCTTTTCTAATCACTAGGGAAACCTCTCTCCTTCCATCAGGTGTTTGTTTTTACTGATTAATTACTTCCATCTATTTAAAACTAATTTCCTTGGAAACTCCTCTAGCTGACTTCTTAATTCTGTTTTCCCCAAGTCTGGCCATTGTCAGAAGACTTACTTGGTATTAAAGAGATTATGTTTCTATTTCCATGAATATTTTAATACTTTAAAAATGATCTTAATAGTGTTTAAAACAGAGATGATAGTTTGGGGCATGGAAAGCAAATTGCAGGGCCGTAGAGGTATGGTATAAAAGAAAATTTAAAAGAGAGTGGGGAAAATGAGCAACAGCAAAGCAATTGGGAACAAATGAAGGTGAAGAATGCAAAATAATCAGCAAAGTTAAATAATATATTCGGGGTAATTCAAGCAAATTTTACATGTTAGTGTTATAATTTTTTCTGGCACTATATACCCCTGAGATACTTCTGAATTTTGGGAGCAAAAAACCAATGAGTATAGTGAACAGATAGTGTCATTTATATATATATATATATATATATATATCCCTTCACATAAACTACCTGTGAACAAGGGAACTAACCCTGGCAATCATAGTGTGTGTGCGATTAAGCACCCCAGAGGCCTGAGTTCCTCAGTGAATTGGTCCTACAGCATCTATTTCCATAATAGCATTATGATAAAGTTTACCTGTAAAATTCTCAAAGGTAGGGTAAATAAATCAGAGGGAATTTTAGATGTGGGTTCATTTAGAATATAGGATTAGGATGGTTACATGGTACAAATTTTTAGTTATAAGTTAAATAAGTCTGGAGACCTAACACACAGCATGGTGACCATAGTTAATAACAGTGTATTCTATACTTGAAATTTGCTGAGCGAGAAGATCTCACATCTCAAGTATTCTCACCACACACACACACACACACACACACACACACACACACATCACACACACACATATACACACAAAGGTAACCATGGGAGGTGATGGATATTTTAATTAGCTTAATGTGGTAATCATTCTACAATTCTACAAAACATCACCTTGTACACCTTAAATATACAATTTTTATTTGTCAGTCATACCTTAAAAAAGCTGGAAAAAATACTCCCCTTAAGCCTGATTTCAAAATACCATCATGATGTCACTGAACACAGCGCTGGAAAGAAATCTACACAGTAAGGCTCTGACTGGCAAGTGTGAGCCAGCGTTAGCCCAACACTTAGTATTTTCCCTAAGTGGTTTGTTTTAATGCATGTCCATCTATACAATTTCATCAACAATTCAGATTTATTTATATGTGTAGAAAACCTAACTGTGATTTAAAGCTCTTCCTCTAAGATTCTTGTTTGTGTTGCTATTGTCATTACGTTGCCACCTTCATCTCCATTCCTTTTATGGAAACTAGACTAATAATACCTACCTTTCATACCTCATGATGTAGTGAATATAATATGCTTTACAAATAATGATTAATTTCTCAGACTTATTGTTCTCTTTCTTTCCTTTGGCATAATACTTCTAATCAGTAGCCTTAGGTCTTCAAATTTAGTGAAAGTTATATTGTGAGATAATTTAGATGTAATGAGATTTACCTGATGAAGGCAACTCACTTTTTTTTTTTTTTTTTTTTGCGGTACCCGGGCCTCTCAGTGTTGTGGCCTCTCCCGTTGCGGAGCACAGGCTCCAGACGCGCAGGCTCAGCAGCCATGGCTCACGGGCCTAGCCGCTCCGCGGTACATGGGATCTTCCCGGACCGGGGCACGAACCCGTGTCCTCCGCATCGGCAGGCAAATTCTCAACCACTGCGCCACCAGGGAAGCCCAACTCACTTTTGATTAGCTGGAAAACCTTCTGTCTAGTTCTAAAAATGGCCAGGTTGCTGTCGGTTAACAATGCCCTAACCCTTAGCTTTGTGGCTGAATGCTTTAGTTGCTTTTCTTTCCAAATCAGTGGAGCCAGTTGGTCCACTGATCTTTATGAAAATGAAAACTGCATTATTGTTTTTTTTTCTCTTACCTATTTGAATACTTGTCATTTTTAGTGAGGCATCAGCAGGAATGTGTATGTGTGTTTGAATTTATGTGTTTGGGGTGAAGATGGGGTATTAGACAGGGTTTTATGCTAAAAAAAATTTAGGGAGGAAAATTCTAATATTTCTAGAAACAAATTCTTTCTTTTGTGCTATGCTCAATGGAAATATTTAGACCTATCTCATCTTATTTACTGTATGTTTTTTATTTTGCAGTATTTGGTGCTTTGGTTGACTGGCTGCTTGAAACACTCCTCTCTATGGTTTCCCAGACATTGTTCTCATAATTTTCCTCCCACTTCTTCAGTTTATCCTTATCAAGTACTTTAATGGACTCCTCTTTCTTTGCCTGCCCTGAAAATATTGGAGTTTCTTGGACACTATTCTTCACCTGTTTTTTCCGTCCCTATTCGGTGTACTATTCTCATCCATAGTCTCATGCTTCATGGAACCCAACCTGATTTTCCAAGTCCCCCTGTTCACTTACTCTTTCTAACTGGTTGTTGCTCATTAGGTAGTAGATAAATAATGGAGACCTACTAGTTCTCTACTGTAACTCCTTTGGTCCATAATTAAAAATTAGAAATGAAACTACCTTGGGACTTCCCTTGTGGCACAGTGGTTAAGAATCCGCCTGCCAATGCAGGGGACACGGGTTCAAGCCCATGGTCCTGGAAGATCCCACATGCTGCAGAGCAACTAAGCCTGTGTGCTACAACTACTGAGCCTGCTCTCTAGGGCCCACGAGCCACAACTACTGAACCCGTGAGCCACAACTACTGAAGCCTGCGTGCCTAGAGCCCGTGCTCCACAAGAGAGGCCACTGCAATGAGAAGCCCGTGTACCACAACGAAGAGCAGCCCCTGCTTGCTGCAACTAGAGAAAGCCCGCGTGCAGCAATGAAGGCAAAAATAAATAAAAATTTATATATAAAAAAAATGAAACTACCTTTAACAAAAATTAAAACAAACTTTACTAAGAAAGAAAGGTATTCCCAAATGCCTTTATCATGGCTGAGCTTTAGGTGTACTTAATTGCTCCCTAACTTGTTTTTTCTCTTTTCTAATGACTAGGACATGTAAAATAAAATAACCATGGTGTGGAAGGAGAAGAGGATTTTGGTGAAAGGTGGTGTGAAGGAAAGTACTTTGTAAATGCATTCTGTTATAATCCATCTTTTTTCACTTTAAAACCTTCTGTAATGATTAGTCAAATCCTTTTTACTAATCAAGGTCATTTTAAGACTTGCATGTCCTCTAAGCCGCATGTAGCCTGAACTATAAGATGTTGGCTGGAGTTGTTTCTAGGAACTTGGAGTCTCAGCTGCATCTAATCTAGTGTAGCTGAGCTGGTTAAGGCTGGATAGGACCACTGACCCTCCAGCTGGGCATGCGGGGGTGTCCACTGGGTGACTTTTCCAACCTGTAGCGAGCCGCATCTTAGTTAACGCCTGCGCAGAACGACATTCCCGCGCCTTTTCCCAGTCACCTTGCCCCATCTGCCCCACGTGCCCCATGTGCCCTCAGGTGTTCCACGGGCCCCACGGGCCCCATGCCTCTTACCGCCCTGCTTCTTGATTCCTCATCCTGTGAATACCCGGAGCCCTCGCCTTCGCGGAGGTGGGTTTGATATTTGTTCTCCCATCTCCTTGCTTGGCTGCCTTTTGAATAAACCCTCTTTTTTGCCTCAGACATCTGAGTCTCAGCGTTTTTGTGCATCGGGCAAGACAAACTCGGTTTAGTGACAACTTGACCCCTCTCCTCTATTTCTTCTTCTTGCAGAGAGCTGGGTCAAGGTTTTAGTTTCTCCTTTCTCTCAAATTCAACATGGAATTCATGAAACTTCAAAATCAACCTTATATTTCCAGAAAGAATGGAAGCAGTTCAGAAATTTGCTCATCTTCCTAGGTAGTGTTAACGTTTTCCATAACAATTATGGAAAAAATTGTGTACAAAGTACATTTTCTTAACATATAACATTAATTCACCAAAAATTCTGACTGCTTAAAAATTATGTAATATGCTACTGCTCTTCCTGGAGCTGTCGTTTTGGTGTTTGGGGTATTTTTTTCAACGTTCATTTGTATGGTAAGTGTAGTCCAGAATGTATAAAGTCACTGCAGGTAAATTTTCTCGTCTGAGGTTTTTTTTTTTTTTTTTTCAGTACGTGGGCCTCCCACTGTTGTGGCCTCTCCCGTTGCGGAGCGCAGGCTCCGGACGTGCAGGCTCAGCGGCCATGGCTCACGGGCCCAGCCGCTCTGCAGCACGTGGGATCCTCCTGGACTGGGGCACGAACCCGCATCCCCTACATCGGCAGGCGGACTCTCAACCACTGCACCACCAGGGAAGCCCTCTCGTGTGAATTTTGACCTTGCTTTTTCAGTCTGCAGTCTATCAGAGGAAAATGTCTTCATTTCTTAATTCCTATCGGTTTCCTGTCTCCCTCTCTCAGACGCATCCTCAGGACTTAAAGATTCAGCATGCATTACTCTTACTTTTAAAGCTATCGTCAAGTTTCCAATCCCCAAATACCAGCCACTTACCTTCCCCTAAGATTGGAGGTAGTTCAGAATCCTCTCAGTTCATCCCACAGGTTTTCATTCAGTTTACAGGTTGAACGCCTTCCTCATGCTAGCCACTTGCCGGGTGCTTAGAATACAAAGAAGTCTAAGTCATAGTCCCTGTCTTCAAAAGGACCTCATCATCCAGCAGGGAGACAGGCACGAACACAGGAAATCACATTACAGAATGATAAGTTCTGTTGGAAAGGAAAGCACAAGGGACAGTGATCCAAGAAAGAGAAATTAATTCTGCCCATGGGGTAAGGAGAGCTTCATGGAACAGCAGTGCTTGAATTTTTCCTTGAGCGATGAGTGGGTTAGTAAGCTCCGTTCAAGAATCTTGTTCCAACTCTTCAGTGGGGAACATTGCAAATGATCCTGAGTTAGAACACAAAGTGTGGTCTAATACAGTTCCTCTGGAGACCTAGTCCCTAAACTCATTTCAATTTGTAATACCTAATTTAAATCTTGAGCTATACTTGTGGGTTCCTATTTCCGCACTCTCCACATACGGGTTTTCTTCTCTTACTTATCGTCATTCTCTTAATGCTTTTTAAAAGGGGTTTTGTGGTAGACAGAATAATGGCCCTCCAAAGATGTCCACGTCCTAATTCCCGGATCCTATGAATATGTTACCTTACATGGAAAAGAGGAGTTTAGTAGATGCAATTAAGGTTGCTAATGATCTGACTTTAAGAAAACTGTCCTGAATTACCTGGGTGGGCCCAGCGGACTCACAAGGGTGCTTAAATGTGGAAGAGGGAGGCTCTCTGAGTGACAGGATGTGACAGAGCCTCAACTGGCTGTTTCTGGCCTTGAAGATAGAGGAAGGGACCACAGGTCAAAGAATGCTGGTGACCTCTAGAAGCTGGAAGGGACAAGGAAATGAGTTCTTCCCTAGAACCTCCAGGAAGAATGCAGCCCTACCCACACCTTGATTTTAGCCCTGTGAGACCCATTTTGACCTTCGGACCTCCAGGACTGTCAGAAAATAAATTTGTGTTCATTTGTGTTACCACAATCCATTTTGTGGTAATGTGTTACAGGAGCCCTAGGAAACGAATGCAGCTGTTAACGTTTATCCTCAATTACTCTCATTTTACACAGTATTCACACTCTATTTCGTCCCCTGATTTCAAAGAGCTTTCCTACTTCATAGATTTGACTATCCAGTCAGGGCATCCAGTCTGTTAATCCAGCTCTCCAGATTCATTTGTTAATTAAGGAACCTTTGCCTAATTTCTATTTAGTGCTGTTTCAACACAAAGCAATATTCAACATTTCACATTTATATCTTTTGATATTTAGTTCCAAGTTTGACATGAGACCTCAATCTCCAATTTTTCTATACCATGGCTCTTGCCAATCTTCCTCTCCCCTCAAAATCACTAACCTTTTTTTACTACCTACCCAAATCCCATTCTTCTTAAAAAGGCTCTATTAGCTGAAATATAAGGGGGTACATTGGAAGCCTTTGTTGATAGAGCTGGGTGATTAATTCAGAGTCCAAAATTACTCCTAGTCTACTGAAAACGGAAAAAGTTCCTTATAAAATAGTGGTAGAGGTTGGGGAGAGTGGGCCAGGGCAAGTATTGGTCGAGTATAAACATACTTCCAAACTGAATAAAAGGTCATGGTTATCTGTTTTGGTGCACACGGCCAGATTGCCATTCTACCGACAGTTGCCATCATTCCCCTGTGGTGGCCCATGGTGCTGTGGGACACCAAGGCGAGGTGGGAGGGATGTGTTCCTTGGGAGATGTGTGCTCGACTCATTGTGAGACCCTGAGAAACACTGAGAAACACTGCTGGGAGACCAGTGGGTAAAACTTCAAATGACAGGAAGGAGAAAAAAAGTTCTTTGGGGGCATTTTTCAGACCATAAACTTGGCCATTCTGGGATCCAAAATCTTTTCTGATAAGTCATTTGTGGGTAGCTCATTGCTTTGAAGAGCTGTTAGAAATAATGTGCTTTCTCCAACTTGCATCTTCTCCACCCAAAGGAACAAGTTACTTCAAGTTACAACGAAGCAGGAAACAACTTCTAAGAACACGCAGGCAGGAAAAACACAGAATCTGAGTCAGAGTGGGCCTTGGAGGTAGCAGTCATCGACATTTTTAACTTACTGTAGTCTGTGCCACCTTTCTGTTGCCGTATCTTAGAGGGACTCTAAAGTACAGTCCCCTCTTTCCTGTCCTGATCTTGCAGTATCCTGTTCAGTTTCTTTATTTCAGTATTTCACCTAAACTTTATCTCGTTGTTTCCAATTTAGGAAAATCTCTCATGTCCTAAGAAGTGATTTTAACTGTGGGAAGGACCTGGAGTCCTCTGTTAAAATATAGATGTATAGTTCCAAGAATTTTTTTTAAAGTATGGTAATGGTTTTTTATTAATTAATTAATTAATATTTCCTTTTTTTTAACATCTTTATTGGAGTAGAATTGCTTTACAATGTTGTGTTAGTTTCTGCTGTATAACAAAGTGACTCAGCTACATGCATACATATATCCCCATATCCCCTCCCTCTTGCATCTCCCTCCTGCCACCATCCTACCCCTCTAGGTGGTCACAAAGCACTGAGCTGCTCTCCCTGTGCTATGCAGCTGCTTCCCACTAGCTGTCTATTTCACACTTGGTAGTGTGTACATGTCAGTGCTACTCTCTCACTTCGTCCCAGCTTACCCTTCCCCCTCCCCATGTCCTTAAGTCCATTCTCTACATCTGCATCTTTATTCCTTTCCTGCCCCTAGGTTCATCAGAACCATCCCTCCGTTTAGATTCCATATATATGTATTAGCGTATGGTATTTGTTTTTCTCTTTCTGACTTACTTCACTCTGTATGACACTCTAGGTCCATCCACCTCACTACAAATAACTCAATTTTGTTTCTTTTTATGGCTGAATAGTATTCCATTGTATATATGTGCCACATCTTCTTTATCCATTTATCTGTCGATGGTCTTGGCTATTGTAAATAGTGCTGTAATGAACATTGTGGTACATGACTCTTTTTGAATTATGGTTTTCTAAAGTATGGTAATGATTATTATTATTTTTTTTTTGCGGGACGTGGGCCTCTCACTATCGTGGCCTCTCCCGTTGCGGAGCACAGGCTCCGGACGCGCAGGCTCAGCGGCCATGGCTCACGGGCCCAGCTGCTCCGCGGCATGTGGGATCTTCCCGGACCGGGGCACGAACCCGTGTCCCCTTCATCAGCAGGTGGACTCTCAACCACTGCGCCACCAGGGAAGCCCGGTAATGATGGTTTTTTAAAAGTCAGTTTTCTATTTCAAAAGCATAAATAAAATGTTATAAAGGGAAGTTAATGATTTCCTGATTGTGGTAGGAGCTGAGAACTTGTGGCTGGAGTAGACGTGGGCAGGTTGTAACTGAAGAAAGTAGCCAATGAAAAAATAATGGAAGCTGAGAGGGTGAACTAGAAATCTGACAGAAGAGAAAATTTTCACAGTCCTAGGTCCACAGAGGGATACCATTTTTACAACAGAAAGAAAGATAATATCTCAATTTTAAGTATATTTAATCAACAAGTGGGGGCGGACTTTGCATTTTGGAAAAGAAAAGAGGTGGGGAAGGACTTTACCCATCTTGGGAGCTAAAGAGGGGTGATCAGATGCTCACTTGTGCTATGAGTATAATTCTGGCTAAGTCAATCCCACCCCAAAACTCAGGTCTAGGAATAATACTGATATATCCATGTTAGGCACTGGTCTACAAAGTCAATAGCTAATCCTCATAGCAATCTTATGAGGTGGATACTATTACTATCACCCACATATTATTGGTGAGAATATTGAAGCATGACTATTTGTCAAAGGTGTCAGTGCTTATAAGTGGTGAATCTGAATTTGGAACCCAGACCACCCAGTGCCAAGGTCAGTAACCTCTATCACTACACCATATTGACTTGAGAAGAGCCTTTGAACAATGGGAGTAGTGATAGTTTGTCCTAAGCATGGATGGGTGCATTAAAGACTGAGCCATCCTCTCTCATGGAAGCAATGGGATGAGGGCTGAGGCTCAAACCTCATTTCATCACAGCAAGGTAACAACAACCCAAAAGAATGAAGACAGCAATCGACATTTACAATGTAGAACTCCACCAAATCTTCCAGCGGTTTTAACAATGTCAGTGATGCTAGGTTAGAGCTTGGGGCTGAGAGGGAGAGGGGAGCTTGGAACAGGACTTCAGAACTAGAGGTTCTCAGAAATTGACAATATTGTCTGAATGGAGAGGAGAGGTCTGGGAGTAAGAGCCAGGACTATGGTGTGAAAGTAGTAATCATTACCGTAAGTGATTCTGATGGTTTTGAAGCCTATTTACAATGAAAGTAGCCTTGTATTACAGGTATTGGGAGTCTTCCAATCACAGGCAATTTGGGGCTGCTGAGTCATACAACTTCAGAGGGCGCCTTTCTGTAGAGTATTATTCCCCCTGGGGTTAGGGGGACTCTTCTGTGTCAGTGGAGAGAAGCCTGCAGAGTTTGTAGCAACAGCAGTTCCACTTCTTGACTTTGGACTGAGAGCTATGTGTAGTCCTCATGCTCTGCATATCTCAGAACTCTCTTTAGTTGATAAGGACTTTCCAATCAGTCTTTTTCATTATCTCCTGCCTGCTTTAACTTCAGACGTATTCACATTCAGGAGTCTTGTCTTATCTGAACAGTGAGCAGGGACCAGCATCAGGGACAATGGAAGCGGTAATATGCAGAGGCTTTAATTATATTCACACTTGAGGAAAGAAAGAACACTTTGTAAGTTATAAACTGTCAGCTGCAGAGCCATGCACACATGTCTCTGACTTATTGCTGAGGGGCAGGTTCAGTGGGAGGTGCCTTGGGAGATCCTTCAAGTGCTCTGGGCAGCATCACAGTCCTGGCTTTCCGGAAAGAGTTGCTTTCGCCTGGTTACTTTGGTCACGGAGGTAGAAGGGATTAAACCCCTTCAGTCTGATGTGACACGTGTTCACAGAGCTTCTGTGATGCACCAGCTTCTGTGAGATGCTGGGAATGAGAGAAAAATGCTCCCTGCTTTCAGGGTCTCACAGTAAAGAATTAAGGAGGAACATAGAAGCAAATCAGTGCAAATCAGCATGAGAGGTGCTATAAAGGAGGTGCTTTTAGGGAATAGAGGGAGATGTGGACAAAATAGCTTTGGGCAACTCTAGGAGGCCTCCCAGAGGAGGGGATCTTCGGTCCCAGCCTTCAAATCTCTGCGGCCACACGAAATCCCTCTATCAGAGGTGATGAGCCTTTGCTGCACTTTAGAGTCATCTGGAAAGCTTTAAAAAAAAATCCCAATATTCAGGCTGTAGCCCAGGCCGGGTAACTTACACTCTCTGGGGGTGGGACCCAGGCACATGTACCTTGTAAAGTTCTTCACGTGATTCCAACATGCATCCAGGTTTGAAAACCACTGTTCTAAAATAAGAATTCAGAAATTCAAAAATAAGAAGGACCATACTACAATTTGGAGACTCTGTTAACTGTATTCTGAGAGGGCTGGGGGGAAAGGGAAAGCAGGGTATGGTTATGTAGTAGAGATCAGTGGTTATATTGGGCCAGGTTTAAATACAAGAGCATATTACAATCTAATACAGTAAAATCCAGGAAAATAGCATGAGCAGCAAGGCATGGAGTATTTGTTGAAGCAACTTTCCAGTAGGGATCCTTATATATATTTTGTATCTGCTTGCTTCATAAAAGTCTTGGGGAAGCTTGCATCTAAAAGTATTTGAGGAGAAACCAGAGAAGTTCATCTGAAAAGGCACAGGAAGTGCATACATTCAGGCACCAACCTTAAAATTATGGAAATATTATTGTCATGTTGTACTACCCTAAAAACCCATTTAGGGTTTTTCAATTGTTTATTTATTTATTTTTTTTACCAGAAATTCAGTGAAAATAGGCCATTTGGCGCTCATATATTCATGACTGCTTCAATTAAATTTTAATAATGATAATATCATTATCATTATATTTGATATAATTTATATTTATAGCGTACCTACATGATGATACTTAACATATATTATTTTATTCCCATAATAGTCCTATAAAGTAGGTAACTGATTATTTCTATTACCTAGATGAGGATGTGAGGCACAGAGAGGTTAAATAAGTTGTCTGGGGTCCCACATAGCCTAAGTTCAGTCTGTCTGAGTGCTAACGATTCCCTATGCTACCTTGCTCCATTGTGTGAGGGAGAAGCTTGCTGTAGTTGGAAGAAAGCTGGTTTGGGTATAAGAGATAAGGACTAACCTGTGTCCTGCAGAGGATGCCCCAGCTGGCTCCTGATCCCTGCTGATCTAGACGGGTCTTTTTAGCACTTGACATGAAGTGGGACGGCTCTGAACCAAGCGGCCTAGTCTCCCTTGGAAATCCACTGGGCGGAGGAGGCAATTCTCTAAAAGGTAGGCACATGAAGGAGGGTTCTGAAGGTGGTCTAACGTAAAAGGAAATTGCCTGGGGGAGTCTGAGATGGAGGAGGACATCCGGACAAGCTGGCATTAAAGTCTGGCGTTGCCTAGACTGTTTTATATTGTTACAGCAGAAAAATTCAATCCTGGAAGATGCGATCCATTTGGCACACGGTATCGGTCATACTGTAGATGATGAAGTAGCTGGGCACTGGAAGGTCCCCAGTTTGGCCCTACCCCTCTTGTAGAGTCCTTTATGTTCTCGGTCTTCTCTCTAAGCTGAACAGAACTTGTTAGGCAGGTGTGGGTATAAAGCTGGAGTAGAACCGTGGCCCCTGAGGACTGGTGAGAAGTGATGATCTCAGGAAGGTGGTAGGAGAATAGCGCCCGAGTGCTTTCCTGGGGGGCTGGAGCTGGGGCCAGGGGGGATGGTACTGGCACTCCCCTCCCTCCTTGCAGCTCCAGGTCCTGTGATCTTCATCATCACTGCCACTGCCGTTGATCGTGCCTCACCATCTCTCGCATGGACCAGTGCCACAGACTCCTGACTCTTCTGTAGGCTCAACTTGACCTTCCTTGTGCCAGTCCAACCTCCCCACCATGACCTGAGCTGTCTTGCCAAACCCCAAGCTGATCACAAGCAGCCCGGTGGGCTCTAGGATCAATCTAACCTCTCCAGCATAGCATCGAAATCCCTTAGACCCCGACTTCAATCTTCCTGTCACCAAGGGGAGGCTGGGTCTTGTGAAAGTCCTGTCTCCCATCTGGATTGGCTGCTCATTCGCCTGCAGGGATCTGGGAAAGACAAAGGCAGGGAACTGGGACGGAGACTAAATCAAGCCCTTCTCTCTCTCCATCCTACCTGTCCCTCATCCACACCTTCTTGAACCTTAAAGAAATTTATGTCTTTCAACTCCATAACTGCTATAATGCTTTCTCTCTCTCTAGTCTGTGTCAAGAAGATTTTGTCAATCTAATCTTCTGTAGTTTGTATTTAAAAAAAACAATAGAAGTATTGGATATGAGTTTTCAAACTAAAACACATACATCCCACGTACAAAGAACAATCTAAAACGATCCTTATTTTCTCCTTCCTTATGAGTCACTACTGTCGGGTAACATCAAACAGGTTTTAATGATAAGCTATCAAAAATATCTATTAAACTCGTAAAATGGAGCTAGCATCAAGCTTGGATTCCACACGATCTCCTTCACATGTGTTCATGTTTACCTCTGTCTTTACAATGTTGGCCACCACTCCTGACCCCATCCAAAGGAAGTTTACAATGAGGCCAATGGAGCTTAAGTTCCAGGGCCTTTCATTCAACAGGGTCCCTTCCACATCTCTGGGGAAAACACTAGCAATGTGTTTCACAGGCATGTGTGTTTGCAAAGTTGGTAAAAGTAAGATATTTAACAGCAGTCGCGGTGCTTATCTCTCCATCCTGACTTCTCTCTGTCATGCTTCCTCTGGTGTCCAGCAGTGCTGACATGGGTATTGTGGGGACTCAATTGAGAGGAGGTTGAAATGAGGACACGTTTAATGAGCTCAGTCAGATACACTCATGTGTTCCACATTCACTCTGTACAGTTAAGTTATTGTGCATGGACTCAGAATATTCTGAAAGAGAGCCCACTGAACTTATACAAGTTTTGAGCTCCAGCGACGTCACAACGTGATTCCTTAATCTAATGTTCCTCAGTGTGGTCCTTGGATCATCTATATCAGGATTGCCTGGGCTACATCTTCAAATGCCTCTTTCTGGTCTACACCTAAGCTCTCCTGAATTGGAATCTCTTGGGACAGAGCTAGAGAAGGCAAGCTTCATGGGATCAGGGACTTTGGCTTTGAGTCATGTGCATTTGTGTTTATTTGCTTACCTCTGATTCCCTAGGACTGCCTTGGTGCAAAGTAGGTGCTTAATAAATACTCACTAAATTTAATTTTTATGTCCACAAAGACTTGAGAATCACTGCCTCTGCCTATTTAATGTCTTCTTATATTCCAAGAGTACAGATCAAGATTTTCTAATATGGGGCTGGTTTTTCTGAAAATGGAGAATGTGAGAAATAGAAAAGTTCTTGGAGACCATCAGTTCAGTGGCCATGGAAGGAAGGGAGGGATGACAGAATTACATGGGGTGATTTTTCAGATGAAGTTTTCCCATCTATCCCATATTCTGCTGTGCTTTCATGTGAAGGTATAGGGCAGGTGATGTCTGAATTTTCTAGACAATAAGATGGATGGTGTGAGTTTGGAAATTCTTCATGGTGGTTCTCATCTCCCCTCCTCCAGTCAAGAACACTGATTTAATTCAATCTCTCTTTTAACAAACAGGGTCTCTGAGACACAGAGCAGTTTGGGTAAGGTCTCCTATTTATTTGGGGAGCAGAGTAAGGTTAGGACTTAATTTTCAAAAACTCCATGTATGGTGTTCTTTCTATTAGTTTATAGGCAGGAAGTTTATATGCAGCTTCTACTTTTTCTTAAAAAATTCTCCAATATTTGGAGGGCACACACAACTTTTACCCTTGTTCTACATTGTTTTACATTGCTTCTCATGGTTTCTTGTGCATAAATATGGTATTTTTTAATATTTTAAACTTACAAAGAATGGATGCTATATCATCAAATTCTTTTGTATTTCTGAAGGTGACTAGCCCAATGATGAGCTAAGGTGGCAAAAATAGTCAAGGATTTTTAAAAAATATTTCAAAGTAATTTATTTGGTGTGATAAGATGCCATTAGGTATAACATTTCTAGTGCAAATGAAATTCTTGTTAGAAATACTGTTCATATTGTGAAATTCATGTTGATTAAAGGTGAACAAGGGCTGTGGGCAAGAAAGAGGGTACAGCCTCAACAAATCATAGTCCAGAGAAATAGTTACCTTTAGGGGTCCAAGGTAAAGAGGCAGGGTGTTTGAACAGGGGTCCTGGGAATTCTAGGGCAGCCAATACTCAAAAGTCAAGGCTTGTTTGCAGATGACTTCAGGGAACTGCTGGTTGGTAAGCAGGGCCTGCTTTACTCCTGAAGGCTACCCAAAGCATGTTCAGCACAAAGACAGAAGAATTATGACCAGAGCTAGGGTTTTGACCGTGAAACCTATGTAATTTATCAAGAACTTGGCTAATTTGTTGTAAATTTTATGCTCTTATATTTCTTCCTCTCTTTTATTTTCATACAATGATGTGTTTGTAATTTGTAGTCAGATTTTTAGATTAGTGACAAGCAAATGTAGTCAATTTAGTTAGAGAAATTAAAATAAAAATGATTTTTTAGGGGCTGTTAAAATTTGAAAGATGTTAACATGTTCTTCAAATGTGGTTTCATTATTATTATAAATGTTGCTTAATCATTAGCTCTGTGCTAACTGTTAGTTTGGGGAATGATTTACATGTTTATAATTATGGTAGAAATCATTTTGGCTACAGATAAATCTTTTTATTTACTTGAATTTTTTCCTCACACAGTGTTTGCCTTTTACACCCACATAAAGTTTGATTTGAACCTGAAGTAATTTAGTAAACTGGAGAGGTTTTTTTTGTCTGGCCCAATCTTTGTATCATAACCTTCATTTCTCAGGGCTTGGTCAAAGGACAAAGAAAAATGGATATTATTATCTATTGCATTGTGATATCCCTTGCATTGCTGTACTGTTATGTAACACTCGATACTTTCACATTTTATCTAGACTTATACATTTTCTCAAAAATTATACTGTCAAGTACATGAGGACAGGGACTATTGTTTTATTAATTCTATATGTCCTGTAGCAGCAGTTTCAAAACCAGCTGTATCTGAATCACCTGAGGTGCCCTTTAAAAACTCATAGTATAGGGCCCTGCTCAGAGATTCTGATTTAGAAGTTTTAAGGAGAGTCACTAGAATCTGATATTTGAAAGCTCACCCAGATAATTTTTATGGACAGTTAGATTTGAAAATCACTGGCTTACGGCATGGAACACTGCCTTGCATTTAGTAAGTGCTCACAATGTTTCTTTGTTTATTTTGAAGCCTGAATCACTCAGGAAAGTGACATGAACTGGGTCCAGCTTGCTTACTTCATATTTTCCTCTTCTCTGTGCTTTACCATGCCTCACCAACTACCTAACAAAACCTTATTCAGATGCATTCTTTTTGTTTTTGTGCGTAATCCTAATAATAGCTAACACTTTTCATTGCCTTTTCAAAACTACTTGACAAATCTAATAGTGCTTTGTAAAATCTGCATTAGTCCTCTGTGACAGAAGATGACCCCTTTGACTATGGTCACGAGCCAGAAGTGTTGGATATGGGAAGACGGATGTGTGACAAATGTCTGCTGCATATTGTGTAGATATTAAAACGCTGTTCTTCAGATCTTGGCTGCTGCTGTTATTTTCAGAGTCTTCTGCTGTTTTAAACATGATCCAAATGATGTATTTGTTCCAGAAAGCCATCTAGTCTCTGATTACTTTCTCTGCTGTCTGGCCTTCCGATCACTTCTCTTTCTGATTGCTCTTTTTCAGACCGTCATATAGCAGTTATCCATTCTCAGTTCGTGGCCGATCTAGTGAAACTGTGACCGAAAGCTCTGCAATTGTCTGCTGAAAGAGTGACTTGCTTCAGCATCAAGTAGTTCAGACTCATTCCTATATTTTTTGGGGGGGTGACCTTGTCTTGCAATTTAAAGTTTAATAAGCATTGTTTGTGACATTGAGGAAACTTTTCAAGGAGCTTAACTTGTTGGTTGTTTTGTGTATTTAGGTTCCCGAAGCTGTAGAGAAATGTGTTTCTGGCTTATACTTCCTAGGGCAGGAGTAGTGCCACTGAAAAAAAAAAAAGTGACAGAAATGGGCTGGTGGAGGACAAGGGAGAGAAACAACAAATAGGAGACAGAGGAGTACATAAGAGGGTAAAGAAGAGATGGAGAGGCTAAAAAAAATAGTAACACATAGTAACCTAGGGTGGTTCTCTTAGTGGTGTTGCTGTGATGGGATAACTCACTGAGAGCATTTCAGAGATTATATCTGACGTGTGATAGCACTTGAGTTTACCTGCCTTTTGCAGATTTGGACTGTGGATTTTAGGACATCATGCCCTATTCTTTATATCCTTTGAAGTGTTCATGAGCAGATTATTTCCTTTATATCCATCTTAAAAAAATTAGTCTAACGCAGAGGTTTTTAAACATATGACTTGTGGATTCATGAGTTGGACATCGGCTCACAAATCTTCTACAATTTGTTTGTAAAATTTGTACTTTACCTGCACTTTTCTCCTCCAGGGAGAAGTCCAAGAATTCAGATTCTCAAAGGGATTGTTGTTCTGAAAAAAATTTTTTTAATTAAAAATTTAAGAGGTTAGCTAGTAGTGGACCTCAGACATAAAAAACTATCACTCTGTAAAATGTTCTCTGGATAACAGTGAGCAGAGCTCTGAATTAGCCTGATTACTGTAGCGGGTCCTCAGGCTGATGCTTCTCCCCTCTTACCATTAATAGTTGGTTTGGTATGTGATCAACTCTCAACATCACCTTCTGTCTGTCATCTAATTTTTCCACTTTTCTATTAACAAAAACTCCAGTGCTTTTTTTTTAAAAACATGGGCAGTCTACATCAGAGACTCTTTTCAGGTCTGAATTATAGATGTTAAGTCATTTGTTATTTTTAGGGTTTCTCTCCTGAAAGCTGGCAAATAATTTTGCATTTGCTTTCTTACACTTTTTTTTTTGAGTCTGTTGCATTAGTCAATTTACAAAGTATTTTATAACCACTTGAATGTAGGTTTTTTCCCAGGGTCAGGTTCAAGAACACAACGTCCAATGCATACCCACATCTAGATGACCATGGTTATCATTGGGACTTTTTTTTTTTTTTTTGGTATGCGGGCCTCACTGTTGTGGCCTCTCCCGTTGCGGAGCACAGGCTCCGGACGCGCAGGCGCAGCGGCCACGGCTCATGGGCCCAGCCGCTCCACGGCATGTGGGATCCTCCCAGACCGGGGCACGAACCCATGTCCCCTGCATCGGCAGGCGGATTCTCAACCACTGCGCCACCAGGGAAGCCCTATCATTGGGACTTTTGATAATGTTTATAGTTTCCTGCCTGGAAGAGTTTACTGATGACAGGAAGCATATTCTGATGCAGCTTCTAGATCTCCTGATAGCATTTTTTTAAAAAATAAATTTATTTTATCTATTTATCTATTTTGGCTGCGTTGGGACTTTGTTGCTGTGCACGGGCTTTCTCTAGTTGCGGCGAGCAGGGGCTACTCTTTGTTGTGGTTAGTGGGCTTCTCATTGTGGCGGCTTCTCTTGTTGTGGAGCACGGGATCTAGGCACATGGGCTTCAGTAGCTGTGGCATGCAGGCCCAGTAGTTGTGGCACACGGGCCCTAGAACGCAGGCTCAGTAGTTGTGGTGCACGGGCTTTGTTGCTCCACAGCATGTAGGATTTTCCTGGACCAGGGCTCGAACCCGTGTCCCCTGCATTGATAGGTAGATTCTTAACCACTACAGCACCAGGGAAGCCCCTCCTGATAGCTTTTTGAGCATAGCTACGTAATCGCACCCGTATGTCAGTTTGTGACAGAAACAGGATTTCCATCAGTCTGGCAAAAACTTCTGAGCTGATGGGTCCTTGGCTTCAAGTTTATTAATGAGTAATAGCTGCCCATTCCTCTAAGCCCTGAGTTCCTGGGAGGACCCAGTAGAGACTGAAAATAGGAAGAAAAAGGGTATGAGGTCAGTGATGAGGTGCAACAGGATCAAACCTCTTAACCATCAGTGGCCTTATGACAGTGAGATTCGGTGGCCGGTTAGAGAAGGAACAACCACAGCTTCCAATGATCCCAGCTGTGACTTGCCATACTGCCACGGGGGGAAGCTGTTGTGTATCCTTTAAATGGATTTTATTCTAGAGTCATTGCCCCAAAGATTTGTATCTTGCATTTATATATTTACTCAATTTTTTTTTTTTTTTGCAAAGCACTATTGATGTCCTTATTTTGTGGAATATTTCATTGTTCGGAGTAAATTTTTTAAAACATTGCGGCTCCTGCTCAATACTCATTAATTTTTTGTCCTCAGACTGATTACAACCCATTTCCTACTTTGTATCTTAACTTATTTTCGTTATTATTCAGATTTGCCTAAGGGTAATCATTTTCTCCCCTAATATAGTAGAGAACATCCATATGGATTTATGTTTATATCTATCTCTAGCTCTTAGCAAATATCCATAAACCCATAGTAGTAAATAATCCCCCTGTGACTCCTAAATCTTTTTCTTTATGCTATTAGTACAGGGACTGGGATAGCAGTAGAGTAGGGCCTGAAAATGGTCTAGAAGGTGGGCTCTGACAGCACTGAAGTCTATAGAAGTCAGGAAGTTTATGTATCAGGACAGCTCATCAAGTTTAGGACCTTAGCAGGGACACGGAGTAGCAAGGAAGAAATAAAGGCCACAGGAGACCAGCTACATCAGAGTCTGGAGGAGAAGCAGCAAGAATGGTGGAGCTTGGAAAACACATACACAGTCATGTTGAGTGACAAAGGCCAGAAAACTGGCCCAGAGGGTCAGATAGAAGTTATCAGTGCCCAGACCCAGTGTCTGGACCAAAGATTCAATTAGGAAATACATGACAAGAAAATGACCTTGCTGATATATATTGTGAGCATTATAAGGACTCTTTATTACAAGCTCTCTGCCCTGGACTGGGATGAGGTCAGCATGTGGGCAGTAGTGAGCCCACAGACAGAGAAAATAAGGGAACAAGTAGACTGAGCAGGGAGCCAGGCAGTTCCTGACAGCACTTTTGGCTGTATTTAATCTGGACCTGGTCAAATTGCTTATGTTTGCATTTTCTAGATGTCCTTTACCTTTTTGATTTATTGGTCAATAACATCTATAATGCACCGTATAGCTCAAGCATTCAACCCTTTTGCACTTTTTTATTGAGAAAAAAGGAAAACTCTGTTGGGAAGCTTTTACTGCCTGCTATTTTCTGATTCATTTCAACTTTACTTAATCTATCCAAGACCAAATAAAATGCAACATCTTGTCCCATTTCTAGTAGATCTTGGATTGATGTTTTGCTGCCATTATCCCAAGGATAAAAAATGGTAAAAGGAGGTGCTGTGACAGGGTCTTGCAGTGTCAAAATGTTTACCTCTGGGTACTTGTTGCTTTTGGGAACAGCCCCAACCTGACCCCTTCCTGTATAGATAAGCACATTTAAATGAGCCACATGCAAATCTAGGCATTGCTTTAGAGTCTAAAGTATAGACTCTCACTGCTGGATTGAGGATATATACTATAGAGAGTGGAGTTGGTAAGAAGCAGATATTCACATTGCTAAATGCTCCTCCTCATTTGCCAGTTTGATTCATCTTCCGCGAAGGTTCAAGTGAGGAGTAGCTAAGGCTACTGATTTGCTCTCCCACAGTGATTGAAAATAGATTTCAAATAGTTCCAGCAAGAGTGAAGGGATGAGAAGATTTCAGGAGTTAAATGGAGCCTATTGCAAGGTTCTTGAGGAGTCAAAGTCTATTATCATCCTGTTGGCCTCATCCATAGAAAAATCTGGTTTTCTATTAGGATGGTACAAAAACTAGATACAAGACAGAAAGATGCTCCATCGCATGAGTGACCGTGGATGTCACTCCAGGTATAGGAGGTGGGGTGGGCAGCCATGACAGCAGGAAGAGGAAAGAGTCTTGTGAGTGAGGTGTCTCCCTGGTGAGAAGGATGGAGTACCATCAAACTCAAAAAATTCAAACAAAATTTGAATTTCTTCAACTCGTGTCTGGTTTTGAGATACTAAACGGTCCCTCCCAACATCTCCCTGTCATCATTGCTTTGTCTTTCCTCAGCCCCTTTTTTTGTGGCACTGGCCTTCTTGCCTCCAGGTAGCCTTCGTAACTTAGCTATTTCCATTGGCTTTTGATCCGAGGACATAATGACCTCACAGAGGGTCCTCACAAATTGGCCACCATGCTCCTAGCAACCTTTTTGTTCTACTGCCTAGGTCTTTGACTGTACCCCCCCTCCCCCACCCCACCCCCAGACCTGGCCCACTCCATTAGGTCATCCTGGACATTGTGAGGTCATCTGCCACCCCCAACCATGTCCTGACTAATTTTCTATAAAAGTAGATTTTCATCTTCTTTAACTCCGTTTCCTTGCTTTTATTCCTCTGCCCCTGAGCTATCAACCCAGCTGAATGAAGCCAACCCCCAAACTTTGTAATTTTTATCTTCAATGAGTCATAATATATGTCCTCTCTGGTTTGGCAGCAACTTAATTGTAAGAATTCTGAACTTAAAATTTTATATAGCATAATTGGCTCTGAGTTGGGAGGTGGGTATTATGACAAATACGTGTGGTTCCTATTTTGTGACTGGCAAGGTGGGACTTCTGATATAGGGCTATTTTATTTATTTATTTATTTATTTATTTATTGGTTAGGATAGGGCAATTTTTTTTCTGACATCTTTATTGGAGTATAATTGCTTTACAATGGTGTGTTAGTTTCTGCTTTATAACAAAGTGAATCAGTTAAACATATACATATGTCCCCATATCTCTTCCTTCTTGCATCTTCCTCCCTCCCACCCTCCCTATCCCACCCCTCTAGGTGGTCACAAACCACTGAGCTGATCTCCCTGTGCTACGCAGCTGCTTCCCACTAGCTATCTATTTTACATTTGGTAGTGTATATATGTCCATGCCACTCTCTCACTTTGTCACAGCTTACCCTTCCCCCTCCCCGTATCCTCAAGTCCATTCTCGAATAAGTCTGCATCTTTATTCCCATCTTGCCCCTAGGTTCTTCATGACCTTTTTTTTTTTTTTAGATTCCATATATATGTGTTAGCATACGTTATTTGTTTTTCTCTTTCTGACTTACTTCACTCTGTATGACATTCTATAGGTCCATCCACCTCACTACAAATAACTCAGTTTCATTCCTTTTTATGGCTGAGTAATATTCCATTATATATATGTGCCACATCTTCTTTATCCATTCATCTGTTGATGGACACTTCAGTGGCTTCTGTGTCCTGGCTATTGTAAATAGAGCTGCAATGAACATTTTGGTACATGACTCTTTTTGAATTATGGTTTTCGCAGGGTATATGCCCAGTAGTGGGATTGCTGGGTCATATGGTAGTTCTATTTTTAGTTTTTTAAGGAACGTCCATACTGTTCTTCATAGTGGCTGTATCAATTTACATTCCCACCAACAGTGTAGGAGGGTTCCCTTTTCTCCACACCCTCTCCAGCATTTATTGTTTATAGATTTTTTGATGATGGCCATTCTGACCAGTGTGAGATCATATCTCATTGTAGTTTTGATTTGCATTTCTCTAATGACTAATGATGTTGAGCATTCTTTCATGTGTCTGTGGCCAATCTGTATATCTTCTTTGGAGAAATGTCTATTCAGGTCTTCTGCCCATTTTTGGATTGGGTTGTTTGTTTTTTTGATATTGAGCTGCATGAGTTGCTTGTATGTTTTGGAGATTAATCCTTTATCAGTTTCTTCATTTGCAAATATTTCCCCCCATTCTGAGGGTTATCTTTTGGTCTTGTTTATGGTTTCCTTTGCTGTGCAAAAGCTTTTAAGTTTTATTAAGTCCCATTTGTTTATTTTTGTTTTTATTTCCATTTCTCTAGGAGGTGGGTCAAAAAGGATCTTGCTGTGATTTATGTCATGGAGTGTTCTGCCTATGTTTTCCTCTCAGCGTTTGATGGTGTCTGGCCTTACATTTAGGTCTTTAATTCAGTTTGAGTTTATCTTTGTGTATGGTGTTAGGGAGTGTTCTAATTTCATTCTTTTACATGTAGCTGTCTAGTTTTCCCAACACCACTTATTGAAGAGGCTGTCTTTTCTCCACTGTATACTCTTGCCTCCTTTTTCAAAGATAAGGTGACCATAGGTGCTTGGGTTTATCTCTGGGCTTTCTATCCTGTTCCATTCATCTATATTTCTGTTTCTGTGCCAGTACCATACTGTGTTGATTACTGTAGCTCTGTAGTATAGTCTGAAGTCAGGGAGCCTGATTCCTCCAGCTCCATTTTTCTTTCTCAAGATTGCTTTGGCTATTCGGGGTCTTTTGTATTTCCATGCAAATTGTGAAATTTTTTGTTCTAGTTCTGTGAAAAATGCACTGGTAGTTTGATAGGGATTGCACTGAATCTATAGATTGCTTTGGGTGGTAGAGTCATTTTCACAATGTTGATTCTTCCAATCCAAGAACATGGTATATCTCTCCATCTTTTGTATCATCTTTAATTTCTTTCGTCAGTGTCTTATAATTTTCTGCATACAGATCTTTTGTCTTCTTAGGTAGTTTTATTCCTAGATATTTTATTCTTTTTGTTGCAGTGGTAAATGGGAGTGTTTTCTTAATTTCACTCTCAGATTTTCCATCATTAGTGTATAGGAATGCAAGAGATTTCTATGCATTAATTTTGTGTCCTGCTACTTTACCAAATTCATTGCTTAGCTCTAGTAGTTTTCTGGTAGCATCTTTAGGATTCTCTATGTATAGTATCATGTCATCTGCAAACAGTGACAGCTTTACTTTTTCTTTTCCAATTTGGATTCTTTTTATTTCTTTTTCTTCTCTGATTGCTGTGGCTTAAACTTCCAAAACTATGTTGAATAAGAGTGGTGAGAGTGGGCAACCTTGTCTTGTTCCTGAACTTAGTGGAAATGGTTTCAGTTTTTCACCATTGAGAACGATGTTGGCTGTGGGTTTGTCATATATGGCCTTTATTATGTTGAGGAAAGTTCCCTCTATGCCTACTTTCTGGAGGGTTTTTATCATAAATGGATGTTGAATTTTGTCGAAAGCTTTCTCTGCATCTATTGAGATGATCATATGGTTTTTGTCCTTCAATTTGTTAATATGATGTATCATGTTGATTGATTTGCCTATATTGAAGAATCCTTGCATTCCTGGGATAAACCCCACTTGATCATAGTGTATGATTCTTTTAATGTGCTATTGGATTCTGTTTGGTAGTATTTTGTTGAGGATTTTTGCATCTATGTTCATCAGATTTTGGCCTGTAGTTTTCTTTGTGACATTTTGTCTGGTTTTGATATCAGAGTGATGGTGGCCTCATAGAATGAGTTTGGGAGTGTTCCTCTCTCTGCTATGTTTTGGAAGATTTTGAGAAGGATAGGTGTTAGCTCTTCTCTAAATGTTTGATAGAATTCGCCTGTGAAGCCATCTGGTCCTGGGCTTTTGTTTGTTGGAATTTTTTTTTTTTTTTTTTTTTTTCTGGTACACGGGCCTCTCACTGTTGTGGTCTCTCCCATTGCAGAGCACAGGCTCCGGATGCGCAGGCTCAGCAGCCATGGCTCATGGGCCCAGCCACTCCGTGGCATGTGGGATCTTCCCGGAATGGGGCACGAATCCTTGTCCCCTGCATCGGCAGGCAGACTCTCAACCACTGCACCACCAAGGAAGCCCTATTGGAAGATTTTTAATCACAGTTTCAATTTTAGTGCTTGTGATTGGTCTGTTCATATGTTCTATTTATTCCTGGTTCAGTCTTGGAAGGTTGTGCATTTCTAAGAATTTGTGCATTTCTTCCAGGTTGTCCATTTTATTGGCATACAGTTGCTTGTAGTAATCTCTCATGATCTTTTGTATTTCTGGAGTGTCAGTTGTTATTTCTCCTTTTCCATTTGTAATTCTATTGATTTGAGTCTTCTCCCTTTTTTTCTTGATGAGTCTGGCTAATGGTTTATCAATTTTGTTTATCTTCTCAAAGAACCAGCTTTTAGTTTTATTGATCTTGCTATCATTTCATTCATTTCTTTTTCATTTATTTCTGATCTGGTCTTTATGATTTCTTTCCTTCTGCTAACTTTGGGTTTTTTTGTTCTTCTTTCTCTAATTGCTTTAGGTGTAAGGTTAGGTTGTTTATTTGAGATGTTTCTTGTTTCTTAAGATAGGATTGTATTGATATAAACTTCCCTGTTAGAAATGCTTTTGCTGCATCCCATAGGTTTTGGGTCATCGTGTTTTACTTGTCATTTGTTTCTAGGTTTTTTTTTTTTTTTTTTTTTTTTTTTTTTTGTGGTACGCGGGCCTCTCACTGCTGTGGCCCCTCCCGTTGCGGAGCACAGGCTCCGGATGCACAGGCTCAGCAGCCATGGCTCACAGGCCCAGCTGCTCCGCGGCATGTGGGATCTTCCCAGACTGGGGCACGAACCCGTGTCCCCTGCATTGGCAGGTGGACTCACAACCACTGCGCCACCAGGGAAGCCCTGTTTCTAGGTATTTTTTGATGTCCTCTTTGATTTCTTCAGTGATCTCTTGGTTATTAAGTAGTGTGTTGTTTAGCCTCCATGTGTTTGTATTTCTTACAGATTTTTTTCCCACAATTGATATCTAGTCTCATAACATTGTGGTTGGAAAAGATACTTGATACAATTTCAATTTTCTTAAATTTACCAAGGCTTGATTTGTTACCCAAGATATGATCTATCCTGGAGAATGTTCCATGAGCACTTGAGAAGAATGTGTATGCTGTTGTTTTTGGATAGAATGTCCTATAAATATCAATTAAGTCCCTCTTGTTTAATGTATCATTTAAACCTTGTGTTTCCTTATTTATTTTCATTTTGCATGATCTGTCCATTGGTGAAAGTGGGGTGTTAAAGTCCCCTACTATGATTGTGTTACTGTCGATATCCCCTTTTATGGCCGTTAGTATTTGCCTTATGTATTGAGTGCTCCTATGTTGGGTGCATAAATATTTACAATTGGTATATCTTCTTCTTGGATTGATCCCTTGATCATTATGTAGTGTCCTTTGTCTCTTGTAATAGTCTTTGTTTTAAAATCTATTTTGTCTGATATGAGAATTGCTACTCCAGCTTTCTTTTGATTTCCATTTGCATGGAATATCTTTTTCCATCCCCTCACTTTCATTCAGTATGTGTCCCTAGGTCTGAAGTGGGTCTCTTGTAGACAGCATATATACGGGTCTTGTTTTTGTATCCATTCAGAAAATCTATGTCTTTTGGTTGGAGCATTTAATCCATTTACATTTAAGGTAATTATTGATATGTATGTTCCTATTACCATTTTCTTAATTGTTTTGGGTTTATTATTGTAGGTCTTTTCCTTCTCTTGTGTTTCCTGCCTAGAGATGTTCCTTTAGCATTTGTTGTAAAGGTGGTTTGGTGGTGCTGAATTCTCTTAGCTTTTGCTTGTCTGTAAAGGTTTTAATTTCTCTATCAAATCTGAATGACATCCTTGCTGGGTAGAGTAATACCGGTTGTATGTTTTTCTCCTTCATCACTTTAAGTATGTCCTGCCACACCCTTCTGGCTTGCAGAGTTTCTGCTGAAAATCAGCTCTTAACCTTATGGGGATTCCCTTGTGTGTTATTTGTTGTTTTTCCCTTGCTGCTTTTAATATTTGTTCTTTGTATTTAATTTTTGATCATTTGATTAATATGTGTCTTGTTGTGTTTCTCCTTGGATTCATCCTGAATGGGATTCTCTATGCTTCCTGGACTTGATTAACTATTTCCTTTCCCATATTAGGGAAGTTTTCAACTATAATCTCTTCAAATATTTTCTCAGTCCCTTTCTTTTTCTCTTCTTCTTCTGGGACCCCTATAATTCAAATGTTGGTGCACTTAATGTTGTCCCAGAGGTCTCTGAGACTGTCCTCAATTCTTTTCATTCTTTTGTCTTCATTCTGCTCTGCAGTAGTTATTTCCACTATTTTATCTTCCAGGTCACTTATCCATTCTTCTGCCTCAGTTATTCTGCTATTGATCCCTTCTAGCGAATTTTAAATTTCATTTATTGTGTTGTTCATCACTGTTTGTTTGCCCTTTAGTTCTTCTAGGTCCTTGTTAAACGTTTCTTGTATTTTCTCCATTCTCTTTCCAAGATTTTGGATCATCTTTACTATTATTATTCTGAATTCTTTTCCAGTTAGATTGCCTATTTCCTCTTCGTTTGTTACGTCTGGAGGGTTTTTGCCTTGCTCCTTCATCGGCTGTGTGTTCCTCTGTCTTCTCATTTTGCTTACCTTACTGTGTTTGGGGTCTCCTTTTCGCAGCCTGCAGGTTCATAGTTCCCATTGTTTTTGGTGTCTGTCCCCAGTGGCTAAGGTTGGTTCAGTGGGTTCTGTGGGTTTCCTGGTGGAGGGGACTGGTGCCTGTGTTCTGGCTGATGAGGCTGGATCTTGTGTTTCTGTTGGGCAGGTCCACGTCTGGTGGTGTATTTGGGGGTGTTTGTGGCCTTATGATTTTAGGCAGCCTCTCTGCTAATGGATGGGGCTGTAGTCCTGTCTTGCTAGTTGTTTGGCATAGGGTGTCCAGCACTGTAGCTTGCTGGTCGTTGAGTGGAGTTGGGTCTTGGCGTTGAGATGGAGATCTCTGGGAGATTTTTTCTATTTGATATTTTGTGGAGCTGGGAGGTCTCTGGTGGACCAGTGTCCTGAACTTGGCTCTCTCACCTCAGTGGCACAGCCCTGACGCCTGGGTGGAGCACCAAGAGCCTGTCCTCAGCCACAGGCTCAGAATAAAAGGGAGGAAAAAAGAAAGAAAGAAAGAAGATAAAATAAAATAAAATAAAGTAAAGTAAAATAAAATAAAGTTATTAAAATAAAAATTATTAAGAAAAAATATTTAAGTAATAAAACAAACAAACATAAAAACGGACAGAGATGACCCTAGGACAAATGGTAAAAGCAAAGCTATACAGACAAAATCACACACAGAAGCATACACATACACACTCACAAAAAAGAGAAAAAGGGAAAAATATATATATATTGTTGCTCCCAAAGTCCACCTCCTAAATTTGGTATGATTCGTTGTCTATTCAGGTATTCCACAGATGCAGGGTACATCAAGTTGATTGTGGAGCTTTTATGCGTTGCCCCTGAGGCTGCTGGGAGGGATTTCCCTTTCTCTTCTTCGCACAGCTCCCGGCGTTCAGCTTTAGATTTGGCCCCGCCTCTGCGCCTGAGGGGGGGTCTGTTCCCGCTCAGAAAGGAAGGGATTAAAGGAGCAGCTGATTCGGGGGCTCTGGCTCACTCAGGCGGTGGGGGAGGGAGGTGCATGGAGCCTGCGGCAGAGGCCGCGTGACGTTTCAACAGCCTGAGGCGCGCCGTGTGTTCTCCCGGGTAAGTTGTCCCTGGATCACGGGACCCTGGCAGAGGCAGGCTGCACGGGCTCTCGGGAGGGACGGTGTGGAGAGTGACCTGGGCTCGCACACAGGCCTCTTGGTGGTGGCAGCAGCAGCCTTAACGTCCCATGCCCGTCTCTGGGGTCCGCGTTGATAGCTGCGGCTCGCGCCCGTCTCTGGAGCTCCTTTAAGCGGCGCGCTTAATCCCCCCTCCTCGCGCACCAGGAAACAAAGAGGCAAGAAAAAGTCTCTTGTCTTTTCGGCAGCTCCAGACTTTTCCCTGGACTCCCTCCCGGCCATACGTGGCGCACTAGCCCGGGGCCTTCAGGCTGTGTTCACGCCGTCAACCCTAGTCCTCTCTCTGGGATCCGCCCGAAGCCTGAGCCTCAGCTCCCAGCCCCCACCCTCCCCTGCTGGGGAGCAGACAAGCCTCTCGGGCTGGGGAGTGCCGGTCGGCACCGATGCTCCGTGTGGGAATCTCTCTGCTTTGCCCTCCGCACCCCTGTCGCTGCGCTCTCCTCCGCGGCTCTGAAGCTTCCCCGCTCCGCCACCCACAGTTTCTGCCTGCGAAGGGGCTTCTAGTGTGTGGAAACCTTTCCTCCTTCACGGCTCCCTCCCACTGGTGCAGGTCCCGTCCCTATTCTTTTAACTGTTTTTTCTTTTGCCCTACCCAGGTACGTTGGGAGTTTCTTGCCTTTTGGGAGGTCTGAGGTCTTCTGCCAGCGTTCAGTGGGTGTTCTGTAGGAGTTGTTCCATATGTAGACGTATTTCTGATGTATCTGTGGGGAGGAAGGCGATCTCCGCGTCCTACTCTTCCACCATCTTGAAGCTCTCCTAGAGCTATTTTATACAGACTATTGGGAGAGTCTGAATGAACTTTAGAATTAGCTTGAGGAGGAAGAGAGGGAAGGAATTTTAAAGCAAGAGAACCTTCTATTTCCCACCCCAGTTACACTGAAGTTAACAGGTAAACTGATTTGTGTGGCTCTCTAGATATAATAAGCAATAAATGAAAACTTCTCAGTATTTGAAGACCCTCTTTGTGGCCCTCCAGTCTGTTTTATGGAGGCTCAAAGGAGCTATAGCTCCCTCATGGGATTAGGAGGTTAGAGTCCTTCACAAGAGTATGTGACGCAGTATGCAGATATTTATAATTATATTGTGAGGAGGAAATTAGATGTGTGAGTATAGGTTTTGAAGCAGGAGAAAGTGCAGGGGCAAAGGAAGAGTAAAGGTTTGTTTGCTGTGACTCTGTTTGGCAAAACCTGTTCTGAATGAAAATGCCCTTAAAGAAACCAGAGCAAAACATCATCAGCCTGAGGTCTCTGAGTATATCGAATTGTGCCATATCAAAAAGAAGTCTTAGCTTTTGATCCCTTTTCTCAGGTGGGATTTAGAGGTATGTCAGTATCTACAAATTCAGTTCTAAGATGATGGAAAGAAGCTTTGAAGCCAATGAAAAGCATAAAGCAGGATTTCATTAAGAAGTTATCCAGGAACATGGAGTGCTGGTGTGGAACATCAGGCTGGTGCTAGAGCATGGGACTGGGCATGCACCCTGAGCTGGCCCTGCACCCAGCCATGCCACAAGCTCTGAAATGGCCGCCATGGAAACTTGGTTGCTGGGGGGTGCCAAGCCATGACTTCATGATCTTGGGAGCACTGGCCCCATCTGATGCCTCAGTAACTAGTCAGGGACTGATGGCTGCAGTCTTAACAGTTGAGTCTTACATCATCAGAGATGAATGAGCTCATTTCACACACAGCCATTACAAAATCTGTGGGAGTGACAATGTAGATAGTTATAAAGCCTAAAATAGTGATAGGAATATCTACCAAAAGTCTGATCCCATGTTTCTTTCTTTCTCTCCCTCCCTCCCTCTCTCCCTCCCTTCCTCCCTCCCTCCTTCCCTCCCCTTGCCTCCCTCCCTTTCGTTTTCTTTCTTTTGTTGTGCCGGGTCTCAGTTACAGCAGTTGGGCTTCTTAGCTGCAGCACATGGGCTCCTTCATTGTGGCAGGTGGGCTTCTTAGTTGTGGCTGGAGGGCTCCTTTAGTTGTGGCTCACCAGCTCCTTAGTTGTGGCATGTGAACTCTTAGTTGTGGCATGCATGTGGGATCTAGTTCCCTGACCAGGGATTGAACCCTGGCCCCCTACATTGGGAATGCGGAGTCTTAACTACTGCACCACCAGGGAAGTCCCTGATCCTATGTTTCTGCAGCATAGAAAGCACTATAAATTTTGCATGATGATCATGTTATCTTATGGTGTCCATACACTTGGCATTTGGATTACAAAGCGCCCTTTGCTTCACCCTTAATAATTCTGAGATTGTATTTATATGATTTACTAATGTTTTATCAAAAGTAATAACTATAGTATCTTTAACAATTTCCAGTTCATAGAGTACTTCCTTATATATTATTTTATGAAAGTATTTTGGAAGCTATTTTGAAGTAACTTCTCTGTAAAATGAAAGACATATAAATGGTGTTCCCTAGTTGTTATGGCTTTAATTGTATCCCACTAAAATTCATATTTTGAAGTGCTAACTCCCAGTACCTCAGAATGTGACCTTATTTGGAAATAGGGGTTTTGCCAATGTCATTAGTTAATTTAAGATGAGGTCATTAGGGTGGGGCCTAATTTAATATGATTGGTGTCCTTATAAAAAGGGGAGGTTTGAGCACAAGCTCACACAGGGAGAATGGCATGTGAGCATGGAAGCAGAGTTCTTGTGACTACAAGCTAAGGAACACCAAAGACAGCCACCAACCACTGAAAGCCAGAGGAGAAGCATAGAACAGATTCTCTCTGACAGTTCGCAGAAGGAGCCAACCCTTCCAACACCTTGATCTTGGACTTCTAGCCTCCAGAAATAAGACAATTTCTGTAGTTTAAGCCACTCAGTGTGTGGTACTTTGCTGTGGCAGGGCTAGCTGACCAGTACAGCAGTCATCGACACATCCACATTACTTGTGATTGTGCCACAGTTACAACCTTGTTTTTTTTCTCCCCACTTTTCTCTGGAGGCATTTGAAATTTCTTTAATAGAAGGTACGAGTGCTGGGTTGTTGGTAGCAAGAGGAAGGCCTGGGACAGAAGGGCGGGCTGAGGGCTGTTGCAGATGAGGAGGGCTGAGCCAGCAGGGCATAGTGAGTGGTACGCTGGAGGGAAGTGGCCAGAGAAGTTAAGGGCTGGTGCTCGTTGAGGCTGCATACTCAGACCCTTTTTCTTTTCATCCTATGCCTTCTCCCTGTCGCTCTCATCTGCCCTCATGGCATCAATCTCTATTCATTGTTTGATAGCTCCCAAATCTCCACCTCTAGCCCACACCTCTCTCCTGAGATCCATGTATTCAACTGATGGTTGACCTCCTTACTGGAAGACCCACAGGCACTTAAGACTCAGTAAATGCAAGAATTAACTCTATCGTCTTTAATCCAAACCTACACGTCCTACTGGCAATGCAGTAAGTCCCCTACCTACGGGCCTTCAAGTTGCGAACTTTCAAAGGTGTGAACTTGAGTTCGCATGTCCATTCACATAAGTTAGTTCACGTGTTTGGCGTACATTGTCACGTGCGTGCATCCTTTACAAGTGGTTGTGCTTTTGTATACTTCACAGTACAGTAGTGTATAGAGTATAGTAATACAGTGTCTTTACTTCAAGGCCAGGATGTCCAGAAACAATTGTAAAAGCAACAGTGATGTAGGTGGTACTACTATACTTTTCAAGGTACGGTACTTTAATATTGAAAAATGTTTTCTTTATTTTTTGTGTTTGTTTGTTTTTTAAGTATTATTTGTGTGAAAAGTATTATAATCCTATTACAGTACAGTACTATATAGCCGATTGTGTTAGTTGGGTACCTAGGCTAATTTTGTTGGACTTGCGAACAAGTTGGACTTAACAAACACACTCTTGGAATGGAACTCGTTTGTATATAGGGGACTTATTGTATTGTTTACTGGCATGAACTCGTATCACAGGTTACTGGATCCAGGATCCCTGGTGTCATCCATAACCCCTCCCATTTCCTTTCCAACTACATCCAAACGATTACAAATAACTGTTCTTTCTGCTTCTCTCAGGTCCCTCAAATCCGTCCCTTCCTCTACGTTTTCAGGTCCTACCCTAATTCAGACACTCGTAATTTCAGATAACTTTCTCAGTGTTTTTTTTTTTTGCATCAGATCTCTTCCTTTCCTTGCTATTGCCAGAGTCATATTTCTAAAATATGTGTCATATCACTTTCTTATGTAAGTCTTCAGTGGCTACCCAAAACATACAGGATGATGTTTAAATTCTTTGGCATGTCACAGCTTCGTTATTTGGTTCCTGCCCATTTTTCCAATTTTATTATCTATCCCCTTTTGAACTCAGAACCATAAGGAACTATCATCTAATTAGTTTCCTGAAGGTATCATGCTTTTTCACATGGATGTGAAGTTCCACTTGCTTTTTCCTTTTTCAGGAAAACCATTCCTTCTTTGATTGCTATGCCTGTTTACTAATGTCCATTTATCCTTTAAGACATCCCAAATATGCTGTTTCCCTTTTTTTTTTTTTACATGCTGGGCATATAAACAGTGAGGCTGTCAGTCTAGTTGGGGATATATGCATCCAACGAATAATCATAAATTATTTTATTTTCATAATTATAAGCACTGTGAAAGGGAGCATCTAACACGTAGACCAAACCTGAAATGATGGAAGTAGAAAGAGTCTCTGGAGAAGTGTAATTTAAGCCAAGATGTAAAGGATGTACAGGAGTTTTCCAGGCAGAAAGTGTGCTAAATGCTCTCTAGATAAAGGCAACAATATATTTGAAGACCCTGAGGAAGGAGGAAATTTCCCTTTCTCAACTCACATAGCATCTTGAACATATAAAATCATCATATTGCTGTAATAATTTTCTGACTTGTGAATCCTTTAAGGGTAGAATCTATGCAAGCTCTGGTCTGGTGTATTAGCTTTCCATCCAAGTAAATACAGGTTAAAGGAGAAGAAACTGGGATTTCCTAAGATTAAGTCAGTGGAGATAACTTAGGTTGTTAGGCCCTCAGGAATTTTATCAAGTTTTGTCTATCTAAAGAAAATCTAAAGATTTCGATTGGGAGTTAATATTAATGTTCACGAGTATAACAATATCCTACATTTATGCAGATCTTCGGACTTGATGAAGTATATATAAAAAGTGATGAGTAATATGAAGTCCCACTTCTTCAGAGAGAAAATCAAGGAGAGATAGATTATACCGCACAAAGGCCCCAAAGTCATCATTTCTCCTGTCTTGCTGAAACAGGAAAATGACGGACATGATAGATAGCTGTCGGAGCTGTGATTTTCTCTTGCTCTATTGGAAACAGAATAGAAAGGCCAGGCTGACACTGATGGATATGTGCTGTGCTGTGAGTTGGCAGAGTATCGTACTCATCATACTGAGCATTGCCATGATTGGGATGTGTTCTTGCCCAATCTTTCCTGTAGCAGCCACTTTGCTTCTACCGTGGGACTCTCTTTTCTTCCTCTTGATGCCGTATTGATGTGTGACTCTGTTTCAGCTGTCTCAAGTGGTAGACGGAGGCAAGAAGGAGATGGCCATGTGTGTTGGGTGGCTTAGAGGTTCACCTGCCTCTAAGGAGGGAGGGACCTGAGGATAGATGATGGCTCTCCTGCCCGGAGTCCAGGAAGACTGCCTGAATGACGGATAAGCTCTGTGATGCCCAGGTCATTCCTTCTGCATATTTTGGACAGCAGCTATGGCCCTGCTGGGCTCTCAGTCATTTCCGGCTAACTGGGGAAAGGGGATGACCTGATCAGTACCCTCCAAATGGCCCCGCTCTCCACTTCTCTCATCGCCATCCCTCAGAATAGTAGGGTTTTCACAGCCTACATTGTCACAGAAGTTCACGCCTGCTAGCACAGGAGTAACCTGATTTTACAGCCAAGTCCAGGAGCACTTCTTACAGGGCTAATGATACACTTGTCATTGGAGGAATTCAGAGCAGTTCAAAAATAATTTATAGTATAAGGAGTAAGAAATGTAAACCACTTTGTTGGAAAATGGACCATATCGTACGCTTTTCAGTGAATCTCCTCCTCTGTGACTGTAGAATGGCATCATAAGAGCCACATTTGTTTTCCTTTTATGCTATTTACCACGCCAGGTTCCTTCTTCTTGCCATATGTATTTACTTTTGACAGTGAAGAGATGACTAAAAGTCGCATTACAGGTCACTTTAATTACAGCCATTTCAATTGCTTATCAACATAACAATAAAATACAGAAGTGTTACCAAGGCGTTGCTGAGTCGTTATCTCTTTAAATAGCTCTCTGTGAGTGTGGCCTGTACTACAAGCTAATTATGAAGACTAACTCTTGTAGATGGCATGTGTGTACCTATTTTTAAGGAATTGTTAAGCACTCAAGGAGGATGCCTGTTTGGAAACATAAGAGTCTTAATCTTAGTTTGATATATTTTACCCTATCTACTCTTTTATCCCTATTGAACTGCTGGGTATTTAGTTTGCTACTTCTTTTTTTCCCCCCTTTTTCCTTAATTTTCTTTGTTATGGTAGAGAAGAGATTGAGAAGAGAAAGCAAGCAATTAAATTTTTCTGAGTCACAGCCAAGACCGTTTAGAACTTCTTGGGGTCCCTAGGAAAGATTTTCTATATCCCCCAAACTCCACATACTTTATTTAATGTTGCACAGAAAGTGGGTTATTGATCTCTGTACGGAGAGGGTGGTAATGAGGGGGGGAAGTATATTCCAGGGATTTCTCTCAGTCTGCAGGGTTTCTCTAAGCAGGGAATGACCCATGATGAATTGTCATGTCTTCAACCTCCTTTGTTAGTCCATTTGTGGCATCATAGCGACAGGACACAGGGCAAACATTAATTTTACATCACCTTGTTTAGGAACGTCATCATGAATAAGTACTTGAGGCTTTTTTCATGAAACTGGCTTCTATAACCAATAGATCATATTTAGATGCACTTCACTTTTAAAATATATCTTCAGGGCTTCCCTGGTAGCGCAGTGGTTGAGAATCCGCCTGCGGATGCAGGGGACACGGGTTCGAGCCCTGGTCCGGGAAGATCCCACATGCCGTGGAGCGGCTGGGCCCGTGAGCCATGGCCGCTGAGCCTGCGCGTCCGGAGCCTGTGCTCCGCAAAGGGAGAGGCCACAGCAGTGAGAGGCCTGCATACCACCAAATAAATAAATAAATAAATAAATAAAAATAAAATATCTTCAAAAATCTGATGTCTAAATCATGCTCTGGAATCATTCCCCGTGGACCGAACTTGAAACTTCCAGAATAGAGAGCCTTATTTCCTCCTACTTTGTTTATTTTTCACATTAGGAAATTGTTTCAACATCAAGATATGATTTGGGCTCAGAAAAGCTTATCTTAGGAGGTCTAGGTGTGGGATACATTTTGATTAAATTCAATATGTGTTGAGTCAATATGAAATTTTATCAAATAATCCTCATGTCAATCTGTTTGAATGAATCCACACACTAAAGTCTATGATGCCCCAGAAGCAAGTCCAGGTTGTATGGGGTCTGAGGCTTTAATGATTTGGAGAGCTTTCTTTAAGAAAAATAATACAAAGATACAAATGCAACTTTAAATTAGGTGTGAATATAAATATTTTTTTAGACTGAGAAATCAAAAGTTATGCATTTTAAAATGCATCATAAAATCCCAAATCATTACAAAATCCTAAAAAAGAACACTATTTTTATTAATTAACTTCCGGATGCATTTTTATAATTGTTACATTTTTTGGCATTCTCTGTCTCTTCAAATGATAATAAATTTTTAAATATCATTTTTTGTAGAGAGTAGAAAGATAATAGTTTTTCCCTTAGCATGACTGACTCAAAATTGCTTTGTATTACTGGTAGTTTAGAAACATTTATTTCAGTTTAAACTCTTTATTGATGCTGTTATGCAAATGTTTAGGATTTTTGTCAAATTAGGGAAATCACCTTTAAACTTTGCTTTGTATACAAACTTTATGATTTTAGACATTTGAATTTTTCTTAGGCAGAAGGTTTCTAATCTGAAATATTATTTGATCTGACAACATTCATTAAGCCATGCAGATTGTGTTTTTCTGTTCCATAACATTCATCTGCCTTTTGCTTTTTTATTTCTGGTTTGAGACTGTCCTGGTGGAATTTTTTTCTTCATGTTAGTGATATTGATTCACAAGTTATGGTTTGCATTATGATATAATAAGAATTTTTGTGATATTGAAACTTCAGCCAGTGTTTTCTTTTAGTTTACATTTGGCTTCTTTATAAAAATCACTCTTGAATTTTGGCATTATCTATAATTCTAAAAAAGATATAAAATGAATCTGAAATTAAAGTACAAACAAGAGTAGTTCAATACATTTTAAATTACTGCTCTATTGTACTGAGCTAAAAGTGTTGTAGTTAAATGAATCTTATATCACATACCATGAATTCTCAGTGAATATTTGCACTTGTTTCTTTATTCTATTTCACTGTGTTAGTGACAATATTTATACTATTTCATCTAGAACCACTAGAGTTTATTAGGACAATATGTGAGAGAGATTCTAAGATATAATCTAATATCTTGGGATGCATAAAACATGTAACAGCTGCAGGTTTGTGCCCTGCAAACACAGACATTCTGGTAAATTCCATTAAAAAAATATTCTCATCAAAAAAGGGAAAAATATATGGTGCATTTATATTTGTGTGTGCTGCATAACCAAGTATACCTTTGACAGGAGAAGACTTCAGTTTTGATCATGCATTAATAAGAATAGAATCTTTTGTGTAAAATATCATACAAATTAGCTTTTGACTTCCTACATTTCAAACCTTGTTTCCCTTTCACAACCCAACAGTTCTGGTGCTGGGTCAACCATAGGACATGCTAATATCATGGCTTAACTTCTCATCATGCATTTCAGATCATGATGCCCGGTAGGTTGGTGTAGTCGACTGTAAGAGTACTTTTGGAGGTCATTTCCACACTGGGATGGCTGGTCACAACAGAAATGACTGGAAGTGATATAAACATGTACTATTAAACTCAACTCGGTGTGTCCCTAACTCAACTTCTTAGCCAAAACCCAAAGTGATTCACAATGACACCAAAATCATCCAACACAGGGGAAAATGTAACAGATGGGAAATCAGAGTGGAAAGAGACTGTCATCTAAAGCATTGCAGTTTAAAGATCTCTCATTTGCAAATCTTATGAAAATATGTGATGATATGTGGCTAGGTCTTCTCTCAGGGCCCTGTAAGGTGAAAGCCCCATTAGTCGCACAGGAAATCTCATTCTGGGGGAGATCTGTCTCTGTCTCTGTCTCCATCTCTCTTGCTCTCTCTCTGTTTCCTTTTTCCCTCTTAAGTTTACTCTGCAATGAACAGAGTGTGCTTTCATCCTTTCAATGCAAGAGGTGGCACTGGTATGTTTTGGGAAAGGAGGGCCATGGAACAATGGAACTATAGTCTATATTTGGCACAAACTTGACACTCCCCATGTTTTCAGGGGGCAGCAACTTTCCATTTTCTAAGTGACTCTTAATTGTGCTCATCAGTTCTTTCTAGCATTTTCTGTAGGAAGTAAGGCCCAGTACATCTACCACCATGGAGAAGCAGTGAAGCACAGTCAAACTAAATAGATTTCCCAAGTTTATATGGTGCTTTAATGGCTATAGTGTTTGGGAAATGCCCTGTTAAATAGTTTTATTTAATATGGGACTTCCCAGAGCCTTTGAGATGGTAATGTGAACATCAAAGATGCTTCATGAAAGGATGAGAGTATGCAACATTTCCTACATTTATTTCATCAAGAATCTTTTTTTTTTTTAATCTGCCTTGTCTCCTGTAGAACTAAACTTGTGGAGAAACACAATGCTTGTATTTCCATTTTCCATTAGCTACCCCCCAGATGAGGAGTTAAGACTGGTATTCCTGCTCGAACCAACCAAGAGTGCACATAAAATAAGCACCTATTGTTCAATGACAATAAAGTTTTCAGTAAAAACCTGTTCCTAATAAATTCATATGTGTTCATGAGTCTGTGATTACTAACATTGACATAGATTTTTAAGTAGTTATACTCAGAGCAAGGTTTAAATAAATTCAAGCAACTCAATATGCAAAGTGATCATCTTTTAAATTCATGTGAATTGTGGATTATACACCCTGGCAGAACTCTTCAATATTTGTCCTTGCTGCGCTCAAGATGCCCCGTAAGGGCTTGAAGGCAGGTGTAAAGGTGGGTTTAAAAGGGATGAGGGGGGCTTCCCTGGTGGTGCAGTGGTTGAGAATCCGCCTGCCAATGCAGGGGACACAGGTTCGTGCCCCAGTCCGGGAAGATCCCACATGCCGCGGAGCGGCTGGGCCCATGAGCCATGGCCTGCGCGTCCGGAGCCTGCGCTCCGCAACGGGAGAGGCCACAACAGTGAGAGGCCCGTGTACCACACACACACAAAAAAAGGGATGAGGGAGCTGAGTGAGGAGTAAGAGTCAATGAACATGTGTGTGAGGGTGGAAGGGAGCAGGTGTACAGAAGGACGATGAATGAGAGGTAACCTCCACTTGTGACAGAGTCCAGGTTCAGAATGAGGCGGTGTCAGACCGCTGTGCTGCTGCCCAGTTACCTGAGAGCCCTTAGCTGGAGGCAGTGTCTATTCTGCTGCACCATGGCATCCTGAACCGGAACCCACTCTCTACTGCCACTGCCCTCGATCAAGTGCAGCCCTGCTTTTTATTGAAACTCCCTCTTATCTTCCTAACTGGAACCCCTGCCTTAAAGTTTATTTTATCTCAGTATATGCTCCTCACTGCTGCCAGAGACACCTCCCCCAATGCAAATATAATTATTCTGTGGACATCCACACAAGCTCTTTGAGGAAAAGCCAGAATGATGGCAAAGTGGGAACAGCAAAAGGAGAAAAAGGAGAGAAGATTTGACCAAGGCTCTGATCATCAGGATGTGTGGTGTGGCCCAGGTGACAGGCAAAGATGAGGGAAGCAGTGCCCGGTGCTGCAGTGTATATGGCGTGCATGTATCCCATGTCCCAGTTCCTGCTAAACTCTCATTTGGATTCCTCATCAAATCAAGATTTAAGGCAAACTGCTATAGAAGAGTTGAACCAATTTCTTTCCTGTGTTCGCCTGAGCCTCATCAGTTACAGGCACCACAGGATGAAGTGCAGTGTATGTTCACTTGTCTGTGGTCAATCATAACACCAACACATTTCTTCTTTCCCTTTTCTAATATCATTTCTTTCCGTTAAGAGTCTCTCCTCACTTGGCCTGGCCAGTGCTTGATACAAGACTTCTGAACCTCTTCCTGAAAAGCAAAGCCTACTACTATGAAGTGGGGGTGGGAAGAGAAAATTAGTGAAGAGAGAAGGAAAAAAGGTACTAAAAATACCTATGCTATATGCTCTTGTGAAAAATTGTAATAGGGGTGTTTCTAGCTAGAATTCAGAATAAGGAGAAGAATGAATGGAATCCCAGGTCCAAAGAATAACGTTAAGAAACCAACTTTAGAGTCACAGAGTTATTCATTCAAGCCTTGCTCTGCCAATTTTTGGCTCTGTTTGTGAATATGTAAAAAGTAAAATGAGATCAATAGTGGTATGTATCTCATAGGGTGGTTTCAAGAATTAAATATTTCTTATACTTAGTGTTTAATCAATATTAGCTAATATTCTTTTTTGCTATTGATGATTGCCTGATCAACAGAAGTTAGATTTGATGTTAGAAAAGTTAGAGGTTAGGAAAAAAATGAAGATTAATCTTTCATCTTTTCCCACTGATTTATGACAGATTAATTGTTACCATTTTTTGGTAGCACATATTAGATTCTAGGGTAGATACTTTAAAACAGAAGACACCCTTGAGAAGTGTAAAACTTAGATCCTGTTTTGAAGTAACCTAATAGATCATTTAAATATCAGTTGAATAATCCGACAACAGATTAAAATTTCAGGATGTTATGTTTGAAAGAAAACTCATAGGTCATTTACTGAAACCCTTTCATTTCACAGATGCCGAAGCTGAGTTGTATCATTCATTTGTTGATTCACTTAACAATTTTATTGAGTACCTCCTATTGGTCGCATACTATTACCTGACAGGTATAATAGCACCTGGGGCATAGCAGTGAACAGAAAAGACAGAATCTGTGCTCTTTTAGGGTTTCTATTCTAGTTGAGGGAAGCAGACAATAAATAAAATATCAGGTGGTGACATGTGCTATGTTAAAAATAAAGCAGAGTAAGGATGAAGAGGAACAGGAACACAAGGACATGCATGGGTTGTTGTGTGTGTGTGTGTGTGTACGCTCTTTTTCAGGGGAGGAGTCTCTGAGAAGGGGACATTTAAATAGAGACATGATGGATGCCAGTACCAGGTTTGCTTGTGTGAAGGCAAAGTAGCACCTCAAGGATGACCCCTGTCCAGATCAGCCTGCCCAACCCTCTCAAGGACAGGTTAGATTTGGAAGAGTGTCTGAAGATGAGGTGAGGAGACAGTAAATACATTTTGGAGGAAACGTGACACAGTGCACCTTGCTGCTTCTGGCTCAGGATGATCTCCAGTAGGTTATGTGAACCCTATGCTGGTAGGTAATGTAGTATTAGGGCATTAACCAAAAAGACTAAAAGGAAATGCTTCTTGTTTTCACATTCTCTTGTTCCAGTTTTTTGACACATATGAGTGTGACGTAATGTGAGGGTACTTGACACTGCTTTATCTTCTGCAGAAATGTCATCCTTATGAAAGTTAAAGAAAAGTAAAAGGAGAACAGGGCTTAGGTTCTAGAGCGTATTTTCATGGAGGCAGCGGCATCACAGTTTAAAAATCCCTAACAGCAGAAACAGTTGAGAGAGGGCATTTGTTGGAATGAAGTGACAAAGACCCCGCAACCCTCATTCTTTGCCCTCTCAGTGTGGGAGTTAACTGTCAACAACAGGGGAATTTTAAAGACAAGATGAGGAGGGGGGCATGTTTGCTTCTTCCCCCTCAAGCATTAAGGTCATAAATGTGAATAAGGTACTCAAGTTACCAGTGGAAAAGTGTGCTGTTGACTGGGAGTGCTCCAAAAACCAACCAACCAAAAACCAAACAAAAAGCCCCTTACTGACAGACTCAATACTCTCCAGCTTGGACATCAATCCTCGAGCTGTTGTTGTCTCCCCTTGGCCTTCCTTTGAACAATTAGGAGCACTAACCTCAGTATAGGTTAGGGGATGGAACTTTCTTCAGAATCTTGATTTCTTCATACCATATTTGGCACTTAAGTTCTCCAGCATGGATCAGAAGTATGGAAAATTGTGGAAATCCTGTATTTTGCCTAGGAGAAAGGAGAAATAGTTAAAGACAAAAGGAAGTCAGCATCAGTGGGTAGTGCTCTCTGTTACTGAATTTATTGAATCTGTGCTAGCAACTGACTTTTTAAGTGGTATCATCATTTAACATAACACTGAAAATACTGCTTCTCAAACTATGACACCATGTTTCTTACATCTTAAAATTTTTATTTTACATTATCAAGAGACTATTTTAGACTTATATAAAGTTAGAACTTTCTTTTATTATTTACCATATTTGTACATGTATAATAAGGAAGATACAAGTACAATAAATTGATTGTTATTGCAGGAAGATGTGGAATTACAGTCACTCCTGTAACAAAGATCTTTGCTCCATTTATACCCTGTTGCTCAGTATTCATGTCTTTCCACATGTATAATCGCTTTTTATTTAATGCCAAATAATAGTCCAAATTTTAAAAGACAGTAGTGAAACTCATTATTTCTACTACCTACAATGCAAATAACTCAACTAAAGTGAGTTATGAAGATCTATGACCAAGTTTGCACATGGGCAGGTAGTTACAACTTCATCACAACTGCCACCTGGGGGACAGCAATTTTAAGATGCCATCAGTTAGAAAATGCATCTCAATTTCAGAGATATTGAATATGTGAGGGGAAATGGGTATACCATTTGGATGAAATATGGTAATTACAGAAATAGAAAGTGAGAAAGCCCTATAACACTTTCTAATCCCATGGAACAAGGGGAGGAATGTTGGCCAGAGCATACTTGACTTTAGGTGAATGTATCCCTAATTCTGAATGAACTCTGGCACATGGGGGCTGCTGAGGATGAGTCTCTTTAGGGAATGAATGGATAACTATGGTTGACTTTTCTCCCCTAAAGGAGAAGGCAGGTTCTTGTCATTGCTGCTGTTGACTTATAATAGCAAAAATTAATTATGACAAAAGAAAGGACACCAATGACCTCACAATCCTAACATGATTACTTTCATTTTTTGTACTCCATCCTAATGTTCATCTATGTGCATTTTTAGTTTTCATAACTGTAATCATAGTAACGAATGTATCATTTTATAGGCTTTCACTGAATATTATATGAAGACAGTAGAATCATAATTTTATGGCTGTGTAATATTCCATTGATTTATACACAATAATTTATTTAAACATTACTTATTATACATTAAGATTGCTTCTGATGCTTTACTATTTTAGATGGAGCTTCAAATAACATTATTGTGTACTTAGTTTTTCCTTCTGTTGAATTATTTCCTTAGGAAAAATTCTCAGGAGTGGAATTTTTGGGTCTAAGGGAATCATACATTTTATAGCCCTTGGCATAAAATTGCCACAAGAAAGGTGCCAATAAAATTTCAGTGGCAATTTCTCCTTGAAGATTCTTTAGGACAGGGGATTGTTTCAACCGCTCTGCAATGTTTGTCTTCTCCATTTTCTGGGATATGTATGTCATTGGAGGCTTGGCTTAAAAAGAGAGGGACAAACAGATGAAATGCATTGTTCTGGCTTAGTTACGAGGTGCTCCCCAGCTTTCTCACAACTTGGAAGCCGTGGTTCAGTTCTTCCCTCTGCTTTTCCAGCTTTCTCAGCTCTGCGCAACTGTATAGAAGGCTCTAATGGGCTCTGAGTTAAGGGAAGTCAGGCATTATTAGGTCGGAAGTGGAGCAAATTTCCTTTGGAATCCTTCAGAATTGGATAGAAAAGGTAAACTTTGTTTAAGAAGGGTGGCTTGGTTCTAAAGTAATTTGCATACTTACCCTATGGAATTAGTCTGATTCAGAGGGTCAAAATGCTGATGTTCATTTTGTTGGATTCACGATAACTAATACCAGGCTATAAAATCATCAGCTAAGTTAAGGCTATGTGTGAGAGACATGGAGCTGAATTTAGGACAGAACCATGTGCCTCATTGGGATCTGTGCCATTTGAGGATTTTTTCACAACGCTTTTGGTCATATCTGGGCTTCTACCATATCCTCCTCCCTGCATAGAGAAAGTCGGTAACTTAAGTGACAGAGGTATGTTTCCAGGATCCTGAAGGAAAGGAAGCAGGCATTACAACTTATGTAGTTCTTACATGGGCTGTATTCTGCATGAGGGAGGGTAGCACTGTCCACCTATCTGTTGACCTACCCTAAGTAAATCTTATGCTCTGAAATCCTTGTTTTTCAATAAATAGTTCCATTTTATCCACGTTATCTCTCTACTTCCAGTTACAAAAACCATTAAGCATCTTTTTGGGAGAAGACTGGCAGCGGCCATGGACGCCAGCTGCAGTTATGGGAAAGCAAAAGAAAACTATCTCTAGAGGGTGTCATCATGGGCCTAAAGACTCAGAAAGTGCTGTTTGCTAAGCTTCTTTACAATTGTCATAATACTAAATCTTACAGTCTCAGAACGCAGTGTGATGTTATGATACTAGATAGGTCAAATCAGATGGAGTTTGAGTTCAGGTTTTCAATCACTTTTTTTTTTTTCTATAGCATTTATTATAGAAACTGGGAAATCATTGTCTGAGTCTTTCTTTTTTCTTTTTTTAATTTAATTTTTTTTAAATTGGAGTGAAGTCTGAGTCTTTCTAGCTTTCCAGTTTGTAGTCTTCTTATTTGACACTTTGTGTTGTGTGCTCATAACCACTGACACATGTATGTGTTATATTGGTCAACAATATAACACAATATAACAATATATTGTTACACTGTTTGTGTTAACAATATAGCACAAACAATATAACGATACTGTTCCCATGCAGGTGACAGAAATTCATCACAAACAAGTTAAAAAGAGGAATGTACTGGTTCATGTTACAGGGAAGTCTGAATAGTTTTGGGCACAGGTGGATCCAGGGGCTGGAATAATATCCTCACATTTCTATTTTAACCTCTTTTTCATGGTTCTCCTCTTTTGGTGTGTGGCTTCTTTTACATACAGGCTCTAGCTACATGTTAGGAAATATGGACAGTGGTAACCCAAAGTATACACTCTTCACTTGTGACTCCCCTCCGCTAAGAGAGAGCCTGTTTGCCTCCGCATCCAGTCTCAAGAGTGACTTAGTTGGCGATGTTGGCATCATATGTCCATCCCTGAACAAATTATTATAGTAAGGAAAATAATGTTCTCCAATTGGTGGACCTAAGTGATAACTTCACTCCTTTGGCAGGTGGGGCTGGACATCAAGACTGACAATGGCCCACAGTGAGCACGTGGGGTGGAAGAGGGGTGGTGTAATAAGGAAAAGTGGGGTACACTTAGAAAAAGAGGAGGAAGGGGTTCTGAGCAAACCCAACAAGTGGTCATTACAGGGCAGTTCTAAATGCCAATAAGGTTCACTGAAGAGATGAGGTGGCCTTTATCAGTATTTTCTTTTCTTTTAGATCTGCTTTCCATTACCTTCCATGTTATCTGACATTTTGAATCATGTGTTTAGACTACATTAAATGTGTACTCTCTCGTGCATAAATAAATATAAGCTGAGATCAAAGGAAATAAAACACATTACCTCTTTGTAGTGTTTGGAATGATTTACTTATTTTTCTAAAAGCCTTGGTTAGTGTGTTTTGATGTAATGGGATTCATGTTCATACCAATCTTCATTCTGCAGCTTTGTAGTGGGTATTCAGTGGTCTCCACACCTGAAATGATAATTTTCTTGTCTCAACCTCTTCTCTACATATCAGCATAATTAACAGATTTAGTTGCTGTGTGAAACTTTATTTGCACTTCTGCTTAAATGTCGATGCATTAGGCCAAGTGACTCCTCTCTAAATTTCCCCTAAGGATTCATAATCTTGTAGCTCACCAAGTAGCACGTTTTCTGTTAGAATGAACTTCCCTGTTCTTTCAGTAATATACTTCATATTTCCTTAATAAGCCTTGATTTTAGAACTTGTTAGCCACTTGTAATCAGCTTTAAGTTTCTTTATTCTAGCAACAGACTGATAAAATGTAGGAAGAGGTGCATTCTCTGAAGATACTGACTTCCAAATACACAGCCTCCTCTAGTTTTCCTGTAGTCTTGTTGAGGATTTGAACTAAAGCATGATTATAATCTGGGGAAAGAAAAAAATTTGTGTGTATTGGGAATAAATATCCGATCTGTGGATATACAGGAACACTCCAGTTTTTTGACAGTACTGACTGAAGTTGAGTTTATCTGTTCATCTCTCCCTCCCTCTCACCTCTCTTTCCCTTCTCTCCCTCCTCTCTCTCTCTCTCTTTTCCTCCTTTCCATCTTTTCTTCCTTTCTTTCTTTTACTAGAGTAATGAACATCTCACAGCTGAGCTGGCTTAAATGGGTTCAAAAGAGAACTATTGTCTGAAACAAGAGCATTACATCCCACTGCCTAAGATAAATCATACTTCATAAGACATTTTCCCTCAGTTGATGGAGCAGTTGATATTTGTGCAAAATTCAGTTTAAAAATGAGCCATAATTAAAAACGCAAATTCTGAGAAAAATCTTACATAAAGGACTGGCCATGGAGAAAGAGATAATTTACCAGTGTTTTCCATTAAGATTAAAGTCCCAAGGAAAAGATAGACTAAGGAAGATAGATTTCCTTTTAATTTGGAGGATGTTTCTTTTTCTGAAGACATAATGAATCAGCCAATCCTAAATTCTGTCTGGGCTGAGTTGAAGAAGTGAAAAGTGTATAAGGTGCTCCCTTACTTACCTCTATGACAACTGTTTTCTTTCCAGAGAGCAACCAGCCTGTCCCCAGTTATAAGTCTACTTGGTGGATGGGGCTGAGAGCTTGTTGCTGAGACATTTGATCTCTGCGGTCTAATATCTACTGTTGATTCTTTGGAGGGGTTGTATCCATATATTTTTTTATCCTCTTGATTATCACTCACAGCTGTTGTTTGCATGTTGAGTAATTCCTGAGACATATACACACTTACTAGCATTATAAAAGAGTTGCATTTTACGTTTTTTACTGAAAATTTCCACTTCCACTACACAGGACCTTGTGGACTCGCCTGAGAATCTAATTATCAAATAATATAATAAACATAATTAACATTGTTTTCTTTGAATTAGCACAGTGCTTGAAACTCAATTAATATTTGTTGGATGATTTTAAAAATTCGAAATAACGAATATGGAATTGAACTATAAGACTATATCCCTTCCATAAATTCACCCAAACTGTTAGGTCAAAATTAACATTTTGATGGACCTTCAATACAAGCATTAAAAATCATGAATTAAATGATCAAATTTATGATAACAGCTAGTTTTATTTATATGATGCCAAAACATCACACATTATTTATTGAGTTCTTAGTGTAAAATTGATAACTCATATTCATGCACTGCTAATAACTATGACTATCACCTAAATGATGTATTGTAGCATATCATTTGCTTTGGTGACATACATTTATAAATAGTACTTATAGAATTATGTTAAAATCTGCAAGGGGTCTTGAATATTCTAGCAGATAATTTCATTATTTTACAGATAATAAACTAATATAACTAAAATATCTTGAGCATTTACCATTTGCTGGGTACCACAATAATCATATTATATATAAAACCTTATTTAGCCCTCATATGAATACTGAGAAAAAGAAATAGACCTGCAGGGTTAAATTACTTATTTAAGGACACAGAGCAGAGTCACTTAATAGCAAACCTGAGATGAAAATCAGTTTTCCTGTGACTACGATTCTAGGGACTCTCCATCATACTATATTACATACATGTATTTTTGGAAGATATAAAATTATATCTGCTTGGTGGAATCTGTGAAACCCCATTCTACCCTTTATTGTCAACCTGGGGCCTAACATAATTAACATTATTTTAGTTGAAACAAATAGGCATGAAAAAGCATAGGTAATTAAGTTTACAATGCTAAAAGAAAGAAAAAGAAAAAGAGTGGATCCCATGATTGACATGGAGAGCCAAGGGGTGATAAGGCCCTTAAGAATCTAGGATTAATGCTCTAAAGCGTTTATAACAAGCAATCATGAGCAAGTGGCTTCAGTTCAATTTGAGACATAATTTGTCTCCCTAGGATGCACAGTTTTCTATCTACATAAACCAGCTACTTATTCGTTGGCACCACCAAGGTGAGACTTTATAGCTTTGATTTCATAGTAGCTGCATCTAACTTACCATTTTATAGAAAGCTGAGATATAAACAGTGATGCTCATAAAAGTTAAGGTTTATGGGCTTAATTTAAATTGAAAATATGGCACTTAATTTAAAATAATGGTTGACTATTCTTTCACAGGAAACTAGGTTGCTCTTTTATTATGATTTTTTTTTTTTTTTTTTTTTTTTTGCGGTATGCACGCCTCTCACTGTTGTGGCCTCTCCTGTTGTGGAGCACAGGCTCCGGACGCGCAGGCTCAGCGGCCATGGCTCACGGGCCCAGCCGCTCCGCGGCATGTGGGATCTTCCCGGACCGGGGCACGAATCTGTGTCCCCTGCATCGGCAGGTGGATTCTCAACCACTGCGCCACCGGGGAAACCCTATGATGATTTTGAATTGTGGGTTTTTATGTCTGTAACTAAGGATGACTGCTGACACAGGTCCATCCTCACCAGCAGGCTTTCACCATTAAACATAAGGGTGAACAGAAATGTAATAAAGTCTATTCTATTTTATTTTGTACATTTGATTCATTTAAAATTTAAAAAGTGGTTAAAGCACACTTGCAGAAAAAAATTAACAAGAGCATTGACTGACAGCTGATTCATAAAATCAGTCTCTTTATTGAAAAATATGCATAGTAAGACACTTAACTGTGTTTACTTAATGAATTATTTTCAGTCTCTACTACCGTGGCTAATAATTACATACTACATACATTTTATTGAACAAACATGGGATGCTAATTACATTTCTTATTATTTGAAGAAGTAGAATATTAAAAATTAAAGCCTTTCTTGAAGCAGCCTCTTGGAGTAAAAATCTCTGACTGATGCCTGTGAAATTACTTGTACATTAAGATACAGCTCACAAAAAAAATATGTGCTACAAATAGCACATTCTTTCTTTTCCTTTCCCTTCTGTGAGGTAAGTAGCAAGATCAGAAAAAGCTGAAAGCAGGTTAAAAGTGCATCTTCTTCCCTAACTTATTCTTTATTCATCATGTTCATTTATTTATTAAAATATATTCTGTTGATGCTGGTTATAGTGTTGAATAAGACAGGAAAAGCCGCAGCCCTCAAGGAGCTTACAGTTTATAAAGAAAGTAGATTTGGAGTAAGAAATGGTGAGTGTCATAAAGGACATCATCAGAATGACTAACAGGGACACACAACCCAGCAGGGATATGGCAAAGAGAAGATCAAATGGGACTGAATAAGTGCTAGTTAATTCAGGGAGAGGTAGTTAGAATATATTCCTGGCAGAGGTTAGGAGGGCCTAAGGTGAGCAGGAAAATTCGAGGAAAGGATAGTGTAATATGACTGGAGTATGAAGACTTAGAAATGAGTGGAGGGTGAGTGGCAAGAGTTTGTAAGATTGGCAAGTTGGTTCTCTAGGTCATGTGAAGGATTTTTGGCAACCTGACTTTGGGGCATATATCCAAAAGAATTGAAATCTGAATCTCAAAGAGATATCTGCACTCCCATGTTCATTGCAGCATAAATGACAATAACCAAGACAAGGAAGTGACCTAAGTGTCCATTGACAGATGAACACATTAAAAAAATGTGGCATATACATATAATGGAATATTACTTATCCTTAAAAAAGATGGAAATCCTGCCATTTGCAACAGTAGGGATGGATCTGAAGGACATGATGCTAAGTGAAATAAGCCAGATAGGAAGACAGATACTGCATGATTTCACTTATATGTGGAATCTAAAATAGTCAAACGTATAGAAGCAGAGGGTAAAATGGTGATTGCCAGGGAGGAGGACAGGGAATGGGGAAATGGGGAAATGTTGGCCAAAAGGTACAAAGTTTCCACTTTACAAAATAATTTCTGGAGATCTACTGTACAAAATAGGGCTTATGATTAATAATTCCATATTGAATACTTAAAAATTTGCTAAGTGAGTAGATCTTATATAAAGTGCTCTTATCACAAAAGGAAAAAAAAACAAACCTCAAAAAATAAAAAATAAAAAGGGGTGGGTGAAAACTTCTGGAGATGATGGATAAGTTTATGTTATTGATAATAATGAGGGTTTCAGGGGTGTATACTTATCTCCAGACTCACAAGTTGTGTATGTTAACTATCTATAGCTTTTGGTATGTCAATTATTCCTCAATAAAGCTGTTAAAAAAAAGAATTATAAATTTTTTTCAACTTTAACCTCTAATCCAAAGGAAAGCAATTGAAGGATTCTTTATTTAAAAATTTTTTGAATTTTATTTATTTATTTATTTTTTATACAGCAGGCTTTTATTAGTTATCTATTTTGTACATATTAGTATATATATGTCAATACCAATCTCCCTATTCATCCCACCCCTGTCCACCACCACTTTCCCCCCTTGGTGTCCATGCATTTGTTCTCTACATCTGTGTCTCTATTTCTGCTTTCCAAACTGGTTTATCTGTACCATTTTACTAGATTCCACATATATGTGTTAATATACGATATTTGTTTTTCTTTTTCTGACTTACTTCACTCTGTATGACAGTCTCTAGGTCCATCCATGTCTCTACAAATGACCCAATTTCGTTCCTTTTTATGGCTGAGTAATACTCCATTGTATATTGTACATGTATATATGTACCATTTCTTTTTTATCCGTTCATTTATTGATGGGAATTTATGTTGCTTATGTTGCTTCCATGACCTGGCTATTTTAAATAGTGCTGCAGTGAACATTGGGGTGCATGTGTCTTTTTGAATTATGGTTTTCTCTGGGTATATGCCCAGTTGAAGGGTTCTTTAGTGTCAGGAAGTTTGAATCACAGAAGAAAACTGTTTCTTCTCAATTTCTTTATAAAGTGGCCTAGAACGGAGAACGGCCTAGAACGGAAATCCATCTGGAAACATGTGAGTGGTCACATTTGAAGAAATCTTTAATCAATAGCAATGTAAATTACCTTGTGAGATGGAATACCTTACTCATTATATTTACACCTCAGGTTACTTTACATTCCGTCTCTAAGAACATGAATAAAACAGCCTTGTCATCCACTCAAAGAACTGAGCTTCTGGGATTGAAGTGTTCTGGGTATTAGATCTGATTTGGAACAGATATTTGCAGGGTTTTTTCCCCTCCAATTTCTTTGGTCTTTAAATATTCTTGCTCAGAAGTATAGCCTGAGAGATAGCCTCATCCACCAGAGGGCAGACAGCAGAAGCAAGAAGACTACAATCCTGCAGCCTGTGGAACAAAAAACACATTCACAGAAAGATAGACAAGATAAAAAGGCAGAGGGCTATGTACCAGATGAAGGAACAAGATAAGGCCCCAGAAAAATAACTAAATGAAGTGGAGATGGGCAACCTTCCAGAAAAATAATTCAGAATAATGATAGTGAAGATGATCCAGGACCTTGGAAACAGAATGGAGGCAGAGATCGAGAAGTTGCAAGAAATGTTTAACAAAAACCTAGAAGGAATAAAGAACAAAAAAACAGAGATGAACAGTACAATAAATGAAATGAAAAATACACTAGAGGGAATCAATAACAGAATAACTGAGGCAGAAGAACAGATAAGTGACCTGGAAGACAGAATGGTGGAATTCACTGCTGTGGAACAGAATAAAGAAAAAAGAATGAAAAGAAATGAAGACAGCCTAAGAGACCTCTGGGACAACATTAATTAAACGCAACAACATTCGCATTATAGGGGTCCCAGAAGGAGAAGAGAGAGAGAAAGAACCTGAGAAAATATTTGAAGAGATTATAGTCGAAAACTTCCCTGACATGGGAAAGGAAATAGCCACCCAAGTCCAGGAAACGCAGAGAGTCCCATACAGGATAAACCCAAGGAGAAACACACTGAGACACATAGTAATCAAATTGGCAAAAAATAAAGACAAAGAAAACCTATTGAATGCAGCAAGGGAAAAAGGACAAATAACATAAAAGGGAACTCCCATAAGGTTAATAGCCGATTTCTCAGCAGAAACTCTACAAGCCAGAAGGCAGTGGCATGACATATTTAAAAGGATGAAAGGGAAGAACCTACAACCAAGATTACTCTACCCAGCAAGGATTTCAATCAGAATCGATGGAGAAATCAAAAGCTTTACAGACAAGCAAAAGCTAAGAGAATTCAGCACCACCAAACCAGCTCTACAACAAATGCTAAAGGAACTTCTCTAAGTGGGAAACACAAGAGAAGAAAAGGACCTACAAAAAGAAACCCAAAACAATTAAGAAAATGGTCAAAGGAGCATACATATAGATAATTACCTTGAACGTGAATGGATTAAATGCTCCAACCAAAAGACACAGTATCGCTGAATGGATACATAAACAAGACCCATATATATGCTGTCTAAAAGAGACCCACTTCAGACCTGGGACACATACAGACTGAAAGTGAGGGGATGGAAAAAGATATTCCATGCAAATGGAAATCAAAAGAAAGCTGGAGTAGCAATACTCATACCAGATAAAATAGACTTTAAAATAAAGAATGTTACAAGAGGTAAGGAAGGACACTACATAATGATTAAGGGATAAATTCAAGAAGAGGATATAACAATTATAAATATATATGCTCCCAACATAGGGGCACCTCAATACATAAGGCAACTGCTAATAGCTATAAAAGAGGAAATTGACAGTAACACAATAATAGTGGGGGACTTTAACACTGCAATTAAACCAATGGACAGATCATCCAAATAGAAAATAACTAAAGAAACACAAGCTTTAAATGATACAATACACCAGATAGGTTTAACTGATATTTATAGGGTATTCCATCCAAAAACAGCAGATTACACTTTCTTCTCAAGTGCACATGGAACATTCTCCAGGATAGATCACATCTTGGATCATAAATCAAGCCTCAGTAAATTTAAGAAAATTGAAATCGTATCAAACATTTTGTCAGACCACAACATTATGAGATTAGAAATCAGTTACCGGGAAAAAATGTAAAAACCACAAACACATGGAAGCTCAACAATACATTACTAAATAACTAAGAGGTAACTGAAGAAATCAAAGAGGAAATAAAAAAATACCTAGAAACAAATGACAATGAAAACATGACAATCCAAAACCTATGGGATGCAGCAAAAGCAGTTCTAAGAGGGAAGTTTACAGCAATACAAGCCTACATCCAGAAACAAGAAAAATCTCAAATAAACAATCTAACCTTACACCTTAAGGAACTAGAGAAAGAAGAATAAACAAAACCCAAAGTTGGTAGAAGGAAAGAAATCATAAAGATCAGATCAGAAATAAATAGAAACAAATAAAACAACAACAAAGATCAATAAAACTAAAAGCTGGTTCTTTGAGAAGATAAACACAATTGATAAACCATTAGCCAGACTCATCAAGAAAAAGAGTGAGAGGACTCAAACCAATAAAATTAGATATGAAAAAGGAGAAGTTACAACAGACACCACAGAAATACAAAGCATCCTAAGAGACTACTACAAGCAACTCTATGCCAGTAAAGTGGACAACCTGGAAGAAATTAACAAATTCTTAGAAAGGTTTGACATTCGAAGACTGAACCAGGAAGAAATAGAAGATATGAATAGACCAATCACAAGTCATGAAATTGAAACTGTGATTAAAAATCTTCCAACAAACAAAAGTCCAGAACCAGATGGCTTCACAGGTGAATTCTATCAAACATTTAGAGAAGAGCTAACTCCTTCTCACATTCTTCCAAAAAATTGCAGAGGAAGGAACACCCCCAAACATTCTATGAAGCCACCATCACCCTGATACCAAAACCAGACAATGATACTACAAAAAAAGGAAATTACAGATCAATATCACCGATGAATATAGTTGCAAAAATCCTCAACAAAATAGTAGCAAACAGAATCCAACCACACATTAAAAGGATCATACACCATGATCAAGTGGGATTCATCCCAGGCACGCAAGGATTCTTCAATAGTCACAAATCAATAAATGTGATACACCATATTAACAAACTGAAGAATAAAAACCATATGATCATGTCAATAGATGCAGAAAAAGCTTTTGACAAAATTCAACACCCATTTACGATAAAAACTCTCCAGAAAGTGGGCCTAGAGGGAACCTACCTCAACATAATAAAGGCCATATATGACAAACCCACAGCAAACATCATTCTCAATGGTGAAAAACTGAAAGCATTTCCTCTAAGATCAGGAGCAAGACAAGGATGTCCACTCTCACCACTATTATTCAACATAGTTTTGGAAGTCCTAGCCATGGCAATCAGAGAAGAAAAAGAAATAAAAGGAATACAAACTGGAAAAGAAGAAGTAAAACTGTCACTGTTTGCAGATGACATGAAACTCTACATAGAGAATCCTAAAGATGCTACCAGAAAACTATTAGAGCTAATCAATGATTTTGGTAAAGTTGCAGGATGCAAAATTAAGGCACAGAAATCTCTTGCATTCCTATACACTAATGATGAATAATCTGAAAGAGAAATTAAGGAAACACTCCCATTTACCACTGCAACAAAAAGAATAAAATACCTAGGAATAAACCTACCTAGGGAGACAAAAGACCTGTATTCAGAAAACTATAAGACACTGATGAAAGAAATTAAAGATGATACAAATAGATGGAGAGATATACCATGTTCTTGGATTGGAAGAATCAATATTGTGAAAATGACTATACTACCCAAAGAAATCTACAGAGTCAATGCAATCCCTATCAAATTACCAATGGCATTTTTTTTTTTTACAGATCTAGAACAAAAAGTCTTAAAATTTGTATGGAGACACAAAATACCCTGAATAGCCAAAGTGGTCTTGAGGGGAAAAAATGGAGCTGTAGGAATCAAACTACCTGACTTCAGATTATACTACAAAGCTACAGCAATGAAGAAAATATGGTACTGGCACAAAAACAGAAATATAGATCAATGGAACAGTATAGAAAGCCCAGAGGTAAACCCACACACCTATGGTCAACTAATCTATGACGAAGGAGGCAGGGATATACAATGGAGAAAAGACAGTCTCTTCAATAAGTGGTGCTGGGAAAACTGGACAGCTACATGTAAAAGAATGAAATTAGAACACTCCCTAACACCATACACAAAAACAAACTCAAAATGGATTAGAGAGCTACATGTAAGACTGGACACTATAAAACTCCTAGAGGAAAACATAAGAAGAACACTCTTTGACATAAATCATTGCAAGATCTTTTTTGATCCACCTCTTAGAGTAATGGAAATAAAAACAAAAGTAAACAAATGGGACCTAGTGAAACTTAAAAGCTTTTGCAAAGCAAAGGAGGCTACAAACAAGACGAAAAGACAACCCTCAGTATGGGAGAAAATATTTGCAAAGGAATCAACGGACAAAGGATTAATCTCCAAAATATATAACAGCTCATGCAGCTCAACATTAAAAAAAACACTAACTCAATCCAAAAGTGGGCAGAAGGCCTAAGTAGATATTTCTCCACAGAAGACATACAGATGGCCGAGAAGCACATGAAAAGCTGCTCAACATCACTAACTATTAGAGAAATGCAAATCAAAACCACAATGAGGTATCACCTCACACCAGTTAGAATGAGCATTATCAGAAAATCTATAAACAACAAATGCTGGAGAGGGTGTGGAGAAAAGGGAACCCTCTTGCACTGATGGTGGGAATGCAAATTGATACAGCCACTACAGAGAACAGTATGGAGGTTCCTTAAAAAACTAAAAATAGAATTACCATATGACCCAGCAATCTCACTACTGGGCATATACCCAGATAAAAACCATAATTCAAAAAGACACATGCACCTCAATGTTCATTGCAGCACTATTTACAATAGCCAGGTCATGGAAGAAACCTAAATGCCCATTGACAGATGAATCGATAAAGAAGATGAGGTGTATATATACAATGGAATATTACTCAGCCATAAAAATGAATGAAATTGGGTCATTTGTAGAGACGTGGTTGAATCTAGAAACTGTCATACATAGTGAAGTAAGTCAGAAAGAGAAAAACAAATATCGTATATTAGTGTATATATGTGGAACCTAGAAAAATGGTACAGATGAACCGGTTTGCAGGGCAGAAACTGAGACACAGATGCAGAGAACAAATGTATGGACACCAAGTGGGGAAAGCGGCGGGGAGTGGTGGTGATGCTGTGATGAATTGGGAGATTGGGATTTACATGTATACACTAATATGTATAAAATGGATAACAACCTGCTGTATAAAAAAATAAATAAAATAAAATTCAAAAATATATATATATAGCCTGAGAGCAGACATAAAGTATGTTTGTTTTCATCAATAACTCCAAATTTGGCTTGTCATTAACCTGTCCTTTGGCATTAAGATGCTTGTCCTGACAGAAATGTAAAGGAACTCATTGTTAATACTTGTTCAAGATCAGAAAATTGAGGATTTAAGAGTTTGGCTGTGACGTCAACTATGTCAGAGGGCTATAGATGTTTGAGTTTCCAGCTCACTCTTTCAAAAATACTTGTGAACGGAGAAAAATACCTGTATTTTAAACCTTGCCTCATATTATACCCAGAAAAAAATTTGAAGCAATTTTTGATAAAAATAACTATGTCATTACTTTAGAAATTATTCGATTAATCAACAAATATTTATTGGGTACCATATTTAAGTCACACAGTTTATACATATAAATTAGTCCTCCAAGAGTCCTGAAAATTAGATATTTCAGGCATCTTCACTTTAGCAGTCAAACTTGGGATCAGAGAGGTAAGTTTGCCATAGGACACAAAGCTAATAAGTAGTGGAGATGTGAGTTAAGCTCAGGTCTGACTGCTTCAAGAGGGTGTGCTATTTTCACTGTCATGTATTAAATAAACCAAAGGGTTTATTTAATATTTATTAAGTTACTTACATGGACTGGTTATTTTGTGGATCACAAACCTGTGCCCAGAGGTCATAAGAAAAATGAGGGGGAGATGGAAATTATTAAGACATTTGCTTTGAGGAAATATTATTTACTATCCTGGAGCAGGGTTTATTATAGCTCAACTGGATAACCAAAAGACAGAGTCATGGGGTAGTGGGCTTCTTATTCTGTTTAAAAGGTGGTCTTTAACAGAAGAGGGAAATCTTCATGCTTGTTTACTTGCTTATCATTTGTCTTACAATAATTATACCTAAATGAGCAGGATTAATGAAAGTCCCTGCCTCTCTCTAGGGTTTTATTCAAGTATGATTGATAATAAATAAGAAACAGTGATAAATATGCAGAATTATTCCTGGGGATTTATTTCTTTAAAAAGAAAGACTATCACTTCTCAAACTATTTTTTGCTGAAGATTAGTGCTTTGTTAGATATTAATAATGGTTCTGCCAAAAAATAGTTGAAATAAATTTAGGAAATTTGAGATGATACACTGTCAGACTTGATCTTTATAATTGGATTTCTTAGAACCTTTAATAGGTATATTATAATCACTGATTCCCAGGAACCACCCCAAACCCATTTAATGGGAATCTCTGGGGGTGAGACTCAGGCATCAGTTTTAAGTTTTCCAGATGATGCTGTGATTCTGGTATGCAGAAATGCTATTGTAATGAAACTTTTTTTTTTTTTTTTAAGTATATATGCTCAGGCTAGAGGCCAATTGTTTTCATTTCGTCAATTATTTGTCACAATGGAGAAAAATGATGATAAATGACACAAAGTAGAAAGGCTTTTGTAGTTTGTCATAGATTCAGTTCTTTATTAAGTGAAAGTCAATTTTGATCAGACAAGCATCCTGTGAATTACTAGTGATGGGAGAACAGATGGAGCTACAAGAGGGAAGGAAATGACTGGAAAATAGGCCAACTCCCCCCTGTATATCTCTGATTTCTCTCCACAATGCTTCCACTTTTCTAGAGGCAGCAGCCAGGACCACAGTGGGAATGCAGGGCCCTCTTAAGCTACCCCCTCTGTCGCCTGGGGCACCTGTTTTTGCAGCTCTGTTGAGGGCTGAGGTCTGAATTTTTCCTTTTATCCTTTCACTTTAGTCCCTTGGTTCTGGCAGAGACTTCAGATCCTGTTAAGTGGATTCTTGATCTTTTAGCCTGTTCTATATGCCTGATGTTTTGAAATAAGTTCATTAAAGATTAGGGCTGACTTCCTTTCTTAATTCTTTTCCATGGAGCCCAGTGTCTCTGGGGTAGAGACAAACCGGGAGAGAAACGCCCCCCCCATCCCCTGGGCTTGCACATCTCTCCAGGCCCAAGTCCCACTTTTGTTTCGGACTCTCTGCCTGGGCATTCCCCTCACTACATTTCCACGAACACCATCCTTTCTCTTTGACTTTGAGCTTTTGCACTGCTGGCTCTATTCCTCCTCGCAAGCACTTCATTTGTGCTGTCTGGCTAAGTCCTATTTGATATTGTCCTTCACAGCTTGGCTTGGAGACCACCTTTCCTGGCAGTGCCTCCCCTCCTCCACTGGCCTCCTTCATATACTCGTTCGGGTTGAAGGCCCCTCATGTCTGCTACAAACAGCACCCCTTACATGGTCTAACAATGGTAATCTGCATGCATGTCTCCCCAGCTGGCTCCTAGAGTCCTTGAGGGCAGAGTCTGTGTTCTGTTTTCCAGTTCCCAGCTTAATGCCTGGTCTACCAAAAATGCTTCACTAATGTTTTAAGGGTAAATGAAAACACTCTTTTCTTGCTCTTCCCAACACTGAACACACTCGTTCACATGTTCACAACTTTACATTCTTTTAGATCCCTTTCTCTTCTTTCTAAACCACCTTCTCAACTGGCAAATTGTGGCTCCAGCCGTACCCCTCAATATTGACATCATATTGATTTCCACTTACCGACTTAATATTTTTATTTTGTAATGTGTATTTTATAAAAACCTCGTATGAGTTTTATATTCCCAAATGGACCATAAACTTTTCAAGACAACTCTATTCTCCCACTTCCAACTTCAAGTAGCCATTGAATGGCTGTATGACTCAAATGATGTAACTCAGGTCTGTATTTTAGCCTTATTCTGTCCACCTACATGTATGCTTTCATTGTGCCCTCATGTATGATTCCAGCAATTAACTTTCTGCTTGCAGATGTCTTCATTCATTCTTTATTTTCATAAATTAATATCTTTGTTCAATATATATTTACCGAGCACCTCTTGGAGGGGCTAAGGACACAGCAGTGAAGAAAACAGACAAGATTCTGGCCCTAGTGGGTGGGGGCAGAAAGAAGACGACATAAACAAGTAACATACAGAGGGTCACATGGTAATAAAGATATTGGAGAAAGATCTAAAGGAAGGAGGATAGAGAGTGTTGAGGGAGTTGTAATTTAAAATAGGAAAAGCCCACTGATAATGTGGCCTCTGAGCAGCATCCTGAGGGAGAGAGCCCCGTGGCTATCGGGAAGAAAGTTCCAGGAAGAGGGAACGTCAGATGCCAAGGCTCTGATGGGAGCATGATAAATGGTTTGGAGGCACAGAAAGGCTATCAGTGTGGTTGGAGCAGGCAAAGTGGGAGAGTCGTGGGGGAGGGAGCTCGAAAGGTGATGAGGGTGAACAGAGACTATAGGGTCTGGAGGTCAAGATATGAACTTGGCCTATTTATCGGAACCTTGTTTGGGTATCCAGCGTAGAACCAATGCCATTTCATTGCTTTGGAGGATATAAAGGTGAAGGCTCAGACTCTGCCCTCAGTGAGTTCGGACTCCATAATGTGGGGAAAGCCCCAGTTGGGGTGAGAAGCATCTCAGATCCCAAGTACAGAAGCTTAGTGCTGACTCATATACTGTTGGCGTGAGTGTCAACTAATATACTTCCCCCTCCCCCACCATAGTTCAATCTGGCAAAATGTATACAAATTTCAAATATGTATGCTCTGGACATGGCAGTTGCACATCTAGGTTTTTTCCCTAAGTAAATATGAAGTATACAAAGATGTATAAGCAAGTATGTTTAAAATGATTTGTTTATAATAGTGAAAAATTAAATATTCAGCAATGAGCTTAGGCAAGTGAGTTGTGATACATCCAGTTAAGGAAATATTTTATAGTTATTCAAAAGGATGATGTAGCTATTGATACAGAAAGATTATCATGATATATAGTTAAGTGGAATAAAGTTATAAAACAGCATGCAAAGGAGGAATCCATTTTTATAAAATATTAAAAATGTGTGATTTATATATCATGGAAATCTAGATGAATATGAACCAAGCTGTTAGTCATACTAATATACACATATTGGAACTTGGGGAGATTTTTACTTTCTTCATTATACCTCTCTGTTTGGTATGATTAAATCAATGGGTAGCTATTTCTATGGCAATCAGAAAATTATTGTTTTCAGTTTTTAAAAAGGAAAGAAAATGATAAATGCTTAGTCCATAATAAACCCTGTGTCCAGCAAGTGTACTGCTTTTCACCTGATCCCCCTGATCACATGTGGTGGACTTCTGGGCTCCCACATATAAAGGCTTACTTGGTTTTATCAATTTACTTTCTTGTCTGCCCAACTAGGGCAGATCTAAGAACCCATCACTCTAACTCTTACTTCCTTCTACCCTTCCCTAAATTGCTTTTGATATCAATATCTCCAAAGTGAAAATGAGAGATGAAAATACCACAAAATGGGAACCATATTCATCAGGAGACGATGCATAAGTGATTAACTTGGCTTATATGTTCTGTGCCCAGTTTGGGACTTTTTGGTCCTTGATTAGAAAATGTTTCTGGGTCCCCAAGGATACTTATTACTCGTGGTTGTTACTTCTTGAATACTACTGATGCCTATTCAGGATTTGTTTGAAGAGTTTTAAAATTGGATTGTCCTGCCCCTTGTCTGTCCCCTATACAGTCCTGACTCAGCCAAGCAGAAAAAAGTAGAGTTCTGAAAGGACTGAATGAAAGCTGTCGTTTCCAGCCAATCGCCCTGGGGAGCTGGAGATGTCTGGGCCGTGGTTCGGAGGCATTAATTCTGCTTGCTTTGACTTTGCCAACTGTGTTTGATTTCTTTTTTCCCTCTCACTGGGCACTTCATTGTAGAATTTTGTATGTAAAGGGAGCGTTCAGCATGTATTGCAGTTTCCCGCATGTGCTTAGGCAGCGAATGCTGTCAAAAGCACTCAGTATAATAACAAAATGGCTCTCATCAATGACATATTTTTATTATGGATTTCCTAGCTCTCTGATAGGCTGTACCTTTGATTTAGGATTTCAAAAAGAATTTAATCATGAAAGAAAGCTCTGTGTGCTGGGTGAGTCCTCTTGAAAGCAATTGCCTTTTATACCTCCAGGTTCTTAATCGCTCCTTCAGTCTGCTCAGCTGTTTTATTCTCTTTTATGTTTGGATCAACATGTAAATAACTGAGGATGATCGCTGACTTTACTTAAGGTAAATGTAATGGAAAGGTAGAAATGAAATCCAGGCTCAGTGGAGGAAGGAGAGAATATACCACTTGGGGAATAAAAGATATAGGAAGCTGATTCACTCAATCAAAGGATGACTTTTCATGCCCAAGTTTCTGCATCAGGAATATGGAATTATTCCACTTCAGCTTTCCCCAAAGTGAGTTTCAGGGAACAGTAGTCCCATGAGGCTAGTGTCCCAAGGCTAGTGCTCCAAGGTCAGGTACTACATATGATCCTCAGTGGTTTACAACATGTATTAGCTCTGAGAAGACTTGATGTAAAATTTTATTTGTTGAATATAGCACTTTTTAATGTATTTGCCTACTGAACTCTTTTTAGAAGAATCACTTATACCACCTGAGTTTTATGTTCCTTTGGAAAATTGGAAGATTAATGAATTCTCTATAATTGAGATTAAAAGACATATACACTGGAGCCCAAAGTTAGAGCAAAAAGTTAATATATTAAGGGATCTTCTGCTTTATATCTAATTTTGTGAATCTTTCATTTAAAAAGATACACAAAGCAAATATGACAAAATGTTAATGGTTCTTATTTTTGAAAAGAGATTTTCAGTTATGCTCCTTTTTAGTATGTGTTCAATTTCTGAGAAAGTCAGTTAAGGTGCTCTGAAAATGTAAATGTCAATTGTGTATAAGGCATTACAGTAATAACCATTCATCTGTTCATTTATTCAACAAAAGTTTATTGAGTACTTAAAATATACCATGCACGATTCTTGGCATTTGTGATATACCAATAAATAAATAAAGATCTCTGTCCTTGAGGTGCCAGACTAAGGTTTAATTCAATAAATATTTATGAATTGTTGAGGCTTGTTTCTAATAATGTCTGAATAAGATTCTATCTGACTGGCCCTTCTGCAGATAACAACTGTAAAGTCTAGACAAAAATAAAACAAAACTAAAAAGCAAAACCAATGGCCAGAAAGTGCTGGAGAGCAACAAAATACAGGTAGTTTCTGGAAGGAAATCAACACTTAGACAAAAGGGAAGGCTCTGGGTGAGTTCCTATCTGTATGGCTTATAAACTGAGTAAAGGGCCTCAGCTTGCCCTATAGATGTAGGATGCTAAAACTATGATAGAACACCTGAAGTCTTTTTGGTCTAAAAAAATCAAATAACAAAGATCTGGACAACAAAGCTTCTGGAAAGTGATGGAATCAGAGAGGAGGAGACTAAAGATATATCCCGACTGCCTGACTGGCCCTGAAACATAAATGTTTCGGGTAGGTTCCAAGCAGCTTAGTTAAGGATTAGATAGAAACTGTTACCCAATAGGAAGAGCTTGAAGTTTGAGGCCTGTCAAGCTAATTGTCTGCTAACAGAAACAAACTCAACAACAAAATGCATAAAACATAATCTAGCAATCCACAATCTAAAATTACTTAATATACAAAGAATCAGAAAAATCTGATTCATTCTCAAGAGAAAAGAGAGTAAATGAAGGCCAACTCCAAGATGAGCCAGAAGTTGGAATTAGCAGTCAAGGATTTTAAAGTAGTTATTATAGTGATTCTCAAGGTCATGAAGAATCTATGCTCACAATGAGTTTTTAAAAAGTAAATCTTAGCAGAGAAGTAAAAAGAATAACAAATAATGAAATGGAAATTCTAGAATTGAAAATTACAATATTTGAAAATTTAAAAATTCACTGCATGGGCTTAACCAAAAGAAAAAGAAAAAAAAAAGAGGAATCTGTGAACTTGAAGAGAGAGCAGTCGAAATTAGTGATTCTGAAGAATAGAGAGAAAATATTTTATAAATGAACAGCACCTCAGTGAAACATGGCAAAATATGAAAACATTTACCGTAAGTGTAACTCAAGTCCCAGAAGAAGAGAGAGGGAATGGGGCATAAGTAATGGCCATTTTTTTACATGCATTTGTAAATTTGAGAAGATTAGAACAACCTAAGCGGGATGCATACAAAGAAAACCATGCAAAACATAGTCACACTTCTGAAAATCAGTGATTAGGAGAAAATCTTGAATGTAGCCAGAGAAAATCAACACATTTTATAAAGGGGAATGAAAATTCAAATCATTACTGATCTCCTGTTAGAGAAAAATGGAGGGTAAAATACATTAGAACAAAATCTTTAAAGAGCTGAAAGGGCAAACTGTTAACCCAGAATTTTCTGTCCAGAAAAAATATCCTTCAAGAATGAATGCATGGGCTTCCCTGGTGGTGCAGTGGTTGAGAATCCGCCTGCCGATGCAGGGGACGCGGGTTCGTGCCCCGGTCCGGGAAGATCCCACATGCCGCGGAGCGGCTGGGCCTGTGACCCATGGCCTCTGAGCCTGCGCGTCCAGAGCCTGTGCTCCGCAACGGGAGAGGCCACAACAGTGAGAGGCCTGCGTACCGCAAAAAAAAAAAAAAAAAAAAAAAAAAAAAAAAAAAAAAAAAAAAAAAGAAGAATGAATGCAAAATGAAGACATTTTTAGGTCAAGCTAAGGGAATTTGTCACCAGTGGACCTGAACTAGAACCATATTGCATTGAAAGAAGTTCTTCAAGCTGAAAGGAAATGATATCAGACAGAAATGACCAATTTTGAGAGTTACCATAAAGATATACTAATCAAGACAGCAGAGTGTTGATGAAAGAATAGACACATCAATCAATGTAATAGAATAGAGAGCTCAGGAATAGATCCACACAAATTCAGCTAATTTTTGAAAAAGATGCAAACACAATTCAATAGAGAAAGGATAAATTACACAAATATATATGTTTATCAAAACTCAGCAAATGTACACTTAAGATTTATGCATTTCATTGTATGTATGCAAGTTTAAAAGAAAAATAAAGTGATGAACTTTAATGATTTGCATATTGACAGATTTAGGAGTGAAATGCATCAATGTCTTCAATTTACTTTGAAATGCATTTAAAACAAGATGGATTAATGCATGGATAGAAGAATGAATAGAAAAGTGATAAAGCCGATTAGTAAAATGATAATGGTCAAATCCAAGTGGCAGTTATAGGGGTGCTTCTAGTATTATTTTTCTCTGTTTAAAGTGTTTTGTGTCAAAAAATAATATAATATTGGACTGCCTATTATGGACTGGTATTTCTAACCATGGTCCCCCAAATCAGGAAAAAGTAGTTCTTTATTCTCAAGTATCTCCTAGTTTAGTGAGAGAAACAAACATGTAAATCATAAAAATACGGTACTATAAATTCAATAGGGATGAATAAATGTTATTATGACAACATGGAGAAAAGTCCCATAATCCAAACCAAGGGTGGTCAGAGGTGGTGAGGAAAGGGGTCTAGTATTAGCTGATGCTTTTACTGAGTCCTAAAGGATGAACAACAGTTTGCCAGAAAAGTTGAGGATAGAAGGCAAGGGAGGAAAGAGTATTCCAGGTAGAGGAGATAGCATGGGCAAAGATAAGAAGAGGATTTACAAAAGAAATGAGTGTAAGTATAATCAGAAGCCAGACACTGCAGTTTGGGCCTGTCTATTGGGAGCTATAGAATGGTCTTAAATAAGGAAGTAGCATGAACACATTTGAGTTTTAGACAGATTGCTCTGGCAGCTGTGGAAGACAGAATTGAAGTATTGCTTCTGCAAGAGTAATTAGGCTGTTACAATAAGACTTGGATGGGAGTCTGAACTAGGACTTACATTTTAAGGATGAGGGAAAAAGGGATGTCACTTTAAGGCACAGGAAGAAAGCAAGGTTGGATATGGATTTGGGGTGGCCATATAATTTATCATCTATAAAGGGTACTTTCGAGAGTGAAAGTTGGCATTTTGATAATTATGCCAGGGCACCAGGAATTAACTGAAATAGTCTAGGGCAAGTGGAGCATGTTGTCAGACGAGATATGATGGGGCATGAATTGAAGAGGAGCCTAGAATGACTCTGAGACCCCTAACTCAGCTGACAGAGATGGGAGCAGGTTTAAAAGTAAAGATGATGACGTATAAAGAAGTTTGTGATTTGTTGGTTTCTGTTCTGAGGAATTTACCATCTAGAGAACATTCAACTTTTCTTGGCTACGGTAGTCAAGGATAGAAGGGGCATCTGAGCTGAATCATAAAGAATGTAGGATTTGGATCTCCAGAAATATAGAAAGAGACATAGGACCAAAGTGAGCCCTGTGCCTTGAGCTCTGAAAATAACATTTTTCATAGAGCTGTCTTTTTTGATTACTTAAATCGTTAAAAAATTGAAATAACGCAAGTACCCCATTATTAGAATTTTAGGATTCTAAGTGAAAAATAGACACCAAAACAAGACAGATGAAGTCAACATATCTATATTTATATCTATATCTATTACTATTATTACCAGATCTGGACTGGAGCAGGTAACTGGGACCTGCAGCCACCATTGTGCTTCCTGATTGGATCTTGGGAGTCCTCACAGGGAGAGGAGTCTCTAAGGCAGTCACCACGATATTCTTGTTTTCAGAGGTATTCTGTAACTTCAAGGTGGAGCTCCTTTCCTGGTAGATGATTATCCATCTCGAAGAAGACTCACTGTCTTTTCTGTATCAAGCCCTGAGAGGGGGTTTAGAGAGAAAAGATAACAGGTGACATCTGACTTTTATGTCATTATCTTGTTCCTATCAAAAAAGTAAATCAACTGATGTCAGAATCTTCCTACTTAACCAGTTGAATAATTCCCTTCTCTTCCAATGTTGGGGAGTTAAAGGAGGGGTGGGGAAAAGAAATAAAAGCTTTACTGGCATGCTGTCCTTTCCTGGAATGAAAGTTATTTCGTGGACACATGAAGGCAGGAGAGTAGAGTCCCTTCTAACATACTTTATATTTCTATCATAATTCAAGTCCAGTTTTGTTATCCATTTCAGAAATATATTAATATATTCTCATGTGGCAACATCCTTTATAGAACACTCCCACTATGCCTCTGCCTGCAAGTCTCCTTTTTTTCTTCATCCTAATGGTTTCTAGGCACTGACATCCTCATATTTGTAGATTTACATTCAGTTACAAATTCTTCAGGCTGCAATTTCATTTTGCTTCCATTTCTTATCTGATTGGTTTCT